>NC_132783.1:119369953-119671671 GCF_048418805.1 Vulpes vulpes
GACAGGGCCCAAGAAATGAACAGAGGCCACTTAGATTGCAGGAAATTTAAAACCAGAAAAGCTTCAAACCCAAGTTTGAAGTTTAGCTGCAATTTCCACTAGTAAATGTTCATCTCGAAAGGTTTTGGATTTTAATGCAAGTTGAATCCCATTTTAGAACCTTGCCCAAGGAGAGAAATGTTCAATAATGTACGCTTTCTAGAAGATAGCCTCTAGCTGCATGTGGCTATTTGAGTAGCTGAAATGTAGCTAGTATGACAAAGAAACTCAATTTTTACTGTTATTTAATTTTAATTACCTTAAATTTAAGTAGCCATGTGTGGCTAGTAGCCACGGTATTGGACAGTACAGTTCCAGATAGTATTTGCTGATGTCAAGCTTTGGCTCATGTTCTGTAAGCATATTAATATAGGAAAGAGGATTTATAAAAACAGCTATGTTTTCCAGAATGTTTTGATGATAAGGATTCTTATTTTTCAATTAAAGTGGGCACTGAAAATCTGATAAATATGTATTTAAGTGAGGATAAGAGAACTTGTATACATATCATACCGTTCCAAGTTTTGTAAAGTCTCAGTTCAGTAGTTAAGTAGTATGAGGGGAGACTGGCAATTCGGGACTGAGTGCAAGTAACAGAATCACCATGATTCTTCAGAGGTTCTTCAGGTTCTCCTCACTCATTTGATCTGCAGTCTCAGTCCATTTGAAGAGAAACATTGGTGTTACAGCAGTGGCATTTAACAAGGAACTTGATCCTGTACAGAAACTCTTCGTGGACAAGATTAGAGAATATAGAACCAAGCGCCAGATATCTGGAAGACCTGTTGATACTGGCCCAGAGTAGCCAGAAAGACCTGGAGAGGGAGCTTTTTAAGCTTAAGCAAATGTATGGTAAGGCAGACATGAATACGTTCCCTGATTTCAAATTTGAAGATCCCAAATTTGAAGTCTTGGACAAACCCCAGTTCTGAAGAAATAATGTAAAATTTATGTAGCAATTTGTCCTAGATTAGTTGTACAACCGGATCAGAATAAACTTCTCAACTGTCAAATGTTCTTTTAATTCTGATACCAAATAAATTATTTGGTGATGTTGGGTGTAAAAAAATATAAGTACTATGAGGGTTCTACTTTAGTTGACACAAAAACTTTGGCTCATGAGAGCTCTAAGCTATATTGATTAGACTCTATTGTTACTGGGCAGGTGAAAAAAATCAAACTTTGGATTCCTGTGTTTTAAAGCTCAGAAAATCAATTCTTTCTCTTTGACACATCTTTAGAATTGTTTTCTATTTTAGTACAGACTCTTTCTGGACTGTGGAAATTCTCCTACATAATGTAGTGCACATTCACTAAGATAGCTATCTGCAGCACGTGGGAAAACTGAAAGAACAAATGAATGATAACCAATTGTCTGCCTATACAATTCCACGGCGTTTGGCCCTGCCGGAGTGGCCAGCCTCTGATGAAAACACATTTGTGAGGTTCCCAGATGATCTCCCATGACTGTGATAATTGTCACGTGCCTATTTATTTTTCCCTTGAGAAACTGAATGAGTTAAAAAAAAAAAAAAGATCACAACTAAACAAAAGCATATCAATAACAGGAAACTGTTGGTGAGAAATACCCTGATGTTCCTGTAAATTCACGTCACCAGATTCCCCAGGGACAAAGGTGCATGAACTGCATGGGTAAATAATTATGATTTAATACAGAGACCTTGCAATGCTGTTTACAGTAAAACAACAAAAAAGAATTGTTTCTGGAGGCGCAAATAAGCAAATAATAGAAACACATATCAATATAATCAGGAAGTGGTGATGTTATGTCTAGGTCAGCTACTGAAAACAATCTGTAATCTATCAAAGTATCTCCTTTGCAATTGCAAGCAGTAGAAGGTGGGACCTTAAGAGGAAGAATCATCCCCAGGGTGATTAGAAATCAAGGACAAAAATGGAATATCCATCCTGGAGAATTTCTAAAAAGGTTTCTGCTTTGTGATACCTGTCTGTTTGCAGGGTTTTATTCTCATAGATGATAAGAGAGAGAATGACTCCATATTCTCCTTCCTTAAAAGGATTTCCAACTCGAGAGCTATGTCCACTTGAGCGTGCATGCGCGTAGGTGCATGTGTATCCCAACTATGAAAAGAAGGGAGTGGTGGTACTTCAACTGCTCGATTATGTTCGCCTATTTGAGGCCTTGTAACATCTCTTTTTATTATAAATGATGCTTTTCTCAACAAAGATGGGAAACCCACAATATTCTACTTTTCCTCACAATCTACATATTATAAAAAGCATGAAGGCATTTGTCTAGTAGCCTGAAGAGAAACCTAACATTTTGCTGGGAGTTTGGTCTTAGGCAAGAAGGGAAAAAGCCAGCAAGGAGTGAAAGTCTGCATAGAATCCACACCTAAAATCTCTCTGCTTTGCTTGGGTAATAGGATAAAACTCTGCAAGTCTCATTCTCAGGGTCTAAGCAATTTTTAAAATTTGCCCAGCTATTCAGCCAAGGGTAATTTCACTGTGATGTACTCTGCTACCATTTCTCCATTCTTAAAAGATTCTGTGGTAGGCAGAATAATGAACCCCCAAGGATATCCCATGCTAATCTCTGGAAAGTGTGACTACATTACACAACAAGACTACCTTACACAACAAGATAGACTTTGCCGATGAGATTAAATTCAAAACCTTGAGGAGGAAAGATTATTCTGGATTATCAGGATGGGTCCAATATAATTACAAGGGTCTAGGATGCTTGTAAGCATCTGAGAAGAAAATGTGACAGTGGAAGCAAGAGAGAAAGATTTTGCAGATGCTGGTTTTGAAGATGGAGGAAGGGACCACAAGCCAAGGAATTTAGCTGGTTTCCAGATGCCAGAAAAGACAAACAGATTCTCCCTTAGGGTCTCCAGAAGAAATGCAGCCCTGCCAACACCTTGATTTTAGTTCAGTAAAGCTCATTTTGGACTTTTCATCTCCCAAATTGTAAAATAATAAGCTTTTGTTGTTATAAGCTAACAGCTAAATTTGTGATATAGCAGCAATAAGAAATTAACATAGATCTAGGGGATCCCTGGGTGGCTCAGCGGTTTGGCACCTGCCTTTGGCCCAGGGCGTGATCCTGGAGTCCTGGGATCGAGTCCCGCGTCGGGGTCCCAGCATGGAGCCTGCTTCTCCCTCTGTCTGTGTCTCTGCCTCTCTCTCTCTCTCTCTCTCTCATAAATAAATAAATAAATCTTTTAAAAAAAGAAATTAACATAGATCTAAACTGTACTTTTTATGTCTAATGGCAGTAATAGGTCGTGAAATTATTTCTCAATTTTATAGTTTTAATACTAGATTATAGGCTGCATGTTGGAATCATTTAGGATACTTTAAAAAAAAATACAAAGGCCAAGGTTCCATCCCCAGTAACATAGATTTAGTAAATCTGAAATGGAGGTGATACACTGGTATTTTGTGGTGCTGGCAGATGATTCTAATAGTCAGCTAAGAATGAGAACACCATTGTTAGAGGGCTACCTCCTTTACATGATCTCTCGGCTCCTTAAACTCAGGGAATGAGGCTTTCACAATACAAATTACAGGATCATTTTACTACTACCAGCGCAGTAAAAAACAAAAACAAAAACAAAAACAAAAGCATAGTCAAATTTCTTTGGTCTTTAACGTTACATTTGATTTTCGTCTCCATCTGAACATAGTAGATGACTGGGAAACAAAGCCCCCTCCGTCTCCACTTCTTCCAATTCCTCTGGGTCTCATTTTCTATTCAGAGGCAGTCAAGGATGACTCCCCCAGCCAGAAGCCCTCACAGCAGTAGTCGTGACACTTACGTAAAAGAGGCATTGAGTGGCATGGAGTATATGGCAGGGATGGTGTCTTGGGATCAAGAGAGTGATACACAGAGAAGAGTCCACTCTCCCCTGAGCTTGTGTATTCCATAAGGGAAAGATGGAACTATGGCTTGGATATTCCAATTGGCCCTGTTTCCAATGAACATAATAGTGGAAAGGAACATGAACTGGTGCCAGGCAAACTGTGCTCTAATCCTGGCCTTGACACTTATATTAATAATACCAGCTCCTCCTCATTGGCTATAGGCACTGGACTGAGTATTTCACACAGTGATGATCTCGCTCAATCATCAGACATTTACACCTTCATTTTCTTGGTTCAGTTTTCAAAGAATGGACACTAGTGGTCTCTGGGATCCCTGGATGTTTTGGTCATAAGTAAGAGTCGTAAATTGAGATAATTGAAAATGTACATTATGAACTCTCCCAGACGGTAGAATTTTGTATACTCTACCATTCTTTGATTCTATATACCAGTCACCTTCTGACATCTTGTAACAGTAACTGATTTCTGTTGGGTCTTGTAGTTGTTTGGGTTGAGGAAGGAGAGGAAGGAGTTGAAGCAGCTGGCCCATGATCCATTTTCTCCCCATTACCGGAGGTAGAGTGGAAGGAATAGGGGGATGGCCCCAAGGGAAAGAAAAATAAAGCAGGTAACCTCATTGAATCTCTTTGTCAGCACAGTAACTGGAACTCTGGGAAATAACTAATGGCATTTTCTAGGAGGAGAGTCTTTTTCTGTGGATTGGTCTTAACTGGATGTCTTTGGTTTGTTTAGGGAAACATACCTGGGATCTATGTATTATGAAGCACTGTTCCCTGGAGAATGTCTTATAAGCAACACAATTTTCTTGATTATGAAATGGAGGTACATCTTTGTACCTCCATTAAATTCTTTGCTCCCTGTTATGTAAGGTGACCCATTACTGCACTTAGAGACTTTATCTACCCTGGCCAGAAAGTACACTTCTAGTGTGTGAGAAAGGACCTGGGGAGCCACATGGGATAATCCAACCACCCTCTGCTTTGTCTGTTCTTCCTGAATGCTCATATCCTTGAATTATTAATAAAGTTTGATATTGGATAAGATGTTTGATTCATGTGAATTTGATTTGAAAATCTAATCCTTTGCGTTACCTCAGTCTCCTATTAGACCATAAGTTCATGGAAGGCCAGAACTATACCAGCTTATGGACAGTTTTATGGTTTGGATCATTATTCATACACAACTGAATGGGCATGGCATTGTGTCTTTAGTATGGTAGCTGCTCAATAAATAAATACAAATCAATAAATTAAAGAATTGTTAGATATAAGAAATGCAGAAGGTGAAGGGCCAATAAAATATAGGAATATAAATTTGTACAGAGAAATGATGCACTTGCCAATACTCTATTATCATACCATTCTTTCTCCTCTGGGCATAATGTCTTTTAAATGTAAATGTAGTTCATTTCCACATAAAACTCAACATTTCTTTATATGAGTGCAATGAAAACTGTGAGATGGTCTGGGCTTTTAAGATTTTTTCCACTTAAATTGAATTATGGGGCTCGTAGACATATTTTGAATGCTGCTTGACCATTTTGGTTCATAGCAGGTCATCAATCAATGGTTGTATCTGGTAGTGCCAATTTTGACTTCTCTCAGCTTTAACCACATTCGCCATTTGCAGTTCAAATTGATTTCCACAGAGAAAAAGTAGTTTATATCTTTCCCTACTGAACAAAGCAGCTTGTTCAGGCATGGGACCTCCATGTGTTCCATTGTGGTTATAAGTGTAAATAGGAGGGCATATTCCCCTCTTCACATGGGGCAAAAGCCTGTACATATGAGTTTACATGGGTGTTTGGAGTATTTATAGATACTACGTGCCTGAAAGCGTCTCCACTATGGATGATAACTGTACTCCAAATAATCAACTCTCCTGTCACTCCTTTATATCAAGGACTTCTTTCTTATTTCTCTAGAAGGAGTATCTGTAATCACTCAAGTATAATCTAAAAATGGCAACTTAAAAATACAATGGCTTGTTGACAGAAGAATAGGTAATATCTCTTTGGACCTTTCCCTAAAGGCCGACATTTACACAGACTCTGATGCAGGCATTTTTTTCTCGGCAGTGATTCCAGGAATATGGGAGGAGGAAGAGGAGAAGGCCAGACAATGAAGAGAGAAAAGTCATTAAGAATTGTATTAAAGAGAATCACTACTGTTGGCAACTCCAGTTGAAGTTGAAAATCCTGTAAGAAAATTCAAGAAATGCACATTAGGACTATTCCTTTGGGACCAGATGCTTATGCCCTGAGACCCACCCTTTTGCGGCTGAGGGTTTCCTCTGAGGGAGTTTAATCCCTGGACCACCCAGGACACCTGTGCATGAATTAAATAAGCTCCTAAGGCACAGGAGAAAGATCCAAGCAGAGGGTAGCAGGATAGAAGTGCCAGATATGGACATAATGCGCAAGACTGCCCACTGCAACTGCAGGGAAACTCAAGGTGGGATCTGCCTCATTTGGTTCATCTTGTGATCTAGAACAAAAGTGTGAAAGAACAGAGCAGAGATCAGGTATGAGTTGTTTTGGGGAGAGGAGATGGAATGAGGGAGGGAAATGTGAACAAAGTTGGAATAATAGTCCTCGAAGACAGTTGAAGTGAGTTTTCAAAGTCCACAGCTCTAGCTTAAGAACGCCGGGGAGACAGAAGGAAACTGGAGGACATGCTTCGAAACTGGGGTAGAACCTGTCCTGATCCTCTCAGTCCTTCTGCACTTTGGGGATCCTGTCAACATAATGAGAGAGTAGGGCTGCTCTCCCTGGTCTCATCACTCATCATTAGCCTGCAAGTTCCTCAGCGCTCTCTTCCTTGGACTGTTGGGTATATCTGTGTGGGTGTGAGGCCAAGTGTACAAGACCCACCTTTCCATAGCGTGCTGAGCATGGGCACAGCTGCAAAACTGGCTGCCATTCACAACCCCCTTGCTCTCTGTCACCTAGCTCTTAAACTTTCAGGATGATCTGAGCCCCATAGATGTTTTCTCCCAGCAAGCCTATAGTGTTTTATTTGTACTAATATAGTTTTATTTCATTGTGACTTGTATCTCCTTTCTGTTGGATTCCTGGTTTAGGCTTCTACCCAAATTCTACCCAGGCCTTCACATTCTCCTGCTTAAAATGTAGCTGTGGCCTCGTAATCTGTCTACCTGCCTTCCACTTCCCCTCTTCCGACTTTTCTTACCTACTCTCTACTCCATCAACAGATTAACCTTTTCCTAGCAGATCTCAAATCACTCTACTTTCTTGCTCAAAAGTATTTGGTGGCTTTTTTAGTGAAAACCAATCTCAGCACAATTTTCAAGCCTAGAAATCAAGTTTTTTTTTTTCATAAAATGGCCCCAGCCCAACCATATTATGTTTCCCATTATGTCCTACTGTTAACACCACATTAGAAGTTGCAATAGGCCTCCAAGCTACTTACTCACAGTCTGCAGACTTTGTTCAGTTTGTCTTAAATTACTAATTTAAATTGCTGATTAAGATTGTTAATTATTACTCATTTAAATTACTGATTAAATTACTGTTTGTCTTAAATTACTAATTAATTGTTCACATTTAGACACTGAGGCATTTTGGGGCACCTGAGTGGCACACTTGATTAGGTGACTGACTTCTTGGTTTCAGCTCAGGACCTGATCTCAATGTCTTGAGATCAAGCCCTGCATCAGGCTCCTGCTTAGCATGGAATCTTAAAAGACTCTCTCTCCCTTTTCCCCTCTCCTTTGCTCACTCTCCCTCCCAAACAAATAAATCTTAAAAAAAAAAAAAAAAAAAAGAACACATTGAGGTTTCTCTCTCTCTCTCTCTCTCTCTCTCTCTCTCAGACACACACACAGATGTAGGTTTCTAGCTTCTGAAACATTGAAAGATCTGGCAATACTAGGTCCATACCTCCGCAAGGTCATCATCAGCTGGATCTTAGTAGTGGCTATCACTTTTAGATCATCAAGAGAACCCCAGCATCTCCCAGGCCCCTACCCACACATGTCACTTGTTTATATAACCTACTAAGCCTCTAAGGGCACTTGTGTCCCCAACTCTAAACATGCCCCAATTCCATGCTCAACTGCTTAATTCCTTGTTCTCCATGTAAGCCCTCACTTTTTGAGCAAATGCTGTCAGTGCTCAGCCCATAACTCCTTGACACTCATCATTGCCTTAGATATCAGTGACTCTCTACAGAAGTCATTGTGACTCTGCTGGAGGGATTCTCTGACTAGGAGCACCATCAGCCTACACAGAGAGCAGGCCTAAAGCCAAAGAGTTGATGCCACCAAGAGCAGCCCACAAGCAATGGCAATGAAAGTGAATGGAAGTGAAAGCCCACTTTTTCACCCTTCAGCAGGTGAGCCTGTGTGGTATGTTCTATGCAGTATGCAGTCTCCCAAGGTTTCCAGGGAGATCAGTGGCCACAGAGGTAACCTGCTCATGGGACTCATTTGAATGGGCTTCTTTCCCTTTCCTCTCTGACTTCCTCTCTTTTCTACTGAGCTTCTTGTGATCACCTCCCAAATTAACCATTGTATTCAAATCCTTGTCTAAAGATTTGCTTCTGGGGGAACCCGGCTAAGGTGCTTTTCTGCACTAACCCCCTGTCACCCTAGTCCTTGCTAGAATGAACCTCTGTTTTCCCTTATTCCACAAACTCCACTCCTTTTCCATACCCCACCATCACTCTGAGTTGGACTCAAATGTTTCCTCAGCCATGAACATTTCCCTGACCCCTTTATTCCCAATTTGCTTTCCCACTTCTTTCTCTGAATCCCACAAAGCACTAGGCTTAATGTTTTTCTAATGGTCCTTTTTTATCTATATCTTCATAACTTGTATCACTATCCAATTTATTCATTTTGTCAATCATTCCTTATACAATGCTTCATGTCCCCTCTTCCTTAACTGTCTCTTGTTCCAGAGAGTAGTCAGCTCTGTGAGGGCTGGGAGCAGCTCTGTGAGGGCTGGGAGTGCCTTTCATACTGGTACGCCAACTGGATCTTTCCTCATGCTCATTCCAATCTGCCTAGTCTTCAGCTGTGGGATTTCCCTGTGGGCTACTAAGCATGGAAGGCTCATGAACTTTGCTTCATAATGATGCAATCACAACCTAGAAGTGAGGAAAGTGAATCTTTGGCAAATGGAATACAAGAGCCAGTGAATCAACTACCTATCTTTCCTCCCTTGAATCAACTGTCTGTGATGTTATAAGGCTTCTCAGAGGATGATCCAGTGGTATTGCTTATCAGTCTCATTTAATAGCCACTAAATTGGTGACACAGATTGTGCATTGCCTCTTCTTTCTTCCCTGTGAGTCTCCCTTGTCTCTTACTACTGCTCTCCGGGCTTATGCTCCCTAATATTGTAGTAACATAAAGCCTTTGCCTCAAGACTCTGATTTCTGAGTCCTCAGGCTAAGACATCTATCATCTTGTTGACAAATACAGACAGTTCTTTGAGGGAAGGAAAAATGACTAAAGCTCAGTAAGAAAACTGAAACTCCTGGTGTTTTTAACATGCCTTATTCTCACACTCTGTTCCTCAGCTCAGTGGTAGCCTTGGGAGCCACAGCCTGCACACCTGGTACCGGATGGAACAGAATAAAGCCTGAGCTCTTTCAAAGCCTCATTCCCAAAGAACTGCTACTGTTTGATTTGTCTGGTGGTGCCCCCGGATACCCCAACCACAATACTTCCTTTATTTGACCTGACTTGAGAGCCTCCCTAAGACTAAAAACTTTTCCCTGGGATCATTTTTTGACAACATTTGAGGCTAAGTACAGCTATTTCACAGCTGCCCTGAGATGATGGGTGACAGTTGAGACAAATCATAAACAAAAGCTTAAAAGGACATGTTGAAGAACAAAGTATCCATAGGTGCACTGAAACGCCCCAATGTATTCCTGGAAACCTAGATGACCATGTGCATATGTGGGGCTGTGTGCATACTCATGAGTGACACTTGGAGGCCCCAAGCTCTCACCTCTGGTTGACTCTGAGGCTCTTCCTACATAGGAAGTGAAGTAATCTTCAAGGCAGGGTTGTAAACTCAATGTCCATTGCATGGCCCAACATGTACACAGGGCTCCACGGCAAAGACTGCAAGATTTTATTAGTTCCCTGCATTTAAGAAAATCTCTGTCCGATCATTAGCCAATTATAAAGCTGAGTAGAGACTTCAGTGATAACACATAACAAAAAACATATATTTTACAGAATTAGGAAAAGTCACTGAATAAACAAGAACTATAATAGGCAGCAACAGATGGGGGGGGCGGGGAGTGGATCTGATGTCCAGAGTTGTCACATTACATTATTTGAAACATCCAGGTTTCGACAAAATTTCTAAGACATGCAGAGACAAGAAAGCCTGACCCATACACAGAAAAAGAGAAAGAAAAAAAGAAAGAAAGAGCAATCAATTGCAACTCTCCTTTTGAAAGAGGAAGAAAAGCTGGTTGCTCCCCAATTTCAATCTTTTGAGTATCAACCAATTATCTCAGGAAGAGAAAGGGGAAGGTCTCTTCCCTGGAATGCAAGCAAGTGTTTGGCTCCTGAGGAGGTAAGTTTTATTACCCTATGAGTGAGAGCCTATGCCTTTAGATATGATACCCTTTAATTTCCAAAATGTGTCTTTTAACTCAGGTTTTAGTTTCTTTTGCTTGGAAAGTCCTAAGAGCGCAGAAAAGGAAAATATTTCCTCTACCATATCACACTCAGGCCAAGATGAGGGTCACCAAAAGAATGTCTTACAGGACATAATAATTGGATGATCTTACTTCTTGGCTTGCCTCAACAATAACCGGTTATGCCCCTTTTAGCTCAATTAATGCTTGTCAATGATTTGTTAGTGCCTACTTTCACCAGCAAAATCGTCCCAGGGTGATGATTAGTTATGCCATCACCTGACCTAAAACCCCACTGGCGCCCTTTACACATGGAAGGATGAAGGAAAGCCAGAGGGAAGGGGATGGAGCCTGTGGGTCCTGACTAATTCGTCAGCTGAGTGAGTCACACATTCACAGACCCTGATGTTTCACTTTACACAGCCAGTATTTCAAACTTGACCCTGTACTTCCATGTCAATTAATAAAATGAGCTGCTCATGAAATAACTGTGCCATTTTGAATGGAATAAGTCACAAAGTAAGGGAAGTCTAAAGTTCAGGAAATTATAGAAGGTAGATAAGCTTCAGCCAAAGACAATAACAAAGGAAATAGCACAAAATAGCATAGAAATGAACCCGCCCGGAATCACAGGTAAGAAGAAAAAAATAGCCCTTGGTCCATTTCAGAGATGTGAGACAGAGGGGAAAAAATGGTCCCAGAAGAGTTTGGCTTTTAGGGAAGCCCAAGAGTCAGTGAGTTTTGACTCTGACCTGTATTTTTCCTCAGGAAACACTTTGATATTAATGATGCAGTGGAGGGATATTAGATTCTTTGTATTATCTGAGCTAAGCTCCGGTGTTGTTGAATCCTGAGGGGCAAGCCTTCTGTTCGTCAGGAGTGGAATGATCTAAAGTTGAGGAGCTTATCCCAAAGCTTTCTTGTCCATGGATTTCCTTCATAGATGCCTAAAGGCTTATTGGGGCAACATCTCTGTGAGGCTCTTACTAATCTTCTTTGCCTCCTGGTTTCTCAAGCATTTTACCCAGACATCTACTGTAGATCGGTCCTATTTAATTGTTTATATATAGCATCTACCTCATGCACTTACAGGAACAGGGGCTGGATATTATTCACCATGGTAATATCTCAACATTTGGCCTCAAAATATGTCAAATACAGCTTGTTAAAATGAAACAAAAGTAGTAAAATGATCTTATGCCTCTGTTTCCAGACATTTGTGTGCCTTTGTGCCAGAATGGTGCATCTAAGCCTTTAATGTAGCAATGCCTGCCTCACACCTGCTTCCATTAGCAGTCCACCGCTAGGAGATAGTGGCTTAAATTTGCAACCAAAGAAAGCCTGGAGACGAGACATAAAGAAAAGGAAGACCCAGCTGTTAACTTCTCTCTGTTTGACCTTAGACATTTCTTTAGACATCTGTTTTGGGATAACAAGATAGTGGAGAACTCTGAATCCAGCTCTTAGATTCTTTACCCACACATACTCCTTTATCTTTTTATTCAATCACGCATGTGAAATAAGTCCAGAAGTACTAGATGACATGCTGCCACAGAAAGCCATCCAATTTTGTCAATACCAAAAAGATGGAAAATGAGTCACAGAGTTGTTGCTTGGAGGTGAGCCACTCACTCAAGATGACTGGTGTTGGACTGTTGGGATAGCCCAAAATAAATTTACTTGGATTGTTTGTCACAATGAGGAGCCTTCCTGGCCAATGTATCCTGCATGAGATCTCCATTCTGTAGATAGCTTTTTCTGTATGGCAGTGAAAATAGTTGTCACTGCCTCTGGGATGACCTGATTCCAGCAGAAAGAGAGTTTCCTACTCTGTGTCCACATATCAATGCCAAAACAGCTCTAATTATCTCTGATCAATGGCCCTATTCCTTGACCAATTATGGTTTCTAAGGTGATGAAATGGTGTGGTTTAGTGGTTACAAGTATGGATTCTCAAGCCAGACTGTCTGGATTCAAATTAGGCTGTATCATTTTCTATCTGGAATACTTTAGACTGGTTACTTAACCTCCTTATGTCTCCATTTATTCGTATGTAAAATGGGAATAATCAACAATACATTCTGCATTATTGCGAGGAGCAAATGAGTTAATATGTAGAGTTAGAACAGTCCCTAGGAGAGCAAGCACTTACACATTAGCCCAACTGGGTCATCTGTTACTGTGGCTAAGAATGTGTCTATGCTAAGAGATGTTGTAATTGAAACACCAAAAACAGAAATGTATTTGCAGTTTTCAAATTACTTTTTATATCTATTTTCTCATCTGATTCTTGCCTCAGTCTTGCAAAGAGGTCATAGAGGACACAGACCACACAATTAGTAAACAGCAGTGATGAATCATGAACCCAGAACCTAGGAGCTTTCTAAGATACCCTAAGTGATATGGATACCACCAGAGAGGTGGTGAGTACAGGCGCAGGCTGGCCTGAGCAGCTTGATAATGCACTGGATAATACAACACTTTGCAATCTGTGATTTGAAGTAGTTCTCAGGAAATTATTTACTGGATGCTGCAATGCACGTAGCATTCTCTCTACTTCAGGGAGCTGACATGTAGAGGCACTCAGCACCATACTTCCTATCTGCTATGGTGCTCATTGGTTTGATGTTTGGGTGGCTATGGTGTTTGATCTTTGGGGATATTACTCAGTGTTTGTAAGTTTACATAAAGAGTCTCATTAACTCAGTAGCACAAACAGGTTGCAAATACAAAATTATCTGGGCTTACAATATAATCCCTAATTCAAATGAAACTTTGCCATCTCTTTTTTTATGAATCTGAATGTGCTGATTAATATCATTTCATTTACACATAGTATCAGGAGTCTTTTAGCAAGCCAATATAACTACAAGTTAGAGTCAAGAAGTTGGGCACCTGACACAGATTTGATTCTTTGTTTTTGTTTTGAGTATCAGATTGATTGTCCTTTAGGATACATGAAAACAAATAAACTTAAAATACCAAAAAAGGTTAATATGCTCAGAGTGGGCATTAATTTTGGGCATGAGGAATGGGGAAAGGTGCTTGTAGACAAGGTCTTAAAGCTGTATAACGACAGGAAGTGTGGCAGAGAGTCTCTACATAAAGAAGCTGTCACTTCCTTCCCTGCTCACACATGCTGCTCCATCCACCAAGAGATGGGGTCCATTTCCCCTTCATTTGAGTATGAGCCAATCTTGTGACTTATGTTGACCAATAGAATGGGCTAAAGAATGCTTAGTTGATTCTAGGCCTACCTTTAAAGATCTCAGCAACTTTCCTTTCCCTCAGGAAGCCAGAAGCCATGCTGTAAAGAAGTGGACTAGATTACCAAAGGAGGAGTGATTGTGGGGAAAGAAGCCACACGAAGGATCACGAAGGTATCATATATGGTCACATGTCTTGTATGTGTAAGTGAAGTCTTGTTGGGCTGTGTAGCCCAGTCTGGCTGCCACCTAGAGGCAGCTGAGTCAGTGACACCAGCCAATGCCTGTGGAGCAGCCAAGCAAGTCCTAACTCAATATCTGACTCACAGGATTGTGAGAAAGAATAAATAATTATTTTAGCCAGTGTGAGGTGGTTTGTTACAAGTCATGAGATCTTTCAGAAACGTGGAGTATCCCTCAGTAGCCCCTGAAGGGAACTCAACCTGGTCTATACTCTTGACATGAATTCCAGAATGATGATGAAAGGAAAGTTAATCAACACAGAAAAATGTTTCAGGAGGATAGTAGTACTTTCAAAGATGAAGCCTTAGGAGTTACAGCCTCTGCCCATGTTTCTCTTCTGAAACAGTATCTTCTGATCACTGGATAATGGCATTTGCTGAGTCCCCCGAAGTGAATCCAAAAAATCTTCATTCAATTCTATTTAAAAAGTACAGAATAGGCCTCTTCTTTGTACCAAATTCTCTCCTAGGAACTGGAGGCACAGTACTGGACATAGGGACAAGGCCTCTACTCCAATGGAGCACAGATTCCAATAGAGGAGCCTGAGAAGAAATTACAAATATGGTGTTCTAGAAGGCACAAGGAGCAAAAAGTGGGAAGGTTTCTGTGAGGAAGTCCATTATAAGTTGGTACTGGATGAGGAGTAGAATCTGGCAAGGTGCAGGGGTGAAGGGAGGGAGGCGAAGGGGCAGGCGAGGGCCAGGCAGGGGCAGCAAGAGCAACAGAGACTGTCACCCAGCTGAGGAAGAGTGAGACCCAGCTCTCCAGAGCAGAGGCTGTTGTCACACAGTCTTGCACAGGTTTGCCGCACCATGTGGCCATTCCATATCCTCCATGTTCTCATTCTCCTTCCAGAATCAAAGCCTATTCAGGAGCTGGAAATGATTGTTTGGGGATATCCTTTCTTTCTAGTTCAGTCCTTTTTCCCTTCCAGATGTAGGTCCTGTCCCAATTCTCTCAGCACCTCAGGTGACTTGGTTTGCCCATTTAGGCGGATCCGTGGGCTCTGTCCACAGTGACCCTATGAGCAGTTGGCTGTTTGGCCTGGTACTTACACTCCCATTGTTTCCCTCAGCTCAGTCTCCTCCTTGAATCAGCACAAGTGGATTCATTCTCATTCTCTCTCTGTCTTTCTCTCTGTCTCTCTCATTCCCTTTACACACACACACAAACACACACACACACTGGTGACAGCAATATCTTTTCAAGAGAAGAGTTTGTGCTCTTCTTTTTCTTCATAAACCATTATGGTTCTCCTCTGGAAAGGTCATAGCTCTCTGGAATTTCTTTTCTCCCAGAGTCATCAAACATGAACTCGACCACTTACCCAAGATTATGAATCAATAGGTCACCTTTCTTATCTGAGATTCAGTTTCATCACTTATAAACCGGTAAAGAAAAAAAAAACCTGCCCCTCAGAGTTATGATGAGGAATAAATGGATTCATACTCATGAAAATACTATTCAGATGTTATCTCATCACTCTTTCTGGGCAGGGAATCCAAAGTAGCCTGTGTCTGATGACAGCATGAATCATGTTGGAAAGGTTAAAATAACAACTATGAGGTAACACATCAGGCAGATGGAAGCTGATCTCTGTGAAAAGCAGCTTCAGCCTCAGGCAACAATTCTAGATTAGTTAGTGAACATCTAAATGCTAGGGGCACTGGACAGTATGCTTGCTGGGTGGTCAGAATAGCACCGTACAGACAGTGGGAATTTAATGAATATATTCTGCTTCTGTGGCTGTTGATGATGGTGGCAATGATGATGATCCTATCACAGATCATCACATGTATGGAGACTGGTGCACAGAATTGATGCTGACAATTGCAAAGATTTCGCCTGGTAATGATGCTCCCTGAGGTCTTCTCATGTCTAGATTCAATGATGAGTGGGCAATTATTTTTCACTGGTCTGGCTCTACTCTTTGGCTTTCCAATTTATTGCCTGGCTGCAGAGCTAATCAGCAGATATTTGTAGCGGAGTCTTGCTGCTTGGCTGAACACTAGGCCTGACAGCTGGGTCTGGAGGACCACGGGCAATTAGTCACACAGTTTTCTTTCAATGAACCAATTTTCCAGGGACTCATGATGGGCTGATGTCTTCTGAAATAACCTTGTGGGTTTGGACAGAGGACAATGGGCCCACATTTCATGATTCAAGACACACGACCACCTTGACGGTAAAAAGTTCCAGGCAAATAGCCAGAAGATTTTTAGGAGAAAGCTAGAGGAAACAGGATATCACTGCATCATCAAGTGATACAAACCTGTTGTCTTTTAAGTATCTCTGGTGACATTTAAAGCTCCTGGAGAGAGTACATTGAGTTTTCTCTGCCAGGGTACAAGTTAGTGAGCTACTGCTATATTTCAATAAATTAACTCATGCTCTGGTGACAGTTCACATCTAGAGGCCAGTTTGATTCCTGCCTTATTTTAAAGTAACTCTTGTTTCTCAAGGGGGTACAGTAGGGCAGCAGTGATAATAAAATAATAATCCCTGTATCAGCCTCCACAAGCAAAGTCACCAGATCCTTAGTTGTGTCTGCTGCCACAGACGGAAAAATAATTCTCTTTTTTTTCCCCCTGGGCATCGGTGATCTGACACGTCATCAGTAATGGTTAATACCTCTCCCTCCTGGGATCCCTGGGTGGCGCAGCGGTTTGGCGCCTGCCTTTGGCCCAGGGCGCGATCCTGGAGACTCGGGATCGAATCCCACGTCAGGCTCCCGGTGCATGGAGCCTGCTTCTCCCTCTGCCTGTGTCTCTGCCTCTCTCTCTCTCACTGTGTGCCTATCATAAATAAATAAAATAAAATAAAATTAAAAAAAAAATACCTCTCCCTCCTAACTTTTTCACCTTTATTGGGCTTTCCAGTCTCTGGGAGATGAAGCTGCTTTGTACCTTGACCAACAGGTGGTCTAGGAGTCAGTGGATAGGCTTATGTTCCAGCTCAGTGACGTGGCCTTGGGTGTGACCACGCACCCAGCCCCCTGTGCCAAGGTTGGTTCAAAGTCCCCTTCTTCTCTGTTTACATTTTTGCCCTTGGCTGTCTCACAGCTAAAGCTATTAGTCTGCATCAATAATTCAATAGGCATTCAACTAATATTTAGTGACTGCTCACCACATGCCAAGCATCATTCTTAGTGTTTGCTGAAACACACACACACACACACACACACACACACAGCTTCTAGTGTCAGGAGAGGGATAATAAACAATTAACAGTAATTTAGTAAGCAAAGAAAATATGCAGGATGTCAGAGTGTGATAAGCCCTGGGGAGAAAAAACAAAAAAACAGGGCAAGGAGAGTCAGTTCGGGGTAGGGTTACTGTCACTTGGAAGTGAAGGGTTGCAGGAGGCCTTACCCAGAAAATGACGTTTGAGCAAAGTCCTCCAGCAGGCAGGGGAGTGAACCATCGGGATGAGCGGAAGGAGAGGCTCTCAGCAGGAGAAGCACCCCGGACAGAGGCCCAGGCTGTGGGTGGGCCTGGCTGACTTATAGTGTAGGCCGGAGGCTGGTGCTGCTGGAGCTGGGTCAGAGGGAATGGGGTGCTGGAGGGCAAGGTCTGAGGGTGATGACAGGGCTTCTGCCCATCAGGTGGGGTCAAGCAGGCTTCTATGAGGATTCGGACTTTTACTCGGAGTGTGGAGGGAGGCCATAGCCAGGCTCTAGCAAAGGCACAAACTGAATGACATCTTAGAAGGATGACATTGCCTACGGGTCAGGGGTGAGCCGGGGGTGCAAAACCTGAAACAGCCAAACCAGTTCAGAAGCATCTCTGATAATCAGGACCAAAAGCACTGGTGGCCCAGACCAGTTAGTGTGGTATGAGAGGAAATGAAACGAAGTGAAATTCAGGATAGTTTTTAAGTCCCGGCCAGCAGGATGGGCAAACACACATCTCCAGTTGGTTTGTCTCACCACCATCAGCCACATGATTTTAACTCCATCTGGAATGTCATTGTAATGCAACAAGTATGTCAGGCCCCAACCCCCTCCCACTCTAACCACCTCTCCTCTGAATATTTTTTTTTCCTGGACCTATATAGAATCAATCACATGTAAGTCTTTCTTGCTTTCACATATACTAGTCGATAATTCTAGATTTTTTTCGGCATCACCATTTGAATCCATACTTCCTTTCCAGCCCTACTGCCATAATTGTAGTTAGACTTCTCTATCTCCCTCTAGAAGATTCAATTCCTCATGTACGGAGTACCAGTGATGGGCAAGGCCCTGCTGGAAATGCAAGGAGGAGTTGGCTGCAATCCCAGCTCTCCAGGTGGCTGGCTAATAATGAGACGAGACCACAGTGAGATGGGAAGCCTCCAACTGGTCCCACAGCAGCACCCACAGGGCTTAGAGCCCAGCCCCCTGATCGGACCAGGGAGGGGAGGGCTTGCACCACCCACGAAGGCTGAGCTTGGGAGGAGGGCTGGAGCCACATCTCATCACTATTCCTCCCCAGCTCTGGCTCAGTGCTTGCTTGGGCTGCAGCTTCAAATCCCACAGCCATTTTCCCAGAAAGACAAGTCTCAGTGTAGTGAAAGGATCATAATCTTTGAATCATATACTCAGAACTTGCATCTCGGTTCTACCACCCTTTCACTCTAGGCCTAAAGGAGTTGCTTAATTCGCTCCAAGCAAGACTCCTGGAGTTTAAAGATAATAAATATATGGGCAGCCCGGGTGGCTCAGTGGTTTAGCGCCACCTTCGGCCCAGGGCGTGAGCCTGGAGTCCAGGGATCGAGTCCAACGAGTCCAGGGATTGAGTCCAATGTCGGGCTCCCTGCATGGAGCCTGCTTCTCCCTCTGCCTGTGTCTCTGCCTCATTCTCTTTCTGTGTCTCTCATGAATGAATAAATAAAAATCCTTAAAAATAAATAAATAAATAAATAAATAAATAAATAAATAAATAAATAAATAATAAAGATAATAAATATGAAGTGGCCATGTTCATGGAGTCAGCATTTGATAAACAATAATGAATATTGGATGCCAGGTTTTCCCCTCTCCTGATTAACCTTTACAATACTATTAGATTCATTTTCCTAAAATACAACTCTTGAGTTGTTATATTACTTGCAGGATAATTTACCTTCAAAGAAAAAGCCTCGAGGGTAGAGAATTTAATATGTGTGTGTTTTAATACTCATTATTGAGGTATAGTTGGTACACAAGGTTCTATTAGTCTCAGGTGTACAACATGGTGATTTGACAATTCTATTCAGTACCCAGTGTTCCCCAGGATAAGTACAGTCATTATCCATTACCATAGAACATTATTACAATATTATTGACTATATTCCCTATGCTTTGTGACTTATTTATGGTGTGTGTGTGTGTGTGTGTGTGTGTGTGTATGACAGTGGAATTTTACTTAGCCATAAAAAAGGATGAGATTTTGCCATTTACAACAACACAGAGGCACCTAAAGGGCATCAGGTAAAGGAAATAAGTCAGCTGGAGAAAGACAAACACCACACAATTCACTTATATATGGAATCTAAAAAACGGAAAGAGACTCATAAATACTGAGTGTGGGGGACTGGGCGAACTAGGTGGAGGAGATAAAGAAGAACTATGGTCCAGTATGTGTGTGTTTTTAAACTTGAATCCATATCTCTTTTCAAGTCTTTAACACCCTCAAGCCTTTTCACTAATAGAGATCAACTTCTTTTTCTTTAAAGACAAGCAAATGGAAGGAAACCTTTTTTTATCTTCTTATTTCTCTTTAGATAACTCAGTAAATTTGAAAACATTAATTATGTGTCTGATATGTTCCTGGGCTGGGCAATAGGAATGATAAAGATAGGGTATTTGTTCCTTGTTTTGGGGGGTCTTATAGTCCAGCAGGGAAAGCTGGATTCATATATGAAATGATTAGAGCAACATAATGGCAGAAGAAAATTTAAGAAATGAAATGATCATTTGGAAAAACAAAGAAAGCACCATGGAAGGCACGGACGTTGCACTGAGCACCAAGGATCGACTAGCACCAAGGTGGGAAGTCAGGGAAAGGAAATTCCAATTGGGATCGATGCTGCCCTATTCCGTTCTCTTTAACAGATATCTCTGTTCTGGTCTACTTCCCTATGGAGTGTCTCATTCTGAAGATTCTGCATGAACACTGATACACTTTCTTGAATTTGAAAATGCACTCTAGAGGCTTCGTACACTCTCTCCCGCGGGAGCCCTCTACAGCAGCTAGTCTGGGAATCTTGGCCTTCTATCTAATTTTCCACTAGTCCCTGCTGAAATAGGACCTGCGACAGGCAGACAGTACCTGATAAGGAAGCCGAGGTCACATAGCAGCTTTTCTTCTCTCTGGGAGTCTTCAAACCCCCAAGTAAAGCAGTTTTCCCCCATGGAACCCAAACGGTTTCAGTTTCCACTTTAAAATCAGAAGGCTCCTCTTATGCAATTTGTTCCCACTATTTTTCTCACTTGCCATTGGAATGTTGATCTTAGGCAACTGTCTCTTCTACAAAAATACACAGGGCATCTTTTAACACAGTATCCCTTTTTATTTCATTTGGCTGGGTAAAGGCAGCTTTGTAAAAGGGAATTTAGAACTTGTCAACTGGATCTTGGTTAATCCCACTTGAGTCTAAAGAGACTAGATTACTGTTTCCCTTCCGTTTCCTAGAAGTGAGACCTAAATTCAGTCTTATTTCATAGAACTCTTTGGATATAGATTGCATCCAAAGACAGCACTTTAAAGTAGCAGAAAGTTCTTTTCTTAAAACCTGATGGCGCCCTCAAGTGGCACATCCCATTTCAAGATCCCAAATCTAATGACAGCCCTTTCAGAAGCTTTGTTCCTTAGAAATTGGAGAGATTATTTTTCTAACAATCAAAATTACCGGATAGGGTTATTAACTTTTAAGATGACTACCCAAATTCTCCCTTATTAGTCGTTGATCCCTGGAGCACTTGAGATATTCCTTGCTACCTGCTGCCACGAGGACAAAACTTTCAGAGGCATACACAGATGCTGCAGAGCATGGTGAACAGTCTCCTGGGAAGGATGAAGTTGCTCCTATAACTAAGAGATTCATGCTCAGCTGATGTTTGAATAACATATTTTACCTAGAAAAAAATAAGTAAGGGCTTTGAAGCTAAGCATAGTGCAGACCTCTTCCTCCTACACATACAATCTCAAGAAGCCACAGTGATTTATACTTTACAGGGTGGCAAATCATGCTTCATTCTTTGGTTTCCGCTGAAGTGTCAGTGGTCAAGTTACTGGTAGGATGAAAGAACCACTCTAGTCATTATTTTTGACGGCTGACTTTGAACATAAAATCTTTGAAGCATTCTAAGTAGACACTTTCACAGCTTCCCACAGATTGGCCAATCATCCACCAGACCTCTTCACAACCCCCAGCACAGTAGGAATGAGGTAGCTGATATGAGAGACAGGAAGTCAGGGGCCATGGCTGGACAGTTCAATTTCTGTTGCATGGGTGTTTTATCAGTCACTTGAATAAAAAATTTAGCCCTCTAGAGGCTGGGAAGTACTGCACCGCACCCCCCTCCATCCAACAGGCTGGGTGGTTTGATCAGAAGTCAGCAGAAACCTAGCTTGGCAAATGTGGACATGATCTATGGACTGGGAGAACAAACAGCTCCCTCAACATCAGCCAGAGAAGAACCTAGAATGAGTCTCAGGCTTACACTTGCCCAATAATTTTGGTGTTTTATACACTTCACGTAAGGATCAAAGCAATTACCCAGGGGCTTAAAAACTACAGAAATAAGAAAGAAAAGCTCTAATAAAGCCCCTTCATTGTTTTGAGAATGGATGATCAACTTCAATAGGATGTCATAGAGATTTATGCTCAAGTAAGGATGTTGTCCGTTGGTTTCATAGACACCAGAAGGAGATTGATATTGTTGCTAAGCTCATTAATATTCCTAGGAGAGTAATGAAGATATCACTCTGCTGGTTTGGGGAGTACAAGCCCCCACACTGATTTGGTGTGTTTAGTTGGCACAAAAGATAAAGATGTCCCTGGTTTTCATGCTCCTTTTTTTTTTTTTGTAAAGATTTTATTTATTTATTCATGAGAGACACAGAAAGAAGCAAATACATAGGCAGAGAGAGAAGCAGGCTCACTGCAAGGAGCCCGGGATCACACATTGAGCCAAAGGCAGATGCTCAACCACTGAGCCACCCAGGTATCCCTTCATGCTCCCTCTTCAGGAAAAGGAACTTTGTACCTTTCTCTTGCCCCACAAAACTATTTCCCTAAAGTTAACAGACTGGGGAATTGAAGGAGTTTCATCATGAGGAGAGAAGCCTCACACTCCATGCTTTTACATAAATTCATGCGCATGGAGGAGACGACAGTACCTGTCAAGGATAGGACTCCCTTCCAGCTCTTCCACTGGCATTGAGCAGACAGTGGGGGAAAGATTGAGATCTGGAGACACACATTGGATTTAGGCTCCTGAGATTCACAATAGACACTGGAGGGTGCTCATGGGACTTAGACTTGCCATTAATCACTTCCCTGCAGCACCAGGACTGCAGGACTTCTAGCCATACAGGTGCAGCTCCACATATAACAGGGTTTCTCAACGTCTGCAGGCATTACCCAGTTAAACCCTAGATCCAGGGCTTCCAGGCTATGATATAGGTGTTTATCCCACTTTCTGCCTCTGCACCAGCCTATGCTCTCTCTTCAGAGCCTTCTCCTCCAGCTCTGCCAAAAAGTACAGACTTTTAGGAGGTGAGGCATTTTGTCCACTAATTTACACTAAGATTTGTCCTTCATCTTGGAATGTTTCATCACATTGTCATACTGAGGAGTATGTGCATTTGAATTGAGAGAATTGCCTGAAAGAGGGAGTGGTTTAAATGAATCTCTAACAGTAGAATTCCAGGTACCATGGAATCTATAAAACGGGGATATTAATAGCACTTATCTTATAAAGTTATAGTGTGGATTAAATGAGTAAAGCACTTATAAGAGCATCTGGCAAAAAGCAAACACTCTCAAAATACTAATTTTTGTTGTTATTATTACTAATTTTTTTTTATCAGTCCAAGAGACATGTTAGAAAGAGGTAGGCTAGCTTACAACCTGAACCAACTTCCCATTAAACTATTTTTGTCTCCACAGTCTGACCTGCATGCCTTTTCTAGATACCCGGAATAGACTCACCCAGGAGCAGATCTCCATGTGAAAAATTAAGCCACCTTGAAATTGTCCCTCTGGAGTCACTTTTGAATATTCTACCTGGGAATCCAAAAATCATTGAATGAGTGAATAAATAAACTATAGAGAAAAGGGAAACAAAAATTTGAGAAGCACCTACCCTCTGCAAGGTGCCATGAGGCTATCTAAAATATTAGACCTATCTGTGTGCTTTATAGTAACGATGTGGGCACTCAAATCATCAGGAAGCAGCAGAGCGAATGACAGTGGAGGAGCGGTTAAGGCGGACTGTATGGCATGACAGGAGGAGTGACCCCCACACAGCAGTTTGCTGCAGAAGGCATGTGACTGGTTGGGGAAAGAATGCACTGAGCCTTTATTTTCGGGCCCTGGGGTGTGATTGTGTAACCAGGAAGCCACGGCCCCTCAATCACAGAATCCCATACCCACCGCAGTGGGAGTTATTCATGTACCATTTGCGCAGGAGCATTTTTAGGATGTGAAACCCCAAACTCACACAAAGACCAAACAGCCTTTTCTGAACCTTCCAGTCATGCATACAGCATTCATGTTCTCTATTGTTTCTGAGAACTGCTCCATGGAGGGCAAATGAACTAAATCACAAGTTTTGCTGAGCCAGAGAAATAGGAGCCTCGTGAAAGTGCACACTGTTGCCTAATGTTCTCTGTTCCTTCCTATTCAAGCGGAGAAGTGTGTTGAAGATCTGTGTGCCTGTGTGCATGTGAGAGAGTGAGAGAGAGAGAAAGAGAGAGAGAAAGAGACAAAGAGAGGAGGGGGAAAGGAGGGAGTTACAAGAGAGAAATAGAGAAACAGAAATTGACAGCTAGTTGCTGTCAAGGAAGGTGAGAGCTACCCATGAGTGAGGGCCTTAAGTGGCAGCACTAGAGTCAATGTCATATTGTCCTTAGATTAATTTATTTTAGAATAACTTGAACTACAACTTTTTTGTACAAGTTCACTGTGAGCTTCATACGAGAGGTGATTAGTAGTTTTTGAAAATCACAGGGTTAGGGGATCCCTGGGTGGCGCAGTGGTTTGGCGCCTGCCTTTGGCCCAGGGCGCGATCCTGGAGACCCGGGATCGAATCCCATGTCAGGTTCCCGGTACATGGAGCCTGCTTCTCCCTCTGCCTGTGTCTCTGCCTCTCTCTCTCTCTCTGTGACTATCATAAATTAAAAAAAAAAAAAAAAAAAAGTATTTGAAAATCACAGGGTTATTAGTTATGCAGAATACTAAACAGAAATCTAAACCCCAGAAGTCGATTTCAGGGCACTTAAAGTATTCTTATTGAAATAAAACCTTTTAAAAAGGTTATTTTTAAACCTTTTATTTTAAACCATGCTAATTATTATTATTATTATTAAAAGGTTTTATTTCATGCTAATTATTATTTCATGCATGCTAATTAGCATAAGGGATGTCAGATAATTATGTGTTAAGTTTCATGGTGTGAGATAGAGTTTGATTTGGATTCTCTATAAGACTCGCTGTCCTTGAGGGCAACTGGGGAGCTCAGTGGTTGAGTGTCTGCCTTTGGCTCAGATCATGATCCCGGGGTCCTGGGATTGAGGACTCTGGGCTCCCTGCAGGGAGCCTGCTTCTCCCTTTGCCTGTGTCTCTGCCTCTCTCTCTCTGTGTGTGTGTCTTTCATGAATAAATAAACTAAATCTTTTAAAATTCTTTTTAAAAAGGTTCACTGTCCTTGAATGAACAGTGTTTAAAATTCTGCAAAGCCCAGGATTTTAATAATTGGTTTCCAGATCTAAAATCTCTTTGGACCTCCTTCCGAGGGCTATAAGGAGGGCTTTATCACTGGACTTAACTGTAAAGATGGGCACCCATTCACCTTGGAACAGGCTTTCATGTGAGGGTGGCTGTGTGACCAGGGCAGACATGGGGCCTCTTCTCCCCTACACAGGCTATGGGACTGAATTGTGACTTTGGGTGGAATTTGTCCCTTTCATTATCCCACCACCTGGTATTGGGTTATGATGAAGGTGGTGTCTATCCACCCTGGACCCCTACTTAGAACCACTGAAAGATCAGCTTCCAATATTTACCAAAAGAGAACCAGACATTTGCTGATGGTCAAATAAATTTACACCCATTTTCACAGTGTAAGCAGCCCTTCGATGGTGGTTCAGGGGACAGGGTGCTGCTCAAGAGTTCTCATTTGAATGTCTCTTGAGAAACCAGGCTTCATGAGGAAGGGGATCCCGCACGTTCTGTGAAGTGAATAATGGAGTGAGTCACCACCAGGAGGATCTCTCCAATCCTAAAAGTTTCAATAAGGAGGCACAGGGCAGCTTTCCCCCAGAACACACACTGTGTGTGGGTCCCAGCTGGCTCCTGGATACTGTTTCATTAGGTGACATTTTCCAAGCACCTGTGGATGCTCTAGCAGAGTACGTGGCCCAGTACAGCAGGTACGGGACCCAGTGCAGCATGACACCTCAGGGCCTTGGTTTTAGAGAGACTTGGCTTTTAGTCCTAACTCTTACTAGTGGACAGAGGGAGATTCATCACTCATCTCATAAGTTCTTTAGTCGCATTTCCCCCTAGATATGTGTCTTTCCCTCTTTTGATGTTAAAAACAGAAGCATCGCCCAATTCCTAATAGGAAGGAGAGATGGGAGGGCTAGAAGCTAGAGGAAGGCAGAGAAATGCAGATACATCATGAAGGTGTCACTTGGATTACCTCCTCTCAGTTTCAGCAACTGTTCTGGCACCCATGTGGCCACAAGGGTCTTCGGTGCTGCTGGTATTTTTGGGCTCACCGGGAATCTATTTTGGGCTAAAGGAAGCACCTGCTACCTCCCTGAGTCTCTGGAGCTGACTCTTAGAGGAAATAGAAGAAAATTTTCCACTGACTCCTATCTGTTTAACTTTCTTCCATCATTTTAAGGTCTTGCTCACCAACACTCTGAGAGAACAGTCCTTGAAGTGGCCAAGGCTGATCTCTATTTCCCAATGGGAAATCTCAGCTCCTATCTTCAGCATAGGTTTTCATTATGAGAAGTCATGAAGACAGCAGAGGAACAGAAAGGTCCCATGGGAGGAGGGGCAGGGCTGGCATTTTGGGGTAAGAGGAGGCATACTTCACTGATGTCTAAATTTTTCCTGGGGTCCCTGAGTTCTGCTGCAGAAGGAATTCCTGGCTCTCAAGTATTCTCCCATGAAATCAATAAACTGGCAACTCCAAATTGAAGAAAAGACTTCAAATTCATCCCTTCATCAAATATGTATTGAGTACCTGCTATGTGTCAGCCACTGTTTCAGATCCTCGGGATAGCCCACAGAGATGATGGTGACAAGTGTTGGGGAGCAGTAGCTCTGCAGTGAAGCAGGCTGATTCAGGTCACATTTATTTATTTATTTATTAAGACTATCTATTTATTCATAAAAGATGCAGAGAGAGAGGCAGAGATATAGGCAGAGAGAGAAGTAGCTCCCAGCAGGGCGCCTGATGTGGGACTCAATCCCAGGACCCCAAGATCATGCTCTGAGCCAAAGGCAGACACTCAACCACTGAGCCACCCAGGTGTCCCGGGTCATGTTAGAAGGAGAGAATCTGGGATATGAGGAACAGAGACTAATGATGAAGGCTGATTCCTAAGGTTGGACTTGAACCACTGGGTACATGTGGCTTTAGTTACAGAGATGAGGGAGGACCAGGTTTGGGGGCACAAGTGAAGGCTCCTATATTCATCATATTAATTTTGAGATGCCTATTTGATCTCTGAGAGAGGAGGCAAGTAAACTTTCCTTATGCAGCTCCAGGCTGCTATTGCAAAATACCATTGACTGGGTGTCTCACAAGATACACAAGTATTTCTCACATTTCTGGAGGCTGGGAAAGCCCAAGATCAAGGTGCCAGCAGATCTGGAGCCTGATCAGGACTTGCTTTCTGGTTTGCAGACAGCCCTCTTCTATCCACACATGGCTGAGAGCAGAGATAGGAGGACAAGCTTTCAGGTTCTTCATAAGTGCACTAGTCCTATCACGAGGGCTCCACCCTCATGTCCTAAGCAACTCCTCAATTCCCCTCCTCCTAATACCATCACACTGAAGAGTAGGATTTCAACACACGAATGGGGCCAGGGGTGGGCACAAGCATTCAGCCCACAGCAAGGCTTTAGGCAACAAGAATAAGGCTGAAACCCAGGGGAAGTTTCAGAACTAGAGATAGGAATTTGGGAGTTATTTCCATGTAATGCTTCAAACCAGGATGGAAAAGAGTTTGCAGAGGGAGAAGAAAAGAGGAGGCAGGGCTGACCTCTGGGGCTTATATTCCTCCTCTCTCAGCACAAGGAACCAGCAAAGGAGGCCATGAAGATGTAACTATGGAAGCAGCAGCCCAACCAGGAGCCTGTGCTGTACAGAAGCCAAGAAAGGTCAATGATTCAAGGAGGGAATCATCAACTTGAATGCCCCCAGAGGTAGGATATTATGAGAACAGAGACATGCCGTTGTGTAATCACTGGTGAGCATGATGCAAATAGATGTTGGAGAGCAGGGATGAGGAGGCCAGGTAAGAGTTGGCCAAAGAGTTTCCTTTTACTGTTATAGGAAGGGAGGCGTGTTCAGCTATAGAAACAGGATGAAATTTGGAGTCAGAAGACCAAATCCTAGGATCAAGGATCAGTACTCATGGATGTATTTTGAGCAAATACTGTTCCACATCTCAGCATCAATCTGCAACAATGATGCCTGCTCCACAGGGTTCTGGTTTTTGTTTTTAAATATTAATATCCTTTTTTTACAGCCTTGATCTCAGAAACTGAGCATAGCTTTCCTGCCCAACAAGAATTTTCCCATGTGGGAAACAGGCAACTCCTCTACTTATAACAAGATATAGTTACTCTCTTAGAATATCTCCCCAATTTGATCATGAGGACTTATCAAAATTCTCTGAAGACAGACATTGTGTTAATACTCTTAGTAACCTACTCATTCATTTATTTATTCACTTAAAAACTCATTATGGCCCAAGAATGGTTATAGACACTGGAGTTGTTGCAATGCCCAAACCAAGTCCCTGCCGCATGGAGTTCACATTATAGCGTGGGAAGACAGACAATAAACAAAGACACATGTATATCAGGTGCAGAGATAGGTGTTATGGAGAAAAATAAAGCAGGTTAAGTGGGATGAGGAGTTATTTTCCAAAGGTGACCAATTAAAGGATGTTTCAGCAGAGACCTGCAGGCAGTGAGGGACTAGCCATGAAGACACAGGAGTATCACAAGCAGAGGAAACGGGGAGTGTCAAGCCCCTGAGGAGGAGATGTACTTAGGGTAATTGTCTAGTGCAGAGTTGACTTTTCCTTATCACTCCACTCCAGACATATCTGGTGTCTTGTTCTTTAGAGCTTCAGGTTTCACAAACTGCTACTTAGGGGAAAGAAACAGAGCTTAGTAAAATGATAGGTTGCTGGAGTTTGACTAGGAAGCATTGTAATCTCTTTAAAAAGCCCACAATTGCCACTCCTTCCATGTGGCCTTTTGATGTTTGCTAATTTAGGGCTACCATATTTCCCATCCTCTGGCGATCCCTAGATTTCCCCTCCCTTGCCAATCTCAAGGTCCCTCTACCTCTGTCCGTGTTTCACAGAAATCCCACATCCCTCCTTTTGCATAAGGGCCACTCTCAGGTAGTGGTAGTTGGGGTCCCTCTTAGTTGTAAAACAAAGTTTTAACTTTGATGTGTTAAGGATCTGGGCTGCCGTATTTGCTGAACTTCTAGGCACTTCCTTCCTTCCTCCTTTCAGCAGTGAAATCTTCATGTAAATTCTAAGGCCATCTCCTTTTCCATAGAGGAGTAAACAAGGGGGAAGGGTGGAAGGTTGGAGGTGAACACATGTTATATGGGCCTTTGTAAATCCCTAAAATCATAAACTTTTCTGGTCTCCTTACTTGTATGTAGGTCACAGAAGCAGTATTGATGGATGTCATTGTCCTCATGCTACTCACTTGTTAGACTTTAAGATCTAATGAACACCTAGCCTTCTACTTCAACTTTTCTACCTAGGAAAGTGCCAACATTGGGTCAATATTATACTTCACCTCCTCTGTATCTGATGCAGGAGTTTGCACTAAGGAGAAAAGAATACAGGCTGATGAAAGATCAGTCTTTCACTCTCTCTCTCTCTTAAATTTATACTGATCCAACTGGGACGCTATATTGATAGAATGGTTACTATAAATAATTAAACCGTGAAAATAGACATATACCAGGACTGTCTTGGACATACCAGGAGTAACATCAATGTACAGACAAGCAATTTTATATTACCAAAGTGATATAGGAATGTCGAAGGGCATCCATT
The DNA here is from genome assembly GCF_048418805.1 of Vulpes vulpes. Lineage (NCBI taxonomy): Eukaryota > Metazoa > Chordata > Mammalia > Carnivora > Canidae > Vulpes > Vulpes vulpes. Next base: position 119,399,465 of record NC_132783.1, read on the forward strand.
GTAGAAAGGCTCCACCTTTGCTGTTTTCCTGTTGGGCCCTGTTTACTCATTTTCTATATTTTACCTTGCATCTAGGCAAAAACCACTATGTTTCCACTCAAGGGAGGAAGCAAGAAAGTTAATCATTCTCTGAGTTTCTCCTAAACCCCAAACATCTGATAACATCCAAGAAGAGTTAAGTCCCAAATATATTTCAGGACTTTAGCTTCAAATAAACTCCAGTTAACATTGGCATCAGTGACCCCTACCTTCGAAGATTTATAAAATAACACCTATTGTTCACCTGTCACTCTGATCAGAGTTCACCTATCTCTGATCAGACCCGACCTTCGATTCCTGAAGGAACACGTACCCTGGACCTCCTTCCAGTATAAATCTCTAGCCCCAAGTGACGAAGAGACTCATTCTGCTTTCCTTTCTCAGTCTCCCAGGTACTCCATCTGCTATTCTCTATCTGTCACTCAAGCGATGCACTTTTTCACTTTTCACTTTTTCTGTTTTCACTGTTCACTGAACACTTTTCACTGTTTTCACTTTTCACTGTTTTCACTTTTTCTGGCTCGAGTTTGATTTCTATCCCGCATGAACCCAGGGAGCTTCTTGGCTGGTCCTGTGGGAGCCCTCTCTGGGTCCTTAGCCCCAGCCTGCCTGCATTGAAAGGAAAGGGAATGAGGATCAAACCAAGGATAATTCTAAGCCCTTCTGGCCTGTACTTAGCAGACACCTTTCATCCCATCTCATAGAAAAGATTGAGGCTACCAAGATCAATTCTCCTGCTCTGACCTAGACACTTGCCATATGCCTAAATTCATCTTCCCTTCCTCTCTCTCTCTCTCTCTCTCTCTCTTTTTTTTTCTTCCCTTCCTCTCTTTTTGTTCAGGACCAATCTGTACTTGTGTCTGGATCCCATTTCCTCCTGCCTCTTCCAGGGCTCACCTCTAGCGTCCTCTCTCCTGGGATCTTCCTTCTCTTCTTTTCGATTTCTCCCCACCTAAGAGCAAGCTCAAGTTCTAAAAAGGCCTTTCCTGATATTATGTTCCCCTCATTCCTACTCTTCGGTCAAAACACTTAGAGCGTGATCCATACATGATGTCCCTTCTTTGTGTCCCATCCACTCAGGGCACTATAATTTCTGTCTCCCACTGAGTTATTAGAACTACGCTCATCAAAATTAGCTTTATCTAAGTGGCCAAAACCACTGGATGGTTTTCATCTTTATCTTACTTGATTTTTTTTTTTTTATGCCTTTAGCACAGTTGAGCATTTGTAATAAACATTCTTGGCTTCTTCAATCCCCTATGCAACTAGAACCCCCCGCCCCCCGCCCTTGGCATCTTTCTCAAACTATTCCTATGTGGTGTCCTCCAGAGTCACTGTCACCAGTACTTATGAACTAATACCAGAGGAAGATATGAAATACTTGGCCATTTCTACTTCCTGCAGGTGGCACCAGAGACATAGGATCACAGGCAGGTGGGAGGAGAAGGGGCTGTGCAAAAGTTGGTATCACTCTTCATTGCTGCCTTGAAAATAGTGCTCTGGATCTGGAGTGGAAGAGCCACGTGGCCTAGGGGTCTCCTTAGGGCAAGTTTATCTTTCAAGGCTCACCAGTTGTGGGTGGAGGTAGGATTGAGTCACATGTATAGCTTGCATAAGGGGGAGGCCAAATGTAGCAGTAAATAGTCTTTGGAAAGCAGAGTTCAACAATTTAAAAATCAATTTTTTTCTTCTAAGATAGCCAAAAATGGTTACTCGTGGTTTCTTATGTTTCTTTAACTAGGGTTACCAGAACACAGCTTTGCATTAGAAATGCAAGTTCGGCAGAAATGTGTCTTCCCTAATGAGGCCTGGTGCCTATTGGTATTGTGTCTGAGTCCCTGGGGCTGTTCAGTGGGGGGTGGTGGCACTCTCTGATTTTCCAGTTGCTGAGAAGTCCACAGGCCTCCTGTGGACATTTAAAGTGGCCATAAACTACCCTGGAGCTTTGGGACTCAGCAACAGGGCTTCCACATGGGGCCTGACTCTACACAGGCCCTGTGGGTGGGTTTGTGGGGAGAGCTTCCCACTTAGAGCTGGCTGTGTGGACCCGTTGTCACTTGGTGGGTAACTTTACATCAAAGCCTGTGGCCTGATGGAGCCTTGATTCTGAATGAAGCTAAGCAGAAAATGGTGTAGTTGGAAGCAGAGGATTTACCACTTGTGGGAAGGTTACAAGAATTCCATTGTGGCTACAGACAAGAGTCAGCTTTGTGTGTTCTGAAAGGCCTCTGTAAAAGTCCATTTGTTCAAGGCAACATGGAATGTCAGAACTGGCAGGGACCTCAGAGACCAGCTAACCCAACCTTCTTGTTCTTTTTAATATAGGTTTCAAAATGCAGACTGTGGCTGGACCCTTATAATTGCATCCAGTCGCGTGACTTCAAAATTTTTTTACATCCCTTCGATGTTAAGCTATTTGTTACTGACAGTCAAACAAACAATGCCAGCCAGGTAAAACATGGGGATTTCTGAAGCTAAATTCTTTATACTGACTGCTTCCAGGACATCTCTCATTTCTTTATTAACCCATGGCCAGCCGATTTCTGTCCTCACTCTCTATAAAAACAGTTTTCAAGGCCTTTGGGTACCCCTTCCTCTTGGGTTCTTATGCCATCTCCACTGACCCATGCTTCAGAGTCTACCTCAATAACTAAAAAGGGCCTCTGCTCACCTCATGTTCATCATCTATGGCCTTCTGTTCTAGTTAAAATCCCTTTAGAGGGGTTCTGTTCCTTGCAAGCAAACTAATATGGGGGAGTATTATTTTTTTAATGAAACAAATCCCTGCATCCCTCCACACCCATCTATTTCTTTTTTCCCTTGGTCTCTGTATGTCATTGAACTGAATCATTCAAGGAGAGGATAGCTCACTTTGCTTAAAGGTAGGAATAGTTAGCAATCCAAAATGCTGCCTCCCATCATATACAAAGCACATTATGTAGATGGTCTCATTTAACCTAGAAATATCCATATGGAAGTAGATACTACACCATGTTCATATTTTTCAAATGATAAAACAGAGGCATATAGGTTAAATAGCTTGCCTTGCTGAGCACTGGAGCTGGGATTTGAACCTCTCACTACTCACCAGCAGAGGTTATAGAACCTACATGAAAAGCTGCCTTCACATGTTATCAAATTGCTGCTCAGATGTGTTATCCTTCTTCTCCCCTCCTTACAATTACTATTTAAACTTGGGCTAGGAGTTCTTTGACCTCCTGGGCTAAAAAGGGCTGAATGAGCATAGGTCCTGACAGTCAGACTGGCCCAATTCCAGTCTCAAGGTTTCCAAGCCTCCCCTGCCAACTACTGGCAAACATGCCTCAGCTTCCACATTATGAACTGTGGGTTCACTTCTGACGTAGAATCTCCCATAAAGTGTTTATCTTCCTACAACCAAGGAAGAGCAAAAAAACATTTGCCCTTTCCCACTTGGAGGAATGTCCCTTCTACTCAGAACAGCTATCCTGAAACAGTCACCTTGGGCTTGGCAGAGCTGTCCTCTGGCCTGGAAGGGAGACTCTGAGTGCGCCCCAGGCTACTATGGTATGTGAGTGTGGCATTAGTTTTGTGGGTTTGGCAAGGTAGGAAGTGACCTCTTGGTTGCTGGAGGTCTTTGGTTTGGCTGGAATCTCTCTGTCCCCCTTATGCAGTTCTGCTCTTTGAGAAATTCAGAATCCTTGACAGAGGTCCTTACTTTCCTCAGGCAGCTTTCTAGAACTCGGAGAATTTAATCTCTGCAGCAAACTAACAAGGTTGCATTTGCCCCTTCTTTCTGTTGACTTCCCAGGAGATTTCAAGCATCCTGAGATGTTCTTTTAAAAACCGGTATTCCTGAAGTTAGCAGTGACTTCTCAGAGTCCGCCTCATTTCCGAATATCAACCCTGCTGGGGTCACAGTCATTGCCTCAAAGAAATTGGTGCAAATTAGTCACCTTTAAACTAATCTGGGAGTAGGTTCCATGAGAGTTATTAGCCCTCCTGCATAGGCTCCTTAATATGGCAAATACAAATTCCAGTCTACATCTCAGATTTGCAAGAATGATAACTTTATTTTTCAATAATCAAACTCATACTTTTATATCCTATTCTGCTGAGTGACTAGCCTCCATCTTGATCTATGCAGTGTTTCTTCTCAACACCCAGCAGGCTGAGAGGAATAGAGTTTCCTGCCCTGGGAGAGCAGGATAATCAGAGAGAAGCAGTCAGAATGGTGGCATTGATGGATCTAAAGAAAGACAGGGCCCCATGGAAGTAGTACAATCCCTATATGTAGATTTATGAGCCTCAGGAAGATAGTAAAACACCAGGAGAGAAAATGTCTGTGGTGAGTCTTGGCAGCCAAGGCCTTACTCAACCTTACAATGAGTTCTACACCAGACTGGCTGAGAACATGCAGAATGGCTGGGGAGAAACAGAAGTTTCTGACAGAGCCATTCATGTGAGAGTGAGACTCTTTCTATGGAGCCTCTATGGACTCACATCCAAAGCCCACACGGGGTGATGAATATCTCAGAAGTCACACCCACAAGGGCACTGAACTGCAGATAACCCCCACACCTCTTCCTTCAGCTCTCCGTGATGCCTTGGCATGACATATGTCCCACAAGACTTCAGTACAACTTGGGGAGGGAGATGCAGGAGCAAAAATCTCAATTGACTGAGGCACAATTTTGCGTCCACCACAAATTGGGAGGTCAAAAGGGAAAGCTAGTTGAGTTTGGGAAAAATATAGAAATATGATCATTCATACACACCTGAATTTGTGAAGCTAGAGTTGTATACAAGCTCTAGTAGAGTGTGGATTTATCAAAAGAATTCAAAAGAATCTCATGGAAACAAAATTCTGGAGGTATAGCTGGGCTTCACGGGAATGAGAATGCCACTAGCAGCTACTGCAGGTGGCTCTGACTGTCCCTCATAATCAGCTTTACTCTGGGACATGGTACCAATGTCCCCTTTGCAAAGGCTGAGACAGAGGCAGGTGGCTTTCTCTCTGGACTCCTAATCCCTATTTCTCCATAACATTGGTGGACATGGGGTAGCCCTGGTGGCGCAGCGGTTTAGCGTCACCTGCAGCCCGGGGTGTGATACTGGGGACCCAGGATCGAGTCCCCCGTCAGGCTCCCTGCATGGAGCCTGCTTCTCCCTTTGCCTCTCTCTCTCAATAAATAAATAAATAAATAAATAAATAAATAAATAAATAAATAAATCTTAAAAACAAAACATTGGTGGACATGGGTCTTTGGTTGGTGCTCACTAAGGAGCCATCTCCGAGCCTCGTATTGGCTCTGTGACTGCTATGAAAATCATTGCATCCTTAGTGTCTCCCGGTTGAAAGTTTTGAGAGGGTATCACCTCTGACATTCTTGCCAGTTTGCCAGCGTAATGCCCTTTAGGTCAGGAACCCACCCTGCTTCAAGTCCGTGGGGTCGGAAGGTGAGGAATCAGTAAATCGGACATCAAACCAGTCATCAGAAGTAGATGGGTTGGAAAGTTTCAGAGAAGAGGGTCTTAGGCCCAGAGGCCTGGCCCAGTCTCTAATTTCCCTTTGTTAAAATTATTGCTGCACGTGCCTTATATCGCTCTCTACCTTATAACATCTGTGAAAGTAGAAGTTCTGATTCATTTGTGTATGCACCATGACATCTTTGTGTGCCTTTGGCATTTGGGAGAATTCAATGAATATTTGGTGAATGAGTATACATCTCTCTCCTCTTAGCCCTCTATTTCTCTATATTCATTCTCTATTCTTTATACCTTTTTTTCCTAGTGGGCAGTGTCCAGGTTAAAACCCAAATAGAATAATTCTCATTGCTGAGGAGTAATAGGTGAGTGCCAGCCAAAATGACTAGATTTGAGTGTGACCCTTATGCAGATGGATTTCCTGACCAGGCACTATAAAGAAACATCCTTTGCATCACCATATCTGTAATTGGGCTTTCCCTGACAACTGAACATCTTAATTTCTCATTATTTTAGAGCTGTCTTAACTGCTATGGAAATTGGCTGGAGACCACTTTCAATGTTTGAAGCATTTAAGTGATAGATTACAGCTAATTTAAAGAAGAGGAAGAAGTGGCACTCTGCAGAAGATCACTCCTAGTCTCTTTCTGACACTTGAAATGATTTTTCTAAATTAAAAGCTTCAAGTTTATTAACAATCATTGCCTTTGATTTGAGTAAAGAAATCCAAATATTTCAAGTTTCTCTGTGAGCTAAGTAAAAGAGCTCTATTTAAATGGCAGGGCTGTCCTGATGCCAATGATGACAAATGAGAATCATAAAATTTTGGGCCTGGAGTTTACATTTAATCCAACCCTTCCATTTTATAGGGGAGGACACTGAAATTGTTAATAAGATTTGTGATTGTCACCCTGCTAGAATCAGAGCTAAAATTCCCACCCACCGGGTCCAGGGTTCTTCAACCTCAAAAAAATCAGAACTGCTATGGGCAATGGGATAATGCTAGAAATTAATAACATGTTGTGATTTGTGATTTATAGTAAGAAATAAATAGATTGTCTTAATTTTTTACTTGTCCTAAGAGCCTTGAAAGTTCCTAGGTGATGAGAATGATAAAATGTATCCCTTTTGTTATGTTAATGAGGTGACTTTTGGAAAGCCCTAGGTAACCCTAAAGCTAGTGGCTGGTTGCCAGGGGAACTGATCATGTGATTAGATGGTAGGACCTTTCAGTCTCAGCCCCAGACCTCCAAGGAGGGGAAGGAAGGCCAGAAATTGAGTTCAATCACTAATGGCCAATGATTTCAGCAATCATGCTTATGTAATGAAGCCTCCACCGAAAACCAAAAGGAAGGGTTTGGAGAGTTTCCAGGTTGGTGAACTGGAACGTTTCCATGTGCCACTGGGCAGGGCCCCAAACTCCACCAGGACAGAAACTCCTTTGTGACCTTGCCTTATATATCTCTTCACCTGCATCTTCATTTCTATAACAAGTTGCAAGTTCAAGGTGATTCCTACAAGTTGATTCTTTCAAGTTCTCTCTGTGTAGCTGGGGTACCGGAGTACAAGAGTCCATGGCCCCAGGGGTCCCAGAAAGACCAGGTTCAGCCACTCACCACTGACAAAATCTGAAGGCAGAGAAATGAGTAGTGGTGAAATCAGAAAGGAATTTATTTCAGTGAGGCCAATGCCGAGAAGACAGTGGATTAGTGTTCCAAAGACAATCTCCAACGGCTGAAAATACTTTCCAGTGTATTTAAGGGAAAATGTGGGACAAAGATCGGGTGGGTTTGCACAGGTGGGCAGTAAAAGTCTGGTTAATCATTGTCTTGGAGTCCATCACAAGGAGTCTTGCTGGCTCAGGGCAGTCCTCACTGTTTGAGGGGGAAGTGTCGGTTGCCATCAGGGAATACTTTGCCCACAGGGTCTTTGGAAGGAGACTCAAATCAATTAGAAAGTTTGAGGTCAAAATGGAGGTAGTTGGAGTCCTCTTTCATGTGCACTAAGTAAAACAGTCCCTTCATATCCTTTAACATCTTTTGTAATTGAACAGGTTCAGGATAGGCCCTCCTCCCCAACCCTCCCTCCACCCCATGTGCCATTTTGACATGTAGATTATTTTGAGCTGAAGGCATTCGAGATCCTGCAGGTTCAAGAGATACTTCTGCTTCTCCCTTAACCGCAGAGAAGAATCTAAATTGGGCTTTTTTTTCCAGAGTAAGAGTTACAAACAGAGGTAAATTTTATCTGAGTCACCCATCTGTACAGTAGGGCAAACATGTAATTACCAAATATCTGCTTTTCTTATCAGGAATCATGAAATGCATTCCTTTCCTCTGAAATCCCAGACCCCCTACCCCTTTCTCCTTAGTTCAGAATGACAAACACTTCATTTTGCCTGTCTTTGGAATTTTCCGTCTCTATGTGGACTCCGTATATGTAAGCCTATTAATTTGAATTTCTCCTGTTAATCTGTCTCATATCAATTTGATTCTTAGTCCAGTTAGAAGGGCCTTTGAGGGAGCAGGAATTCTTATTTCCCAACATAATAAACCAGAATTTAGTGAGTAAACCCATTTCCTGAGTCCTGTGAGCCACTCTAGCAAATTAATTGATCCCGAGTAGGGGGTCATGGGAGTCTCTGATTTATAACCAGTCAGAAGGTCACGTAGCAATCTGGACCTGTGATTGGCATCTTTAGTGGATGGCAGTCTTGTGTGACTGAGCCTTTAACCTGTGGAATCTCATGTAGCTAGTGCCAGAATTGAGACCAGCTGAACCCAGCTGGTGTCAGAGTATGCCTGGTGGTGGGGAAAAAAAAAAACCACACGTTGACATCAGTATCAGAATTGTTACATGGATAGCATGAACAGTCTTATCAGTATATATGGCTAAGCTCATGGAAGGAAAATAAGACAGTCCTCCATCCTGAAGGAAAGATAAAAATGACTCATTTTCAGGACTGTGTATCTCTCCAGGGATGCTCAGAAATTAGCCAGAGAAGCCCAGCAGACCTGCCTGGGCCCCAAGGTGGAATGAACCAGTCACCGCGCTCAACAATCAATCCTCACGAGCTAGGTAAACCACACAACCACTAACTAGTACCCAAGCTGGGATCTTCACTCGGATCTCTTAAAGTACCAAGCCTGGGCTCTTAAGCAGAGGTGACATTTGAGTAGAGCCTCCTTGGTGCACACCGGGGCCTCTCTGGGGAATCTTGCTCTGCACCACCCGTATTTTAAATGTCTGTGCATACCTGAGCCTGCCAGGAGAAATTCTGCATGCCTGGACCAGTCTGAGCTGAACTGGCCTTTCAGCCCCAGGCCGACTTATATGATCAACTTCATCTCCAGCTCTTTGGCAGGATAGTGCCAGCCAGGTCCGGGGGGGGGGGGAGGCAGGGCAGGAGAGGGGCAAAAAGTAGGGTGCAGTTCCCCTAGAGAAGTAGGATAAAGCCGCTAGGAGAATGGAGGGGGGGGGGACTGTTGAGCAGGTGAAATGTGCTCAAGATCCAACAAATTACAGATTGCTGACAAAAAAGTCAAAGTTGGATTCTGCGCTTAAAAAAAACAAAACAAAACTATTACAGAACTAAAACAGGGAAAGGAAGGGGATATGAAGTCATCCTTAATTTTATTAGGAACAAAGTATCACTAGCATTGATTGCCCATGTAGCACATTCCTTGGCATTTTATTTTGTCAAACACCAGTGTTGCAGAGAACACAGCCAGGGAAACTCACCCGGCAGGGAAGTCGATCTAGAAGGCCCTTGGCTCTTATTGATCAAACCCTGTTGTTGCGGGATCCTGCTCAAGTCCACGTTACCAGAAACCTCATACCCGAGTGGAGGCTCTTCCTGTCTCGGAGCATGCGTGCGCCCCTAATCAGAAGGTGTGTATCTGCACACGACTCCTGGGCCTCGATTCATTCCTCTGATAGAGCCTCCAAAAAATTCAATGAAGAAACTTGAGGGATCGTCCTTTAAATACAAATGAGGTTCACATTTGATAAGGAATGATGGTGCCATCTTATCACCTCCCACTCTTGGTCATTCATCCACCCCGCATTTGCTGGTGCCAACGCGCCAGGTGTACATTGAAGATACAGCAATAAGCCCAACAACCAACCCCCCGCCCCCCGCCCTCCTGGATGGAGCTCAGTCGGGGCCGGGAAACCCGCTGCCTCAAGGCCCAGGTAGGGTCCCACCCCCTCCAGCAATCCTTCCCCGGCCTTCCTGGGTCACCGTCTCCGGCCAGCACATCTCACCCTCCCGGCTGGGCGGGGACCAGCCACCCCCCGCCCTGGGCGCCGGGCCCCGCTCCCCGCTCCCCGCTCCCGCCCGGTTTGGTAGGCGGCCCCGGAGGAAGCCCGGCCCCGGCTGGCGCTGGCGGCGCTGGCGGCCGCGGGGCGCAGAGGGCTCTCCCCGCCCCGGCCCAGCCCCCGCGCAGGCCTCGGGCTGTGGGCGGGGCAGTGGGCGGGGCAGTGGGCGGGGCCGCGGGCGCAGACGTCTCTCCCGGCCCAGTCCCCGAGCGGGCGTCCGGCCCGTGGGCGTGGCCTCGGAGCGGGCAGTGGGCGGGGCCTCGGGGGTCGGGGCAGTGGGCGGGGCCTCAGGGGCGGGGCTGCGGGCGGGGCGGCGGGGCGGAGGCGGGCCGGCGCAGGTGGCTGGGCGGCCGCCGGGGAGCGAGCGCGGGCGCCGGGCCGCCGCGGCGGGATGGGGCGGCTCGGGGCCCGCCGCCTCGTCCTGCTCGCCGCCTGCCTGGGGCTCTGCGGGGCGCGCGGGGCGCTCGGAGGTACGCGCCTGCCTTCCCCGTCCCGGGCCCCTCCCCGGCCGCGCGGCGCCCGCTAGCGGAGGGTGGGCGGGCCGGGACCCGGGGACCCGGGGGCTCGGGGAAGCCGCGCGGCGACCGGGAGGGACCCCAGGCCGGGCGTTCCTGGGCTGGGCGGCGGGAGGAGACGGCTCTGCCCTGCGCGGGGGGTGGGCGCCGCCTCGGGAAGCTTCCAGCTCCCGGCCCCCTCCCCGCGCGGCGCGGCCCGCCAGGTCCGGGGAGCCCCGGGGAGCCCGGGGGTGGGGACTGCCCCCGAAGGCCGCGCGGCCCTCGCCGCCCATCGGGGTTTCAGAGTTGGGCTCTTGGTCGCGCTCGGGCGAGCGGAGGAACGCGAGCGGCCGGCCTCCCTGCTGAGCCGTGCACCCTGCGCCTCCCGGGCCCGGGGACGGGTACTCGGCTGCGCCCGACCCGCCGGCCTTCGGGGCCTTAAACTCGTCCCGGGACTTCTCGGGTCCCGGGCCTGGCCTGTGTTCTCTAAGTACCGCCACAAGCCCACCCACATTTTCTGATTTACTGGGAATGGCGCTTTCCAAAAGTCGAGGATTACTAATAAAAGCATATTTAATTGTGTACGACTCTTTACAGAGTCCTGCACGTGGGCCTTCTCGTCCTCTGTGGCTCCTTGAAATTTAATTTAGTTCAATTAAAGACTTCCTTTGATGCTTTTTTTTTGTTTTAAGATAAAACATTCTTAATCAACGGCCTTATATCTCTTTGTAGGATTCGGATTAAATCCTGAACACTTATTTGCTTCATTTTAGGCATAGAGTAGACAGTGCCATTGCGGCCTACACCGCCTGATTTCACCAGGAGCCTGAGTAATGTTGCAGCCACGATGGCATCTGTAGTATGGACACTTGACTCTTAGCCCAGCTGCTCAGGGTCTTACTGCAGTTCCCCCAGCTCTGCTGCCACCCTGCCGTATGTGGGCCCTTCCTAGCTCTTTCTCCTGATTCCTTCCTGGCCGGAAGGGTCGATTAGGCCGGGAACTGCAGGTCTGGGGCTTTGATGTGGCTTTGAGAGAGAAGATTCCAGTTGCAGAACAGGGAGATCTGGGAGCACAGTGAATGGTACTGATTGGGTGGTGATCCATGATGGACCAGCAATCCAGTAGTGCTCAGTATAGGGTGATGGCAAGTCCATAACCTTAGAGTCAGAAGGACTAGGGCTTCGACCTGGGTGCTGTCATATGTTCTCAGAGTGGCTTTGGGAAAGTGACTTTTCCCTATCTAGTCTTAAATCTGTAGAATTGAAATAATAACTTCTGCAGAGAGGCTTGAATACAATAACTGTATAAGACTTCCTTACAGCCAGACAACTACGCAGTAGTGCTCATTTCCCTCCTTTTCTACTCATTAGCCTCTCTCCTCGTCATCTGTGCAATTACCTTGGGTATGAGGCTAAGAAGCCTATGGATTAGATACTTCTCATTGAGGGGCCCATGATGTGGATAGGGAGAGTTTCTTGGATAAAGAATTCCATGGCATACACAGCAGTTCCCCCTTATCCACGAGAGATATGCTCCAAGACCCCCAGTGGATGCCTGAAATCACAGATAGTACCAAACCCTATATGTACTATGTTTTTTCCTATACTACGTACTATAATAAAGTCTATTTTGTAAATTAGGCATAGTAAGAGATCGACGATAATAGCTAATAAAATAGAACAATTATAAAAATATACTATATTAAAAGTTATATGAATGTGGTCTCACTCTCTCAAGATACCTCATACTGCATTCATCCTTCTCATTGTGCTGTGAGATGGGAAAGGGTCTATGTGATGAGATGAACCAGGTGAATGGCGTAGGCATTGTGACGTAGCTTTGGGCTGCTATTACTCTTCTAAAGATAGGTCAGAAGGAGGATCATCTGTTTCTGGACAATGATTGACCATAGGTAACTGAAATCATAGATAAGGAAAAACTACAGTACTTTTAACATATATACTGTTCCTCACCCATGGCTCTTTTTTTTTTTTTTAAGATTTATTCATTTATTCATGACAGACACAGAGAGAGAGAGAGAGAGAGAGAGGCAAAGACAAAGGCAGAGAAGAAAGCAGGCTTCCCTCAGGGAGCCTGATGCGGGACTCAATCCCGGATCCTGGGATCACAACCTGAGCCAAAGGCAGGCTCCCAACCGCTGAGCCACCCAGGTGTCCCACCCATGGCTCTAATTGCAACACAAATATTGGATGCTGAGGTCTTATCAAAAGCTACTTTGAGATGCTTTGAAGAATATCTTCTTGACTAGCTAGATGTGTTATCTGATTTTAGTTTTCTTTCTTCCTTGGATGATTCAGGCTGTTGCTTTGAATAAATCTAATTGTCAAACATAGGAGAACTCTGTTCTCGGTGTTTGAGGGACATCGGGTGATGTGTCCTCAGCTTGGAGAGTCTCACCAAACAGGGAGCCACTTTGCCTGGTAAACAGATCCTGTCTCAATAAGAATATCCGTAGCATACACCCTCCGCACATCCCTATTTGCAAATCAAATATCAATACTACTATCACTAACCACTTTCTCAAGGTACAACATGTACTTAGCACTAGACCCATGTTGTCCATAGTTCAATGTCTCATTTTTGGCTCCCTTCTTATCAGATCCCATTAGAATATTATTGCTTTGACCTTGTACCAGCGCTGATGAAAAGCCTGAACAGGAAAAGAAGTGCCAGCACTTCCAGTTCCTTTTGCATTTACTGGTCCTCTCATTATTTCTATGTATTTTTAAGCTATGGCTGATTTGCAGGAATTTGAAAAAGCAATGGATCCTGTAAGAGAGGATTTGTTTAGTTAAGGTGAGATAACACAACTGTAAACCCCGTTGGCCAGGCAGATCCATGCGTGGTGTGTCACTAAATGGGAAAGAGAGTTCTACAACCTTCTGGGTTGTAGAATTTGTACTGCTCCCTCAGGGAGACTTGTGTACCTAGCAGGTGAGACACATGGCTAGGCTCACATGGGCAACTGAGGCAGGATGCCCATCAATCTGTAAATTAGATAAGAATAAAGAATTCTTATTTTTTTAGATGAAGGTAACCTGTGAATTCGTAATATTTTCTCCTGACTCCACAGTGAATGTCTTGGCACCCCACTTTGCCATTTCTGGTTTTTTTTTTTCCACTTTGCCATTTCTACCTGAAGCTGTGATGCCCAAACCCAAATGCTCACCATGGCCAGTGTGTCATGGTGAGCCAAGCAACAGCTGGTGTGGCAGGAGCTGCCAATGAGTGGTGGACCCCGGAGCTGGGACATCCAACCCTACTCATGGCTGCTGTGCTATGGGTATCAATAGGTCCCAGGATGGCCCGATCAGCTGACTCATGTGGGGAAGCCCAGAAGTTCAGGTGTTTGATTAAAATCTCCTTTCTTTAAAATATCTTAATTTAATATTTTTATTATATTAGAAATAGAGCTGCACCTGCCTTACAAACTCAACCAAACTCATAACCTCTGCTTCTGGGGACTTTCCCAGTGCTACGGCTTTATTCGGCTCCATCTTCCCAGCACTTAGTACAGTACCTACAAATGACAGGTGCTCAATCAATCCGAGCACCTGAAGGACAGAACACAGCTGGGGACCAGAGAAGACAGAATGACAGCTCCCCAGGGAAGTTCACATCGTGATTCCCAGAATAGAGACTATGTTGCTTTACATGGCAAAAGGGACTTTGCAGCTGTGATCCAATTAAGGATTTTGAGATGAGGGATTACATGGGATCATCTGTGTGGGCCCTAAGCAAACACAAAGTGTTAAAAAAGGGAGAAAATCTGCTGGAAGCAGGGGTTGGAGTGACATGATTGCTGGTGGGGGCCACAAGCCAAGAAATGTGGCAGTCTCTTACAAGTTACAAAAGGCCAGGAAACAGATTCTCCCCTCCAGCTGCCAGGAAAAAAACACAGCCCTGCAGACACCTTGATTTTAGCTCAGCAAGACCTATTTTTGGACTACTAGCCTCCAGAATTGTACAGCAGTAAATCTGTGTCATATGAAGCCATTACATTTGCGGTAATTTGGTGCAGCAGCAATAGGGGTTAAGAGTGGGAGAGTAAACATAGATTTGCACAAGGGCCACATGTGTCCAAGATAGGACATAGGTACTATGTCATGAAGAGGGAGTTTTCAGCTCAGTCAGTACCCAGCTAGGGACTAGGGCTGATTCCCCGCTTCATTCCAGGGGTGCTATGGGAAGCTACAGAGTCCACAGGAATAGCTACCGCTGGAGTGATGCGGGACACAGTCTACTTGACCCTATGCAGCAGGCATGAGGTAGAGAATGCCCCACCAGGAGAAGCTTGGTAAGTGCTGCTTTGCCCTTTGCCACCTGAGCAGTTGGCATGGCATGTTTGGAGGATGAATGAATGAAAAGTGAGAAGGTGTTGGGTCCTGTTCTACAAGAAGAGTAGAAGAGTTGCAGGGCCACAGATCACTTGGGCCCCACCTAAAAACCCAAGAACGGGCATCTTCATGGTGGCCCTGGGCCTACTACCAGTCCTTTCCCGCCCTCCTACAGTGCCAGCAACACATTTAACAGAGATGTGGTGCCAGAGGCCCCTGTGGTCCCCCAGCCCACTAAACAACAGCCCATCCCTGCAGCCATGGAGCAGACACCTCCTCACTCGTTGACTTTGTGTCCCAACTTCTATGTTAGTGGACCTGAGTTTTGTGGGAGAGACTCTTAGAGTTTCCCTCATTGGGGTTTGCTTCTAATGGACAAAGGAGGTTGGGCCTCTCGGGCAGGTTAGGTGTTTGTGCTGAGTTATTCCATACCTGGAAGTTTTCTTTCTCAGAGTGTTCTGGATGGTTAGCTATCTCTTGAATAAATGTTTGATTTGGTTTGGTTTGATAAAGCATGCAACGTCAGTGCCACAGTTAAATACTATAGATATTCCTCAGAGCAGATTTGTGAAGTAAAAATGTGGCTTTCCTTTCCAAGTGCTGTGACTCCCCTCACATGGTCAGCATGAGGAAGAGCTGCTTTATAATGCTGGCCCTCCTCCTAGCACCTCGTCTTAGACCTTTATATGAGGCCAATGCGGTAGCAGAGAAGTTCGTTTTTGTGGTTTTATATTTTAACTTTTAAAATAAGCTTCTATGCTTATGATATATCGTCTGTAGAATACATTTCAAAGAAACGCAATGCATAAAAGGTGCAGCGTAAAATTGTTGATAATGGGGCAGCCTGGGTGGCTCAGCGGTTTAGCACCGCCTTTGGCCCAGGGGCTGATTCTGGAGACCCAGGATCGAGTACCATGTCAGGCTCCCTGCATGGAGCCTGCTTCTCTCTCTGCCTCTTTCTCTCTCTCTCTCTCTCTCTGTCTCTCATGAATAAATGAATAAAATCTTTAAAAAAAAAATTGCCGACAATGTTATATTATGAAAAGGCAGCTGTAGTTTCCCAGGAAAGCAAACAGTTCCGAAATCTCTTTCTTGGGAATACTTTCCTAATTACTTTCTATCTCACTCTTGCTTTGCCCTCACACAGTCACCAGGCCAATCTTTCTAAAATTCAGAACTGATGTGTCTTCTCCCAACTAAAAACTGTATCTTCCCCATTGTGTGAAGAAGGAGATGCAACCTTTTTGAAGTGGTTTGTAAGACTCCCCTGCCCCTGTCAGTCGGTCCCTGACCATGAGGATCCAGTTGGCCAGTCAGCCATTTTCTCCCCAAACGTTCATTGAAAATCTCTAGTCATATATGTGCCAACAGAACAAAGCAAAACAAAACCAAGCTTCCCTCCTAGGAACCCTCTCTCCATAAGTGGATACCTAGCCAGAAACCTGGAAATTCATCTAGATTGCCCCTCTGTCTTCCCCTTCTCCCTCCTAGACAGTCCAGCTTTTAAAATCTGTTGAACCCACCCACCTACTTCTTCCCCTGCCTGCCTCCCTCATTGGGTGCCTCCTATGTGCCAGACACTCTTGTAGGTGCCAAGGATTGAGCAGAGACCAAGACTAGTAAAGCCTCCTGCCCTCAAAACCTCACATTCTCTTTGGGATGGTATGGGAGTGGAGCTGGATAATAATCCAGGAAACAAAGAAGGAAGGTAACTGGAGCTGACAATAAGGCCCTTGAAAGTTTAAACTGAAAGTTCAGGGAAGGCCTTTCAGCCCTCTGACCATTTGTCCCCTGCCCCCTCATACCTCTGCAGCTGCCACCCTCGCTGCTCCCCCCTCACACTGTGCTTGGCCAGACTGGACCTTTGGTTTCCTTGCCTCCTATCTCCCCTCGTTTTTCTCCTCTTGCTCTTTCCTGTTCCTCACTGGGTCTTTCTGGAAGCCCCTCAGTCCATCCCCCTTGACCTGGCTGAGTCCCTCTGTAGTGCTCTCGGTTTCCCAGGTACTAAGCCACTGTAGTTGCTTGATTGGCTGTCTATGTCATTCACCTTTGAATCCTTATATCTGTGGTATATTTGGTATATTTGTGGACAGCATAAGTACATGTAGGGTGGGCCACTGAAATCTGCTAGAGAGAGACACTTGATAGGCACAGTGCTCCTTCTTGCCTACCCCAGCAGGGCCCAAACAAGCTACTGTTGTAACAACTTTCTAACAGTGCCTGGATCAGACATACTCTTCTTTTTGATCAGCTTTCTCTTCTGATAGACTGGAAGGCCCCTTAGTCTCAGTAATTTCTTACCTCCAACTCCTGATAGTACCTGGCACATAGTAGGTGCTCAGTAAGCCATAAACCAAAATACCCCCAAACAAGGAAAACCAAAATCAAACAAAATAAAATCCAAGGAGATGTAGTTTGGAAAAAGAAATGTGAACCATTTCTAAGGTAGATAAAATGAGTCCATTAATCACCCCTGTGGGAGAAATTATAGAGGAATAGAAATGCTTACTTTCCCTGAAAAGTCTTTTACCTACCTTATTGCCAAACTTGGCTTCCATTCAATCATTTCACCTTTTTACATGAGCACATAAAACCAGGACGTTGCTCTGATTTCTGTTCACCTTGGCTTGCCCTACCCATGTAATACTGAAATTACACCTTTTCCTTTGCTGCAGGTGGAGATCACCTTTCTTTTTCTAGGACCCAGTTTTTCTTGTGCTTCGATTCGCTTCTTACTGTTATTTTGAGGTGCTTCACTAGGAGCCATAAAAGTTGAGGTCAGTTTGGAGATGTGTGAGGACATAACTGGTCGTAGGCTGTCACACCGGAACCTGCTTCCTTGTTTGTTCCCTGAGGCAATGGAAATTTCTAGCCACCAGCTGATCCTGGAATTGATTTAGTGCCAGGGAGGTGAACTGTGGGAAAATATAATATTACTTAGTCATTCTCAGCAGTAGATTTAATGATTTAGAAAACATTTCCTGGTTTTGAGAGCTTAACAATACAGCCTCTACGTCTGTCAAAAATCAGAGTGGGGGGTATTCAGTAACCGGAAGGCCAGGAGAACACATACACTACATAGGATTTGTAAAGACTTGTTTCGTCTTTCTGACCTAATGGCTACATTCTCGTTTTACCGAATTATTAATGGTAGTTTTTAACTAGAGAAGCATGCTTATACCTACGTGAGAAAGTTTGTAGAGATCATATTCATCTCTGTATCAGCTTCTTGTCTTGGTGAAAACACAGGATCGGAGGTGGGGAATGCTTGGTTTTTGTCTTAGCTCTGTTTTGAACTAACTGTTGATGGTACATGAGTCCCTAAGCCTCTCTAGGCCTGAGTTTACTCAACTATAAAGTGAGGGCCTCCTAGGTTCATATAGTTTGGTTCAAAAAATGCTTGTTTGCTACTGCTACTCATCTTAGATTGGGTTCCCTAAGGAAAGTGGCATAGGCAAGGATTCTTGTGCAAATAAATTGCTGAGTGAGGTGACCAGGAGAGAGCTGGAAGGAAGGAGAGAAGCATGATACCAAGCAAAGATCTAGTTTTAGCTGATCTATTCTCAGTCTGATCCCAGAGAAAACTCTAGAATATGAATGGCAACACAGAGCTCTACACATTTTAAATGTCTGTCTCAATCAGTCATTGGTTATAGGTTCCCCTCTAGGGCAGGGGGTGTAATTTCACTGAAATTCCTGGATAACACAGTGAAACAGCTGAAGGATGGGTATACCAGCTTGTTAAAAGGGATCTCAGTGGGCTACCAACAGAACCTATTAGGCACCTGTGGCCAGGCACTGTGCTAGGTATTGGAGAGGGAAAGATTAAAAAAAAGAGAGAGAGATGGTTCCTTATCATAGGAAACTCATGGAATAGTCCAGGAGATAGATGAATAAGCAAGTAAGTTCAGTACAACATGGTGAATGCTGGAATAAAAGAATATTCAGAGTGTTGTAGGAATTCAGGAAGGATTCAGGAAGCAGAATCTAAGATGGAGATAATCATGCTGGAGCCTTATTGAGGACTGTTCTTAGGATCAACATTTGCTCTCAGACGCAGATATTATATCTCCTGGAGACCCAGCAGGAGGTGTTTAAAGATCTATAATTTAAAGACCTTTAGAAGTAAAAATCTTTCTTTTGAAGTCTTAGAGGATAGAACCTCACTCCAGAAAAGTATTGCTTCTGAGCTAGTGATTCAATTGTACCTCCGTAAGGTTGTCCCAACACTCTGTCAGGTCCTATCATATATAATAGATGTAATATATGTTAGGACATTGGATCCTATGATCTTAGGTCCATTACTACACCTTCCTTGGAGTAAAGGGCATGTCTTTGGTTGGTGTGATGTTATTTGGCCTCCTTTATTAGTGGATTAAACACTCCATGAGCTCTTCATATAGGGGTGCTATCTGAGGCAACAAAGTCAAATATATACCCAGAATATGTGTTTATTTTATTTTTTGAAATGAACACTGGCCTTTCTGAGGAAGGGTTTCACTGAAGTCAGCTCAACATGAAGTGGACAGTTGGCCTCTCTTCAAGGGATAGTAACATCTTGGGAATTGGTGTTGGACTCTGTTGGAGGCATGTTGGGCATTCAGCAGTAGCAGTAGCTAGGAAAGCATTGGCAAGAGGGAACCCAGACTATTGGTTGCATATATAGTTTCAACACTGCCATCATGGCTACCTCTTTGTACCAACATATGGGGCGTAGATGACAGAGGCTGGCTGATGTAAACAGACCAAGTCACTCTATCTGCCTGGTTGTTTGACGCATATTCTGTGGTAGATGTTTTCTGGTGGGCATTAACATGCAGTATAAAGATCTTCCCACTTCCTGTGTCAATCCCAGACCTCCATATTCCTACTTTTTCAGTCTTTTGCCTCCTAGGTTCTTGACCATCTGGCCAGGCCATTTGCTGCTCTCTATCAGCCTTCATTTATTTGAACCTCAGTCCACTTCTCTCTGTGCGCAAAGTGGATGCTTAGGTGTTCTACCCAAAGTTCTTCCATCTGCTGGGAGGACTTTTTCTTACTAGTGTTTTCCATGACCACCACTAAGAGGAGCTATGGTGCAGCTGGAGTCTATTTTCATCATGAAGCCATATGATGAAGCTGACTCATCTATGAGCCATGCTCAGGTGTTTTGTTTCTCCATCAGCTGGTACCACAGGATTCGCCCATGCAGCCATATGCATGAGCTGAGGAAAGGTGCTGGCATAAAAATGGTAATGACATGGGGCTCGGGGCTACCATCTTGCGCACTTGCTTGTGCCTTCTGGTCCTATTTATGTTCAATCCTGAAGTACCACTTTCATCTTTTTCATCCATCTGTCATGGTAATCTGTTGTGTCTGTCTCACAGTGGGTTGTTGCAATTTCTGTGCATCCAGGAGCCACTTTAGCAGAGAGTTCACACCATTTCTGGTAGTCTTTGCCAGAGTGTTCTATCCTATATCCTTGGAGAGTGATCCCAAACCTATAGACTCTTTCTTATCCAACGTCATGCTTTGCCCCTTGATCAGCTATCCTGAGTCATATGTGTACTCTGGCAGCTACAGGTAGTAGAATACACATGGAGAGGTCCTGTGGCTACAGTAGGCTCTAGTCCTTTACCACCTGTATCAAGCCCCACATGTCCCCACACAGGTTGTGACTTACTTTTGGTTTTGGTCTAGCGGCCAGGAGGCCAGGTGAAGAGATGGGGATGTATCTTCAGAGGTCAAATGCTGCTTGTGGGTAGAATCCTCTGCCACCTCTTAAGCAAGGGGCATGCCAACCTTCGTAGGGGAATAGGCCACTTCTGTAGGCTAAGAGGGTTCAGAGGGATCTAGGGACCCAAGGTATTTGAACGCATCAACCTAGATGTCTCTAATTCCTTATGTCAAGGATCCATTCTTTCCCAACCAGGGCCTTAGCTTTGTCAGAGCAAACCTAACAAAGATGGGACTTTAACTCTATTTGTAGTTGACTAGTCTAATGATTAATTCCTGGATAGGAGTCTTATCTTCCACTGGCTTCCGGCTGTAGGAAAGGAAGACTATATGCTACCAGGCAAGCCCTCTTGCTTTTATACTTAGCTTGTAATTGTCAACTAATCTCGCCTAGCTTTTCCTTATCTTTTTTCAAAGCTTCATTCAAATTTAGCAATACACACCCAGTTCCATAGTCCTCATAGCTGCTATTTGCCCTATATTTTTCATAGCTTGATCTTTGTTGGCTGGCTAATGTGTTCCCTTCTGCTTTTATACCAGTTCACCACCAGTGGTTTGGGATTATCCCTGTGACAGGGCAAGAAGCAGGATTGGGTACATGGAAAAGTAGACTTCCAATTCAGTTTCAACAGAAGCCTCGACCACTTTCTGAGAGTTCTGAGGAGAAACTGGCCCATCAAAGCTGTTTTGAGTTGGGACAAGAGAACACTGAGCTTTTGTTCCCTGACATTGAATCTGTGGGCTACCCCAGGAACCATTTGTGGCCTTGGGTAAGGCAGTTTTCCTCAGCAGGATCAATCCCTGAAGGGAGATGACACTCTAAAGTGGGATTGTCATTGTGTCATAAATTTACTAATTTATACTCCTTTTGAAAATTTTTCCCTAGCATCTTTTTATGGTGAAAGCTATGTGGAGCTCAACATCATAGAAGTTTCATCTGAGTTATCTCTTCAATTAAAATTTCAAACCAGCAAACCACAGGGATTACTTTTTCTTGCAGCTGGAAAGAATGACTACTGTATAATAGAACTGCTATCAGGAAACTTACGGGTAAGATTTTCTTAAATCTTTAAAAATGTGTAAATATTCAATTACTAGAGGAAAAACCATGAGAGAGAGAGAACAAAATCGCTATCCATTTGATTAGTGTTATTTTATTAGAATAAAATCACATGCCATGTGAAAAGTTGGGATCTCCTCCAATTTTACCAGCATGCCTGAAATATTCTGACTCCGAATTTTTAAACCTCATTGATGTAGTCCATACATTATGTGGAAAGTGGTTTCAAGTCCAAGTTTCTCTCTCTCTCTTTCTCTCTCTCTCTCTCTCTCTCTCTCTCTGTGGGTGGCCCTGTTTTTGCAATAAAATGCTATGAGATAAGATTGATTAATTGTGATTCTTCCTCTTTCAGGTGAGGGTGAATTTTGGTGCAGGCGAACAAGTACTCCTTTCTGAGCAAAGACTTCGTATGGATGACCTGGTTTGGCACTTAGTGGAACTGTACTGTTTTAAAAACAGTATCTCTCTGGTTATCGACAAACATTATGAGACAACTGGCCAGATCGCTGGTGGGATGCACAATTTGCACTTTCAACATGGAATCTATATAGCAGGCCATGGTGGACTTGATGTCGCTTACCTAGATGGAGAGCTCCGCAATTTCCGCGGGTGTATGGAGGATGTGGTATTTAACCAGAGGGAGATCCTTGCATCCCTTAGATCTTACCCTAGTTTTAAGAAGGTTTATGAGGTGTCACTAGGATGCAGTGATGAATTTTTTGCCGGGGAGGATGAAGCCATCAATTTCTTTAGCTCCAGATCCTATGTCACCTTCCCAGAATGGAGGGTGCAAGGGGAAGGGCTGTTGGAATTTGCTTTGCAGACTGCAACTCCACAAGCTTTGCTTTTATTTCAGTCAGGAAGAGAAGGAAATTTTGTTGCTTTGGAAATAGTTAATGGTCTGTTGAAGGCTCACGTAGGAAGGAGCAAGAGTAATACCCAGCTCTCTTCTTTTAGCTTAGTTAGTGACAACAAGTGGCATGTTATTCAACTCAAATTCACTGGAGGGTATCTGGACCTGATGGTGGATGAGCAAGCGGTAAGAACACCGCTGCCTTTGCAAAGCAAGTCATTTGTCTCAGAAGGCCCCCTCTTTGTGGGAGGTCTTGATAACCATAAGGGAGAAGAAGTTAAGAAGTTGGAACTGGCCTCTGTGCCCAGGAAAGCTGCTCGAGGAATCTCTTTCAAAGGGTGCTTAAGAGGCTTGGAGGTCAACTCAGAAAAGAAAGCATTGAAGAGTGCCCTTGTGTCCAAAGATATAGCTGTTGGGTGTAAAGTGCAGAGTAATGATAATGAAAACCCTTTCATTACGACAACAGAATACCTGCATCCATCAGAAGTTCCCCTTTCCACTGTAGTCCCTGAGGCAAGCAAGCCTTTTATTCACCATGCGAGTAGCTATTTCTTGAGTCTGAATAACTTGGAGGTCCAAGAAGGTGGGCGAGCCTTTCTGGAACAAAGGCATATGAAAGTGGATGTGGCATCCGAAGATTTGGGTATCCATCATTCTCAAATACTATTTAAAATAGAGGAAATGCCCCTGCATGGGTTCCTTCAAATCGATGTTTCCCCTGCGCTGGGAATGGAGAAGGCTTTTACTATGTTAGATTTGGGGCAAGGAAAAGTTTGGTATGTCCATGATGGTTCAGAAGAACCTAGGGATTTTTTCACATTTTCAGTCTCTTCCAACAGCAAGAAGGAAATGCCATTACGTCTGCAAGGACATGTGCCATATGTGTTTAACGTTACTGTCCTTCCAGTGAATGATCCCCCGTACCTGAAGCTCCCTGAAGGAAACATGCTTCTCCTGTTTGAGAATTCTAAGAAACGACTGACTCCGAATATCATATATGTGTCAGACCCTGACACAGATCCTTTGAGTCTTAGTTTCTCTGTTCTTGGCAACTTCAATTTAGATGCTGGGTTTTTAGAAAACACCAATCATCCTGGGAAAGCCATCAATAGTTTTACACATGGGGATTTAAGAGATGGCAACATTTTCTATGTGCACAGAGGTCATCGGAACTCCCGGATCCTTCTGCGAGCAAGCGATGGAGAGCTGGTTAGCAATACGGTAGTGTTACGGGTCATGGCTGTTCCCTGGGACTTTGAAGTGGTCATTAGAACCGGTGCAGTGGTCCAGCAGGGTGGCGCGGTTCTGATTACACAGAGTGACTTGTCGGTGGAGGTTAATGGTGAACCCCACGAGATGGAGACCCGCTATGCTATCACTCATCCACCCCAATTTGGCCAGATTCAGCGGCAGGGATCAAGTGGTGAATGGAAACAAGTTAGTACCTTTTCTCAGCGTTCCATCAATCGGGGTCGGGTCCGGTACCATAGTACATTTCGAGGATTACAGCTAGAAAATATTACAGATCACTTTAAATTTAAAGTTAACATAGAAGGAAAAATCAGTGAAGAGCTGATGTTTCCTATTACCGTCCACTGGCTTAAGTTTATACTTCTGAAAAATGTTCCTCTCAAGGTCAATAAAATAAGCAGACAAATACTGAACTCTGATCATTTGCAGGCTGTGACAGAGGGTGTGGACGTAACTCAGAGAGAACTGCATTTTAAGTTACTGACCCCACCTAAGAAAGGAAAATTGCTGGTTGGCAATACAATTCTAAAAACAAACTCCATCTTCAGCCAACAAAACATTTCAGACTCTAAGATAAGTTATGAGCCACAGGAGAGGCTCAGGGAAGACACACAAGATAACTTTAGGTTCTTGATTATTGCAAAGCACATAGAATCAAAAGATTATACTTTCAGAATAAACTTTGAAGCAAATAAGACACGCATTATTGTAACTAACAAAGGATTATTTGTAAAAGAAGGAGAAGAGAAATTAATTACAAAATCAGAATTATTTGCTCAAACACTGGACAATCGGACCTTCCAATATAAAATCACCAGGAGTCCTCAACATGGAAAGCTGAAACTGGTTAACTTCTCAGATCCTCTGGGAAGTCATGAGAGTATCACTGAGTTCACTGATCAAGACTTAGAGGGTGAGCGACTGATGTATGTCCATGATGACTCCGAGACTCAGTATGATGAATTCCTCCTTGTGGCCTCCACTGCAGGACAAGGCCAGGAAGGAGTGGTCAGGCATCTTGACACAGAACATTTATCCATAGAAATCAAAGTTGCCATTTCTGTAGAGTTAAGGAATGATGAGAAACCAGTGCGTGTGGTAGATAAGGTCTTTCATGTCGTGAGGAATGGCCAGCGCCTACTGACCCTGGCAGATCTCTGTTACCATGACCCAGACTCAGATTTTGATGATGGGCAGTTGCTCTACACCCGACGGGGCATCCCAAATGGGGACTTGGTGAGAGCCAGTGATCCCACTCAGAAACTCTACCAGTTCAGGCAAGATGACCTGCGCGAAGGGCGAGTGCTCTTCAGGCATAAGGGTGCCGACTCCGCCCGCTTTGTGCTGTTTGTGACAGATGGTGTCCATTACACATCATCCCTTCTTGAGGTCACTGTGTCAGACCCTTACATCCAGATAGCCAACAACACGGGCCTGGTTGTACAAAGAGGAGAGGGCAGCAGCCTCACAGCATCTAACCTCAGTGTTACCACAAACCAAGATGTTAGAACAGACCATGAGATTGAATTCCACATGCTGCAGCCCCCAAAGCATGGCAGAGTGCTGGTCAACCACTCAGTGTCCCACACATTTTCCCAGCATGACCTGAAGCAAGGACATGTGATTTATAGGCATGATGGCAGTGGCAACTCCGATATGTTCAACCTGAGAGTGAAAGTTAAAGAGATCTATGTAGAAGTGAGCGTCTACGTACAAGTGTACTCAGAAAGTCACCAACATCACGCCCAAATTCTGCTCATCAAGACCCTTGTAGTTGAAGAAGGAAAACCAGTAAAACTGAGTCGAGGAAGACTCCAGGTAGGTAGTTGTCCAAGTATTCTTTCCCTCCCAGAGTAATCTGCATCTAAGAGCTATTTTTGTGTTGATTTTACTTTGGTATTGAGAATTACTTTTTTCTTTCTTTTTTTTTTTTAAATAACCTTAATTTCTAGAGTAGAAGCTCTCAAATTGTATCAAACAAAAGACCCTGTTTACACATTTTTTTTTTTTTTAATTTATGATAGTCACACACAGAGAGAGGAAGAGACATAGGCAGAGGGAGGAACAGGCTCCATGCACCGGGAGCCCGACGTGGGACTCGATCCCAGGTCTCCAGGATCATGCCCTGGGCCAAAGGCAGGTGCTAAACCGCTGCACCACCCAGGGATCCCGAGAATTACTTTTTTCTAAATGTAAATGCCATCGAAAAGAAAAGCTGGAAGGTTTTATGATTTCGACACTGCTAATTTCCCTATAGTTGGCAATGGAATATAAGTAATACTAAGCCTTATGTTAAAGCCGAGTACACCCCAGCACACAAGTATATATGTTTGTTTAGTGTAGGATGAACTGGGAATGAGGAGATGATGCACATATTATAGCAAATTAAGAGATCTTTACTTTTTTATCATTTTTTATAGAAATACTGTCAATATTTCATTTGATCTAAGTTACATTTGTTGTGATAAAGCAGGGTATAAAAATTTAGAGCAACTTAATCATAATCATAAAAAGGATCCCTAAAACAGCAGAGGATGCTGTCTTACACAGTTAATTTCCTTAGCTCTGAATATGGCGTCATTTTGTTTCCTAAAATTGATGGATAAAATTGACCCAGACCAGTGGAATGCCAGGGGGGAGACCTTACACCAGAAGCTACCTGGTTTCCTGAGGCTCCTACTTAGAAACTTCCAGCAGGCAAACCTTTGCTGATCACAGTTAGAAGAGAGTGTTCATTTTAGGGTAATCCTGTACAGGGTATGTAAACTATGATTCATGACAACTGGCCACAAATATGGGCTATGCTGAATCTACCCTCAGGACTACAAAGGAGTTTACTTGTTTGCTGAATGCAGCCAATAACACTGAGAAGAAATTAACTCAAATCAAGAGCAGTTTACTCAATGAGTTTGTCTAAGGAAATGCGGGGTTTACCAATATTTCTCAATTCTTTTTTAGGATCTTGGAGAGTTTATGTTTCACCACAAGGGGGCATGTGTAGGTCAGTGACTATAAATCAGTTACAATGACAGTTTTGACATGGATTTTGCTGAATCAATAAATTAAATATATTATTGAAATACTGAGCTAGTTAAAATGGAAGAGGAAAAACTTTCCTATAAAGTCTTGCAATTTTAGTGATTCAGCTTCTGCTTCTTCAACCATCTTTTATTCTTTCTTCTTATACCATTTTGTTTCTTTCACTTCATCTTGCTGAGTCCTGGGTGTCTTGCTTGCTGTGAATAATGCCTTGTTAACGCATTAGTAGCTATTCAAGTGTTGTTGACCCTTACTTTTCTTTGCAACCGTGGCTAAATGCAAATATTGACATGGTCACCAGGCTAAATGCAAATATTGACATGGTCACCAGAACAGACCCTGGCTGAAACTCTGAATCAACCCTGATTGTAACTTAAGCCATTTGTAGACGTTAATAGAGAACAATTTGGTTCATCAAGGGTCTTGACTCTTACAAGTGTTGACATGTTCTTCTTTTTGTGTCTGTGTGCTGTGTATGTGAACTCAAGGCTGTCCACGAAGATAATATTCCTTCAGAGGCAATGTTCACCGTCAGAATTCCGCCAATGCATGGATACCTCCGGAAATCTTTACCAGAAGAAGGCAGCTTGGGTGGAGATGCAAAGTCCCCTCTGACTTTTACACAACAGGATATTGATGATGGGGATATCTTTTATGTTCAGACAGTTCCTGGCCAACAACAGGACCGTTTTTTACTGGATGTGGTGAATGGTTTCCAAGCTGTGAATGGAATTGAAATCTTAGTGGATATTGTCCCTAAGCAGATTCCTCTGGAGGTACAAAATTTCACAGTCCAAGAAGGTGGCTCCAAAACACTTCTGGAGGACTATCTCAAAATTCCAAACAAATATTTTGAGGGAGTTGACTGTGAATTTGTTCTCCTCAAACCACCAAAACATGGTTATGTTGAAAATTCTAATTTTCCAAGAGTAAAGCTAATGAAGTTTACCAGGAAACAGGTAATAATTCTCAGTTAATACTTTTGGGTATGTGGGATAAGAGAAAAAAAGTGTGATTTATTATTTACATTAGTGGACTGAGGAGTGATGAGACTTGAAAGGGTATCTAGTTTAACCTTTTAATAGATGCTAGAAGCCCCTTTTATGGTAATTCCATAAAGAGATCACCTAGCCATTGCTTAAATATATTCAGTGATAGAGAATTCACTACTTCATGCAATGGGTACTTCCAGTTCTAAAATACTTCAACTGCTAGAAAGTTCTTTCTGTTGCCCTGAAGTCTGCCACTTAGACACTTCTCCAAAGTCCTGGTTCACAGAACAAGTCATACCTCCTTTTCTAAAAGCTCTTTAAATATTTGAAAGAAAAAGTTATCAAGTTCCCTTGGATTGTAACTTCTTTAGGTTAAACATCTCTAGGTTCTCCTACTTTTGCTCACGTCATGGATATCTAGCCTCTGCATCATCCTAGCTGCCCATTGCTAGAGGAGCTCCACACTTCACTGTCCCACTCACAATGTTACACCTAATATTTAACACAGACACGCTTTAGTCATTAGTGGATTTACTCATTTATTCATTCCATTAGTCAATCAACAGATGTCATGCTCCTTGTAAACATAGTGATATCAGTGGCTAAATGGCCCAGGCCCTACAATCAAGCACTGGATACAACTTCCAATCTAATGTTCAGTGTAAAATAACCAATCAACTCTAGGCTGCTATCATATTTCTTTGCTTTGGGCTAGGTTGGTATTATTTTGAGACTTAGCTTTCTTATCATGAATAAAAGAATGATTTCTATTACTTTCTAGGTATTGAAAGTAACTTGCTACCATTTACTTTATAAGCTCCAAGGAATATGCGCTCTTCAGGTTGGAAGCCATTACCAACCACCTGGCATCTCTGGGTATCTTTGTTCAGTTAGCTGTAAACCTATGTGGGCTGCTTTATTTTGCTTGTAAGGATTTCATCTTAAAAATGGACTTGAATCGATTTGCTAAGCCCTTCTTCTGTTCAAGTTGCTGTGTAAGGTCACCATGATAAGGAGCCATATTCCTTGCCCTCAGGAGATCTTGGCCTAGGGCAAGGGCCAAGAGAGAAGAGCAAGTGAACAGGGCGGGGGGTGGGAGGTGGATTAGGCACACAAGCTTTAATATTAGTTCACCCTTCTGTTGCTTCACAGAGCATTCTCACAGTGGTGCTAAGAAGTGCAGAGTTGGCACATCTGACTCTAATTAAAGAGAATAGGGAAGACCTCACAGAGGGAATAACGTTTTAGCAAGATTTGAGGAAAGAAAGAGCAGGGAGGTAACAGAGAAGAAACAGAAAAGAAAAAAGCAACATGAGCAAAGGAACAGCATGACCAAGGATATAAAGGCATTAAAGTGAATGGGTTTGGGGCCTGGGAAATAGCCCACAAGACTTGCAGGTGGGCTCAGGAGCCATAGTAAGAACTAGGGCCAGACTGTGGAGAGTCTTGAATTATATGTTGAGAGGGTTAGACTGAACCAGGGGGCATTAGGGAGCTGTTGGGAGAAGCAGGGTATCCTTAGGGCAGGAAACAACCTTGGAAATCAGTGCTTTTCTACTGGGGACTCAGGGAAGGTGATCCTTTAGTGACTTCCTATAGGCATCTCTTCATCATGGCTTCCATCTGAAAGGTGGGACAAACCATCCAAGATGACTACTTGCTCCGGGGCAAGTTCAGTTCAATACTGTTTACCTCAGATACGCTAGGTAAGAGACTGAGCACTAAATTTTAGTCCTGTCCTGGTCAATTTATTGTTGATTGTGCTTTATGAGAAGTGTGCATTTAGAATGGTTGCTTGAAATCTGTATGTCAAGTATATGTATTCCCTCAAGGATCCATGTTATTGTGTAGCCTTATTCACAGTTAAGGTCATGTGTCCCTGCTCTTCCAGATGACCCCTTTACACTTTCTCTTCCTATATGACTAAGGTCTCCAGGTTTTGAGACATCATTGTTTACACGTAAAGTGGCACTAACCCCTAACAACTAGTAGCCTTAGTGTTCAGTGGCTTGAGGAGCCCTTGGCCATGTTTGCCATTCATTCATTCAGCAAATAGTTTTTGAGTATCTATTATGTGCCAGGCATGCCAGCTTTAGGTACTGGAGATACAGTGGTGAACAAACCCAGCAATAATCTGTGCCCTGATGCCCAGGTAGGAGAAAGAAGGAGGCAGAGAGAGGCAACAGATAAAATAAGTGAAATAAATGGCATGTTGAGTGAAGATTTAGTGCCATGGAGAAAAAATAAAGCAAGAAAGGGAGCTGGGAAGCGCTGGGGCCTTCAGTGATGTGTATGTGTGTGTTCAGTTTCAAATCAAGTGGTCGGGGGAGGTCCCATGGAGAAGGCAGCTTCTGAGCAGACACCTGGAGGAAGCAATGGATGGGTGAGCCACGTAGACCTGGAGGGAGAGCATTTAGGCAGAGAGAAGAGCAAGTGAACAGCTGTGTGGGGAGCAACAAGGGGTTTAGTGTGACTGGACTGCATGCTATGGGAGGAGAGCTGTACATGAGGTTTGGGAGGTCCAGCACGGGAGGGACTTCAACTTCACCTTTGACCCTGAGTGAGATGAGGAGCAAGGAGAGAGGGAGAAGGTGGGTAGAGGGATGACACAGTGTGCTCCGAACATGATTGGTGATAGGGGACTGAGTACTTTTCAATCTTTCAAGATTTTCTACAAATCTGTTACATCTTTTCATTTTAAGTCAGCAGACATTTTTCTAGTGTTAGAAGTCTAGGAACAGGCAAATTCCCACCAAATCTTCTCTTTGCCTTGATATTAATGCATATTAAAAGGCATGTAATTTGGGGGAGTGCCGCTCCTTTGAAAAAATTATGTATTTCTCCAGGAAAGATATTGAGGAGGCAACTTGTATTAAATACTATGTTCCTAAGGCATTTTAGGCACAAATTCCCTCATTTTTTTTTTTTATCAATACCATCTTCTGCATTTATTTTCAAGTAGCTTAAAACAGCATGTTTCAGAACTTGTGGTTAGGCCTATGGTCTGGAATTCCTCTGCTCACAGAACTCCAAAGAAATTCTCAGCACCTGTGTACAAATGGCCACAATTTTCCCTTGAGACTCTTCGTGAACTTTTCAACTCTTGTCAGAAACACCTCTGAGAGATCAAAAGTATTTGCCCAAAGGAAGTGCACCATAGGAACCGGCAAAGTTGAACTGTTAAAATTTTTGGCAGTATTTTATCAAAACAAACACAACCCCAGAGGCTTTTTCAGAAGTTCAACTACTCCTGTTGGGCTTTGGAAGTTCTCTGCCATTTTATGTTTGGGTCACAGACTCACTGAAGCCAAGTTCCCTTCTAGCTTTAAAATTCTCTTGGTCTCTAATTATGATCCTGTGCTCTTCAGTATTTTCTGTCACAGCCTTAAAGACATGAAAGGCATTCTGATCAAATTTGTGGCTATTACAAATCCAAGAGGAATAGTTAATTCACTTGATGACCATTTCAGAACAAAAATTAGAAAATGAAATCTAACAGGGATAAAAGTAAATGTTTGCATTTGGGTTATTACAGTAAGGGAAATCTGCTTTGATAGAAAATTTGATTTTGACATATATCATTATGTCTACCGAGATGTATGGTAGTTATGGATATCATCTGTCATGAGATGCACCAAAAAATTATTCCGTTCTGAAGGAGGAGGAATAGGATTAGGACATAGCGTATAGTCTCTCATACAAAGAACAATTAGGGAATAATGCATGCTTAGTTCAGAAAAGATAAGTCTGGAGAAACTTCATAGTTCCCCTGGTCCAGATGTCTCCAAACAACAGAAATTGAGCAAGTGGGTAGAAGCTTCAGAGCTAAACCTAAAATTCTGAATTGTCTAACAAAGTAATCCACAACTTCAAAAATTAGTCACTGTAAATAAACAAGTAGAGTCTAACTTTTAGTGGATAATCTTCCTTTGGAAGAACAGCTGGGTTGTATCACTTACCTACAGCACATTTTATTATTAGAGTTAGTCTTTGACTCAGGTCTCCTGATTACCAGTGCAATGGTCTCTTTCCTGCCCTATGTGCTGTGTCACTCCATTTCTCCTTAAACTTATTCCTAGGATGGGCATCACTTCATAAAAACTATCCCGTCCATCACAATTTCCACTCTAATTGTCAGAATCAAACCTCACAGGATAAATACATGCTTCTGTGTTTTAGAGAGACATTAAAATTAGGATTATAGCAATTTATTCATGTTTTAAAATCACATTTCAGTAAGTTGGTGATTTTTGTTGCTGGTGGTTATAGGTGGAAAATGAATTGATTTATTATGTGCATGATGATAGTGAGGAGCTTCTCGACAATTTCACCGTCTTTGCAAATAGCTCAGAGCTTGGAAAACAGAGCTTGCCCCAAACTCTTTTTGTAACTGTGGAATCGGTAAATGATGAGGCTCCAGTAATAACAGTCAACAAAATCCTTCAGGTAAGTGCTCTGTGCTTTTGGATTTATCATAAAAACATTAGGGCTACCAATTTGATTTTCTTTTATATTATTTCTAATGTTAAATAATAAGACATATGATTATGTATGTATGGTTAACATATTCCTGCTGGTTTTAAATAAATGTTAGTTGTTACCAGGGCATTCTGTTGGATAACTGTTGGGAGATGATGAATCCCAATGAGTTGCTGTTGTGTTATATTTCGTGAGTGGGTGTCATTCACACTATATTCCCCAAGGCATGGCCTTTTCTAGTTAGGGTGGGAAGGGAGAATCAGCTTCCCAGTATTGAATGTGTGACCTTGGGCAAGTTATTTAATCCTTCAGTGTGCTCTCATCAAGAGGATGGGAAATGGAGACAGAGTTGTGAGTAGTAAGAGATAAAATGATGTAAAACTCTCCCACAGTTCCTGAAATGTGGTTGGGATTCAATAAATGGTAGCATGATTACCGAAAAACACTAAGGCTATGCTAGTAATAGTGTTTTTTTTTTAAAACCTCACTATACAATCATGTGACAGTATTTTTGCTGTATCTGGGAACTTCCATCACCCTTCACTCTTTCTGAAAATCCCCTGGGGGTGCGTCTTAGGCACTCATAGATAAATATGTTTTGGCTGTCACATGGTGTCCACCATTTGGCTCCTGTCCTGATCTGGCGCCCTAAAGCAATGTTTGCTGCTTGATGCACAGAAGTTCTTCTGCTTCTGGCTCTTATGGCAGGCACCATTTCCTCCTACACCAGCACTACCAATATCAATGCTAGTGAACTCATTTGTGCCGGTTTACGCTGAAGTATCCCAAAGTTTTCATTCAGCAGGTTTTCTTGGTCTTAAATCACTCCTTACTGTCCCTTCTCCTAAAGAGTTGGGCATGAATTTGTTGTTCTGGCCCAGAGAATAAAATTATGGCTATTAAAATAGTAAGTGCTCAAAAAATAATTGTTAGCTATCGTTGTGTGCCAGTAACACTCTAAGGGCTTATAATTCACTGAGATATGTGCTACCATTTCCCTCGTTGGACAGATGAGGAGATTGCATGACAGCTGAATGACAGGCTGAGGACAGATAGAGTGACAGCACAGGAGCCTGATGGCTTGTTCATGCCTCTTTTCATACTATTCAGCAATGACGGACACATAGTAAACAAGAAATATTTGTTGAAGGGATGAGCAAATGAAAAGATAAACTGTCAAGACCCCCAATAGTGGCTCATCTTTCAGAGACCAGGTGTGTGCCTTGGCTCTTTCTTCCTTTAGTACAGCTGCATTTCCAAAAGGATCCTTGGCCCCTTGCACATTTAAGCCCCTAGGGAACTCACTCATTAGGTATGCCCAGACATGGGCATCTGAAGGTGTTCGCTTTGAAATTTGGCAGAGACAGATCTTCCCACATATGTATTTGACAACTTCTGCCTTCTTTATGCCACTTGTGAGAGTAAATAGTTAATAATAGATTCTTTAGAAGTCCAGAGGAAATTAGGTAGTCAGAAGAGATGTGGAAGAGGTGAACATGAGTAGAGCTCATCGGGGGCTAATCTAACTAGACAATTTTATGTTGTTAAACATGTAAACATGCTGGGTTTTAAAAAAATCTGTTCTTATTTGCTCAAAATAATTGGATTTAGGAATAGCCTTTTTAGTGCTTTGTGTCATTTCACAGCTTGGTTCATTATTCAGCCTCTATATTTCAGGTGAAAAACCAGTGGTGTTTATACCTTCAGAACTCATCGCTTTATCTTTAGTTTACTCTACAGTCACTCTCTGGGAATGAGATGTTCTAACTGGTCACATTTGTAGGCCTACAGGTTCTTGTTGTGTTCATATCTACTGAGCTCATTCTCAGCAAAGCGATCAGAGAACTAGGTTGCTGGCTAGAGTGAGGGATCAGAGGCGTCAATGATTATTCAGCATAGTTATAAAAGTTTATGTTTATTATGTGTTTATGGAGTACTATCCTGTACTCCATAGTGGTATCATTTTCACAACCCTACAAAGCAACTGCTGTTATTAATGTGCTCATTAAATGGGAGCACTGAGGCCC
Organism: Vulpes vulpes; assembly: GCF_048418805.1. NCBI lineage: Eukaryota > Metazoa > Chordata > Mammalia > Carnivora > Canidae > Vulpes > Vulpes vulpes. Next base: position 119,433,560 of record NC_132783.1, read on the forward strand.
AGAGCAGCACCAAGGGAAGGTGTAGAAAGTCTGTCTCACCACCCACCACACCACATAGAGTGTGGTGGGTGGTGAGACAGCATCCATCCATGTGACCACTCTGCACCCATGTGATCAGAGGCATCTATCCATGTGACCACTCTGCATCCATGTGATCAGAGGCTGTCTTTTTTAGGAAGAAAAAAACCCCAAAGCTGTTGTGTCTCTTGCTCCTGCTAAAGTGGATTTCATGGAATAGGTCCACAGCAGTTGTATTGACACATATGTATTCACCCAACAACCTCAGCAGAGGATTTCGGCATTTTGCTGTATGGTGCAAAACTGCACGATGAGAAAGATTCAGGGGAGGGTCCCAAATTCCAGACAGATACAGGAGAAGATCTGGAGCTGGCTGAGGAAGCGGAAGACCAGAGAATAAAGTAGGGAACTCTTAGGCTTCCTTCTGCAAAGGAATCGAAGCCCTATTGTGGGTTTGGCTTTCATTTCTGAGGTGCCATTAATTATAAGATGCATCATCAGCTTAATAATAGCTTTATTATATTGAAATATTCCTGTCAATTTAAGATATTCAGAACATTGAGTTGTGAGAGGAAAAACGTGTATACTGGCCTTTGTCTCTGTCTTCCCTTTATTTTTTTTTTAATTTATTTATGATAGTCACAGAGAGAGAGAGAGAGAGAGAGAGAGAAGCAGGCTCCATGCACCGGGAGCCCGACGTGGGATTCGATCCCGGGTCTCCAGGATCGCGCCCTGGGCCAAAAGCAGGCGCCAAACTGCTGCGCCACCCAGGGATCCCCTCTGTCTTCCCTTTAAATGAGGGAAATACAGTCTCTGCCAAGAACCTTGAGCTTGCTCAGGTAGTTGATCCACATACTCTCCCCACTATCCTTGATTCCAGAGGGCTTCTCTCAAGAAAAAAAGGAAGATTTGCTGGGGGGGAAGGGCCATTTCCTTTATGCTTGCCTTCTTTCCTGGGAAGCCTGGGTCCAGGCCAGGAGGGTGCAACTTCCCAGTTTCAGTGGATGCAGCCATTTGACTCTGGCTCTTTCTGAGTTTATTCATTTATTTATCTTGTAAGTCCCTCATTCTTTGCCTTAAAAGTTTTAAATTAAAGGTAGAAGACTGGAGTTCAAGGTTTGTAAATTTCCCAGCTTAAGCAAAATTTCTCTGAACATCGTCTTCAACAGCAAAACCATGCTTGAGTTGTGGATTGGTGTGTGTGTGTGTGTGTGTAAAGAGATAGATAGATAGATAGATAGATAGATAGATAGATAGATAGATAGATAGATGTATTTATTATGAGGAATTGGCTCATGTGATTATGGAGGTGTGCAAGTTCCAAGATCTATAGGGTTAGTCAGCAGGCTAGAGACCCAGGAGAGCCAATGGTTTAGTTCCCATATGAAGATCAATAAGAAGAGCTGATGTCCCAGTTCAAAGGCAGTCAGACAGAAGAGAATTCTCTTTATTTGCAGGAGGATCAGGGTTTTTTTGTTGTTGTTGTTCTACTTAGGCCTTCAACTAATGTATGAGGCTCACCTACGTGAAAGAGAGTAATCTCCTTTACTCAGTCAACTGATTTAAATATTAATCTTATCCAAAAACATTCTCATAAGAATACCCAGGATAATGTTTAACCAAATATATGGGTACCCATGGCCTAGACAACTTGACACATAAAATTAACCACCATAGTCTTGAGATTCTATGCTGTCTTTGACTTTTCAAACAGAATTTTCTCAAGACCTTCAGATTATCCTATATGACCACCCACTTTCTTTTCTTGTCATCAGAGCTTCAAGCAAGTGGCAAGAAGGATTATCTCAGTCTACTTGGGAAAAAGCAATTGGGAACATAGACGGTAGACCAGCTGATAGCATCTCAGACTCTGGATAGGAGTTCAAAGGCAGATACCTGAATGCTAACCATTCTATGCTAGCATTTCAAATATATTTCTTTCTGCAGAAGTACTTTAAACAACATTTCATTAAGCCAGAGAACTTGTGGCTGGCTGTTCTCCAAAGTCATTCAGTGGTACAGGAAACCATTTCCGTCATGACAAACTGGGGTTAGATCAACTCTGGTGAATCCTTTGCATTTTACTCTAAAATATATTCTATTGAGTACTTTTGTATTCAGGCATCACCAGAAATTTTCGTGCATACCAGATCAAATGTATTTGTGTCCACAAGGGGGCTTCGTTTTCCTGTTTTTTGACTTTGGCTTCCAACACTGTGCGTTTTGTTTTGTTGTTGTCTTTTATACCAAAAATAGAATCATTTGTTTATTTCTGATAACCACTTGTCATCACTAAAAAGAGCTTCAAGAGCTAGGGGCAGTGGAAGAATTAAAGCAGCAGAGCTTGAGTCTTTGACAGAAGGCCCAGAAGGGACAGATAGTGGGATAGTAACTATAAACATTTCACATCCCTCATATGAGACTCAAAACAAAGGTCTGGGTTTTTAAACATTAGAAGCATAGTTAGGATTCTATTGGATTATAATTAGGTTTCTAAATCCCATTGACCTTCTGTTTAAGTTAAAGGCAAATTTTTAAAACTGTGTTCCAATTAATGGGCTATTTTTTTTTTTTTCAGATATCTAATCCTTAAACCCTTATTTCTTGGGCTTTGGATTACTTTTAATTCTGCACTCAAGTTTGGGACCTTTGTTTTTCTTTTCCCCATCTATCTGAAGTTGCTATTACCAATGACTGGGCACTAAATCAATTCTCCCCCAAAGCAGCAGGGCTGTTCATTGAACTAAATTTGGTTTGAGTGGAAATAAAGACCTGAAGTTACAAGGTCTTGTTTTGAGTGGCAGGTTTTCCACTTGGTTTGAAAGATGGTATATTCCAGAGGCAAGAGGGGGCAAAAGCAGAGTTGCACAGAAGAGTAACTGCAGTGGAAAACATGCTTCATCCAGCTTTTGTGTGCACGGTGCTGGAAAAAATGAGTATCTACGAGTCACGAGAAGAGAATGGCAGTACATTTCCAAATCAGCTTGAGTTCTTAAAGAAAGGAAAATGAGATACATGGATAGATTTTAAAATGTAAAAAGTGAAAAAGTAGAATCAAGGCCTTGGAATTGTGTTAAATAGTCCAATTGTATATTTTAGAAACACTGTAGCCTTGCCATGGATTAACTGAAAACCAAAACCTTATAATTTGAACATTAGGTTGATTAGCATTTCTGGTACCTATTAAAAAAACCGATGTCCTTAGAGTTTAAGGCTGAAAAATCATTAATGGCCGTATTCCAAAAGCCAAAATATAGGAGCATCCACCGAGAATACAATCATGAAATTCACTCCAAATTATGGAGAGATGCTGTGAGATGAACATGTTAATTAACAGTACATATTACAGAATGGCTCCAATAATGGTAATCATGATACTCAAAATGACTTTTAAGTAATATTTAAAAAATCATATTTATCTTCAGAACCAAATCTGATGAAGAAGACGGATAACATAGAGCTAGTATTTATTGAATTCCTACTAATGCCAGGTGAAGCTTGTTCTAAGTACTTTACACATGTTAAATCATTCATTATACATAATAATTCTATCATTCCTAGTTTACTAATGAGGAAATTAAGGCTCAGGGAAATTAAGAAATGTGTCCAAGGTTTCATTGCTAATGTGGTGTATCATGCCTCATATGAAAATGTAGGAATCTTAATGCATTTTCCGATATTCCTTTCTCAAATTCTGTTTAGTTATTAGATAATGGGTGAGCATGAATTAAGATATTTCACAAACTCCCTATGTTTCTAAGAAAACAGCCTCTTAGACCGGAGAGATATCTATTAAATCACTGAGGACTGAATTTCTAAACAAGTTGGTAACAAGCATAGATGTTAAGGCTCTAGTCAGAGAGCAAAGAATGACATAAGCTGAAAAATATGCGTGGTGTTTCTATAGGGAAGACATTTATAAATACAGATAGAAATGTGAAAATTTAGGTAGTGATAATGCCACCCATTTTTAGTTAGTGAAATACCATGTGACTGTATGACTATAGAAACTGAAAACAGCCTTATTCCATCAAATGTGATTTGATGTCTAAATAAGCATTTTCATCTCAACACATTCACAACTGAACTCCTGATCTTCTCAGATCCACCCTCTCTGCAGCTCTCCTCATTTCAGTCGATGGTAACTCTGTCTTTTTAGGTGTTGAGGTCCCAACCATGGAGTCATCTTTTTCCTTTCCTTCTTCCACACCTCACCCAGAATTTGACCACTTCTTACCACCTCAACAGTTTCCAGCCACTCTCTTCTTTCATCTCTCTCCAGGATTATTGTAGTCACTTCCTAACTGGTCTTCCTGCTTCTACCTCTGCCTTCCCATGGTTTATTCTTGATACAGAAGCCACAGGGCTTTGTTAAGACCAAGCCTCCTCACCTAAAGCTTTATGATGATTCCCCATTGCACTTAAGTAAAAACCAAAGTTCTTACATTGGCCATGAAGATGCTGCAGGATTTGACTTTTCATTACATTTTTGACTCATCTTCTTGTCCTTCTTATCTTACTTGCTCTGCTCCTGCCGTACTGACTTCTTGCTGCTCTTCAAACTCCCACCTTAGGGCTGTTCCCTCTCCCTGGATGTTCTTTCCCCAGATATCCACGTGGCCCCTCCTTCACCACCTCCTGATTTTTCTCCAGATGAGCCTCTGATTTACATTCTTCCACTCCTGAGTCCCTTATTTAGCTTTATTTTTTTAGTGCCCATAACCTTCTAACTGACTACATAGTTCATTTCTTTATTATGCCTTTGTTTCTTCCCTGTACTCCTTCATCCCCTCCTGCTGGAACGCAGGCTCCATGAGAATAGGACTCTGTTTTGTTCACTGATGGATTGCAAACACCTAGAACATTGCCTGGAACATAGTAGATGCTCAATAAATGATGAATTGTGGAACTAGGATATTTAGGCAAGGTAAATAGATCTTTAAATGTAATTGGAAAATAGAGACTATTACTCAGAAATAATTGCAGATGAGCTATCAGCACAGCAGACCTTGCAAGGCCATAGACACCAGATATGTGTTTTCCTGCAAGATTGGTAAAATAAAGGAAAAATTTTAAAATGTGCAATGTGTGTTTTCCCTCAAATACTTAAAAGGTGATGAAATCATTACTTCTTAAAACAATGAATAGAAATCCTTAAATCAACCCCCTGAGGTAGTTTCTACAATGATCTGATATTCCATGTAGAGTCTATTCTTATGCTTCCATGCTTAGCATGGGCCAGGCATACAGAAGGTGGTTAGTTACCATCAGCTTTTATTGTTATTATACTTTATTAAAAATGCACTTTAAATCATTACTTTTGAATAAATAATTATGAGCATTATTTCTTATTGGGACCTCATAAACCTCATAAATTAAACAAACACTACAGCATGCCCTGAATTTCATCTGGTATTTAACTATATGCCTGTTTTGAATTAAGAATCCTCATGTTTTAAACACTCTGGTGAATTGCTTTAGGTTCTAAATCTCTGTGCAAGAGGCCAGAGTAGCATAGCTCTCAGGTTTGCTGATATGATATGATTGGAATTAGTCTTTGCAAAATCTGTGCTTCTTTCCTTTTTTAAGGTGTGGGCTAATTCTGTCACTGAGATTACCAGAGGTGACCTCTGTGCAGAAGATAAGGACTCTTCCCCGCAGGACCTCACCTACTGGGTCACTCCACCCAGCAACGGGCATTTGGCTCTCCAGTCCTTTCCTGGCCAAAGCATCCAGAACTTCACCCAGGCTCAAATCAACAAGGGCCAGCTCATATTTGTACACACTGGTATGTCATGGAGAAAAGTAACAAGAAACTAAAATGTGTTTCAGAGGTTAACATGATCATCAAAACTAGTAGTTGCTGACTTGAAAACCACAAGCCATCAAAAAGCTTTCTGGGGTCTGTAATTTTTTTTTAAGTGGCATGTTGTAGTCAGGCTAATGATAGCAAACATCTGAGAGTACCTATAACTCGCACATGGCTTACTCACATGGCCATGTAAGGTCTATGCTCAAGTGTAACGTTCCCAGAGAGCCTTTTCCTGACCACTCATTAAAACAGCATCTCTTCTCTCTCCCTCTGCATCCCTTATGGACTTCCCACCACTGTAGTATGGATTGCTTTGTTTGTTTGTTGTCTGTCTTCCATACTAGACTGTACAAGAGCAGGATCTTTGTTTTGTTTGCTCTGGTATCCTCAGCACCTCAAAGAGTGACGAGAACAAGTAGGTGCTTAATAAAAATGTGTTGAAAGAAGGAAATAATTCTGAGTACCTTTTATGTGCCAGGTCATGTTCTAGATGCTAGGGGTACTTGAGTGAACAAAACAAGCATATTTATTAAACACATGAATGCATGAATAAACAAATGAATGAATATAGCTGTGATTCTAAGAGACTCTGTCATTAGAAGGCTTTTTTTTTTTCTTCCTTCTGTTAATCAGTAAGCCAAAGGGCTACTGTAAACCTGAGGAAGGGGTGATCTAGTCTGGCTTTGTTTCTGGGCTGCCCCTATCTCTGGACAGAGAAGGGAAGGAACCCATTCCCAGGCTGCAGGGGCGGATGGGAGGGTGCATGTGCCAGGGGGCATGAGGGGAAAGCAAGCAGGCATAGCTGGTCAGCCATTTTTATTAACTTCTTTGAAAATATGGTAAAGAAAATGAAGATTAAAAAATCTTCTCAATTCAAATCTAGTGATTTCCTGATATCTTTGCAGTTGATGCAAAGAATCCCCAAATAATTTGAAAATAATTCACTATGTGAATGCTCTCAGCTAGTGATTCCAACCTGTGGCCTGGGGACTTGCAGGGTTAATTTTATTGCAGTGAGATACTAAATCTACCCACATATCTACTGAAGCCTTGTTTCTAGACTAGATGATCTTTTCCATGGATGTATGTCCTCATTTTCTAAATGTGTACACATGTGCTGATTAATAAAACACAATTCATTTAAAGAGGATTTAAAGAGGTACTGAAGTAATAGGAAGTTTCCTCCAATTATGTGTGGTTTTGATTATTAGATATCAACAATCCAAGTATTATTAGATGAGGGCCTAGAAGGGTTTTTATTTTTTGAAGGATTATCCTATTTTCAAAATGGAGAGAACTGCTCTGAAGACTCCCCCCAAGGAGAGTTTCAGATTTCTACAGTGATGCAGTTTGCAAGAAAAAGGAATCCTCGCTCAGGCACATGCTGGCACCCGGGGAGGTGCAGTCACATGACTCAATTTCTGTTACACACATTTACTCTGCAGAAGTCCTCTGAGCCACGTGAAGCAGTGATCCCATTTTAGAGATGAAGAAACTGAGGTTCAAAACGATGTAAGCTATGCTGACCCGAAAGCTGGGCTTTCTCCATGGGCTGCCCCCCCACTGAAGTATAAAGCAGGTTACAGAAGTACACTTATTATTTGTGGGACTAAAATGAAAATTAGCTCTCTGGATTTATTTGTCAACTACCAGGTCCATGTTCAGTTTTGGCTGGTAGAGAAAATAATTTCACCTAAAAAAGGCAGGAAAGAGAGTTAAAGACAAGCTCTTTGAGAGTCAATCGATTACATTTTCTAAATGGCTGTAGAGGCAGTAATGGCTCTCAGAGTGTCTGGAGCCCCACCACAGATGAGGCTGTTGCTGAGACCAGCTGGTTCTCCTTGCTGCATCTGTCCATCATGAGCCCCAAACAAAGGCCTACATTTAATTAGTCTCCCTGACCATTTATATTTGCAAAGTGCTCTACCGTTAATCTAATTCATTTTTCACCTAACAACCTAAATAGGTTGATAAGGCCAAGATGTGGGAGTCTGTGTGATTGAAGGCTGCCCTTTGCAAAGTACTGTCAGAAAGATCTGAGGTTGTGCAACAGAAAATCTACAGGTCTCCCCTACTTTCATGTTTCCCTCCTTTCTTCTCTTTAGTCATAGTGTGACAGTGTGGGCATTTCCAGGCTTTTATTCTAGGATGTATTTTGATAGGATTCCTTTTGATTCAGTTTCCCCACTATTTCTGGATTCATGAAATGTTGAAAGTGCCTAGTGGCAGAAAGCATTCTCTCCCTAATTTCATGTTTCATTAAATACAACTTTCAAAGTGCTATTTCTAGTAAAAACAAGCAAGCAGACAAAATTTGATTGTGGGACCCTGTTCGAAATTAGGCAGACTCAGAATTTACTCTCTCTCTTTTTTAAAAAAAAACGATGACTTTTGAGTGCATCGGGAAAATGTTTTAAAGTCTGTAATCTTTTTTTGTGAGGACTCGGAACTCTGGGCGTGTGTAGATAACAGAAACTGGAGAGGCTGTCAAGCCATCGACCAGTCTTTTATTAAATTGTGTTATTAAGGGAGTACTTGTACGTAATTGCAAAGTCTGACCCTGCCTTCTTTGTTTCTTGCCACATGTCCCTGAGGGCAACAAAGAGGACATTTCTACCCATTACATGATGCAAAGACCTGTGGGCCTCCAGATTTACTGCTGGCTGAACATTTTCAAAGGGCGATGGGAATGCGAACATCAGGCTCTCTACATTGTGAGCTTGCCTGGTGCTTTGTGAGTCAGACTGGTAAAGTACTCCTGGGAACAGGATCGATAGGGGGCCGTCTCAATTTCTGTTACACACATAAGTTAATTTATAACTTTATTGATATCACGAATCCTATGACAGAAGTGTGAAAGTACAATTCTCTTCTAGCCGGAATTTAACAAAAGCCGGCCTGGATCTTTCCCTACTTTTTATCACCTCAGCAGAAAACAGCTAGTTCGAGTTCAGTGAATAATTAGAAATTATTGGGAGGCAGGGGCTAAGTGTTATTTACTTCCCTCCTGTTTTTGTTTTTTTAAGATTTCATTTATTTATTTGAGAGAGAAAAAGAGAACATGAATTGGGGGGTTTGGGGAGAGGGAGAAGCAGACTCCCCATTGAGCAGGGAGCCCAATAAGATGTGGGGCTCAATCCCAGGATTCTGAGATCATGACCTGAGCAGAAGGCAGATGCTTAACTGACTGAGCCACAAGACACCCCAACTTCCCCCTAGTTTTGGTTTTTGGTATTATTAAGTAAGCACGATCAATATTTCAGAAATGGTATATGTGTGCGTGTTTGTGTTTGTGTGTGTGTACACACACCACATGCATGTGTTACATTTGCTGGTGTAAATTGATTCCAAAATAATAAAATGCAGGTGATGTATATGTTTAAAAATATTTTTAAAAATTTTTTGCAGGTAATGTCTTTGCTTTCTTTTATTAGGTCACAAGGAGGGGGAAAGGGGGGGGGAAGAGCATGCATTTTAGACCTTTATTAACGTTCTTTTAACTTCACATGCTGGCGGTGCTTGGTTTGGTGAGCTCAGTGACTCTATTAACACATTCTCCAGTTGATAGGTGTTGCTCTGCAGGGGGATCAGGTAGGTGGGAGAGAGGGCAAAAATGGGTGGTTTCTGCAGAACACCCCAAGTGACCAGAGTGTAATTCTTCTTTTGAAGGAGCCATGTCAGGAGGCTTTAATTTTCAGGTTACTGATGGTTTGAACTTTGCACCACGACAAATTTTTAGCATCACTGCTCGAACCCTGACTCTTAGCTTAGAAGTAAACCGAGGATTGAGCATCTTTCCAGGTAAGATTTTAACTTGACTGCATTTGGGGAGAAGTGGTTTTCAATTTATTTAGAAAGTTCTACCTGCATGGTAAAAAGTATCATCGTTTCCTATAGAGTGATCCTAACAACAGTTACAAAGTCCCAGAAAGAGTCCTCTCTGCAGGAATTCAGCAAAAGCAAGGCTGGCTCTGTCCACCCGCCTCTTTTCCCTCCCTTGTTCGTCCAGAGAGGGTGTGCTGGTAAAGAGCCATGGGACAGGAGTCCTCACAGCAGCCATGATCCATGTGCACTTTTCCCCTACTCTCTCCAAGGGTCCTTGATGAAGCAAGGAGAGCCAGGTTCTGCAGTGATCGTCTAGATCTTGGAATTTCTTTTTCTGAATATAAAAACCCTGTGCATCAGGGGCTGTGAGGGATTTCACTGAGTGCTGGCCCTTAGAACCCTGAAGCCTCTGGACTGTTGGTTACCAAGAATCTCAGCTTGGCTGAGATGGAAAAATCAAAGTGAGCATTGCTGGCTCAATACCCTCCTTGCAGGGATAGGGAAAAATTTACCCAATGGCAGAGGTAATAAAAAAGAATGACAAACATTTAAGCTTGTTATTTAGAAAAAAAAAATGTACTGAGGTAGACCAAACAGAAAATAATAAAATTTATGTTACAGTTAAAAAAAAAAGAGTCTTTACACAGTGACTTGTTTACTTGATATGCATTACCAGTAAAACATAGATGGAGAGAGATAGTAATAATTTAATGAGTTATGGTTATTCTGTGGTCACTCAGGCCAGTTACTCGCAACCAGGAAGCTTCTAAAAATAGCCATGTCTGAGCCTCACCTTACCGCAGTTGAACGCGAGCCTCTGCAATAGGGGCTGGCCATCATTATATTTTTTTAAGTTCCAGGTGGTTCTGAAATACAGCCAGGATTGAGATCCATGGGACTGGGCATGGTACTAGTCTTTTATTAGTGACACGTATGTGAGGGAGGTGATATATTTACAGGAAGCTGGCAGGATTTGTGGTTTAGAAAGATGATGTCATTTGGCTGTATGATCGGTAAATGGTGGATAAAGCTCACATACTTCTAAAGAAGACCTAGAGAAAAGTCACTGTAACTTTAACAGAAACATAGTTTTTTTTGTTGTTGTTTTTTGGTTTTTGTTTTTTTAGGAGAAATGTTGCCATTCTTAGTTGCCTTAAGCACTTGAGTTCAAGAAAAGAAATCTTATTAAAATCCAATTAAAGATACATTAACCCAGATTCTTCTACTCCAAAATCTTTTTATATTCCATAATTTGTCTCTGGGAATAGCTGTGATGTTTCCATCGATTTCTGTAAGGCAACGAGGGTGCCATTTAGTGTTTAAAAATAAGCAAATTACTATACCCTAGTAATCTGAAAAATGTAGTAATCTACTGGAAAAAAATGTTCTTAAAATCAGAGTAAATCTGGTTCCTGCAAAAGATAAAATATTTTCCATCTATTCTGGCTAAACTTTGGTATAGTAATTCTTGACAGTTGTGTTAGATTGAAGGGGAGTTATAGCCACTACAGCTTAGAAGTTTTGTGTTTCTGGCATCTCTTTTACTGAATATTAGTTTAGCAAGAAAAATATATGAAAATGGCCCGAATTCTCTTGTCACCTTTGTGGAACTATGCAAAATATATAGTTTTCATAGCCCTCTGTTTAGCATTTGGACCCAGCCCCAAGTGTGCGGTTCCTTTTCCCTACCAAAATGCACTCCACCCATCCTGATCTGTCCCCACTGGCTCTGAGAATCCTGCACCAGAACTTGCGTGTTATCCTCACACAAAGCAAGGGCTCCTTTTTCCAAGCTTCCCTCTAACTAGCACCTGAGGTCTGTTATTCTTGGTTTCCATGTTGGCCCCCATCCCCAGGCTGTGACTTATTTCCAGCTCCAGTTTCTGGCCAGTAAGAAGGAAGATGGATTTTCTTTCTTTTATTTTCTTTTTTTAAGATTTTATTTATTTGACAGAGAGAGAGAGAGAGCATGAGCAGGAGGAGGGGCAGAGGCAGAGGCAGAGGGAGAATGGGAGGCAGAGGCTCCCAATGGGTAGAGAGCCTGATGTGGGGCTCGATCCTAGGACCCTAAGATTATGACCTGAGCTGAAGGCAGACACTGAACTGACAGAGCCACCCAGGTGCCCCAGAAGATGAATTTTAATGTACATTTCCATTATGTGGCTGTTAGGGCTGATAAAATATCCATTTGGGTGGGTGTGGAAATGACTACTGGAGAATCACAGATTTTAGAGTTGGAATGGACCTTATGGGTCGCTCGGTCCAGTTGTCCTCGGTGTTTTGCTTATCCTAATGTCCCAAGTGGTGGGGGCCCCACTCTGTTCTGCATCAGAAGTCCCCGATGTGGGTGTGATTCTGATGACCACATCTCCTCCTCTCTCCAGGGACACAAGTGAGCCTTGCTCAGCTGGCTTCTACAGTAGCCACTGGAGGATGTTGGTCCCTGCTGCTGTGTGAAGTTGTGGGGGGATGATAACAGATGCCCCACTCTCCATTTTCCCTCAGGACCGCCCCCTCCCCATCATGACAGGTCCTGCGGGGAGTAGGCTCTGAGTGACCTCTGCCTCCCTCATCTATTAGGTGGTACTTTGGCTGAGAGGGAAGGGGGGCACAGAGTCTGACTCCAGGTGTCAGCTGTCAGCTACTGTGGCTCTTGCACACTCCAGTTGATCTATTTGTTCTGAAATACCAGGGAAACCGTATTGCTTTTTATAGAACAATAGATTTTATAGAACCATAATAGCAGGAAATCTATTCCTGTTATAGAATGGACATCCAGATACTATTAATAACTGTGTTTTTATTGTGTTTTACATTTTCATTTACTGCATTGGATTGTTTTAAGGATTTAAATGAAATAATGTATATTCAAGTAAGTTGCATCATCCCTATTTGGCATGATGCAACGTTGATAGAAAACACGGGCTCAGACAGCTTCAGAGTCATATAACTAACAGGAATCATAAGCCCCAAGACCAAGTGCCAACTCCAACTCCAACCTCAAATCTTGTGCTGGAATCACAGCAGCTTCTCTCCTTTATGGACATGCCTGTGTTCCAGGGCTGTCTCAATTTAGAATACCAGTTCTCTGACAATGCAGCCATCATCTTTATTTTGTCTCCTTGATATTATTGATGGATTGATATATACAACCAGGAAAATATGCATAGCAGTTTAATAAACAGCAATGATGGTGTAGAAATTTTGTATGTTTTTCACTCTCTTGGAGTAGGAAAATATTGCAACCCAGCATCAGTCAACTTTTGTTTTTACTCACACTGATCCCATACCAGTTGGACTTTTTCCACCAGCCTGGCAGACTTTGGCCAGGCTGTTTTGCCTTCCTCGTGGACTTAGTCTTAAAAAGTGGCCCTGACTTGAGACCTGGAAGAATTTGTAGGGTGAGCCAAAATACTTAGAAGAATACTTAACGGGTGGATATTTTAAGGTTAACCAGAGCTTCTGCGCCCTGCCAAACCTGAAAGTCATTTTTTAACTCAAGTTATTTTAAAGTAGGAAGGACTGCAGTTCTAAATGAACTCTTTTTGTGTGTGAACTAGGAAAATAATGTCTACTCAATGTATATTTTCATTTTGTTATTGTGTGTGTATATATATATGTATCCATAAATGCACATACACACATATGTGCACACAGATACACACACCTTCGTTCTACTTCTTCCTGCAAAATTTATTCCCCAGGAAATTTTATAACCAGTTTTTCACCTTGAATGCTACCATCAGATGGGTTTATTTATCTTTAGTTGTGACATGTTAGAACATATTGTGGCCTTAGGACCTAGTTTTCCTGCATATCCAAATGGTACTTGGCTCTTTTACAAAAAATGTTGAGGAGGGGTTGACCTTGAGAGACAAGCTAGTCTAGAATATAAGCTTACACAGTAGCTGATCAGTGAAGGGTATTCAGAGCCGACTGTGTCACTTCAATCCCCTTGGGGTTCAGGCATGCTATAGAGGGAATCACATCTCACTGATGGGCCATCTGTCCTTTGTGGTGGGAATTGAGGGAGACAAGAAAGCAGAAGGAAATCACAGTGTGTTGTTAGAGTTTAGAGCAGAGATTTATAAAACCTTTTAGTTGGCTAGTCTTGCAACACTGATTTGAATACTGTTAAGACTTAGTGGGAGATAAGACCTGTGAGAAAAGATTGTCGATGCTTAAGGAAAAACTTAAAGGCTTACTAATTGGGGAATCAAGAGACTTATCCTCAAGAGTACACTAACCATGCAAAACATATGCTAAGGATCCAGTGAGTGGTGTAGACTGGGTGAGCCACACAAGTTTGGGGCGGGGTGGGGCATAATTTCCCATAGACTGCAACAGTCAGCAAGAGCTTGTTGGCCAGGCAGGTCCTGAGCTGTCCTTGCAGAACCAATAGCAATTCAATAATGGTGACAAAGAGGGGTGAGCATACCAGATAATACAGTATGGCTGCAGTGGTAAGGACCAGGGAAGAGGTTTGGCAGCATGTTCAGCAGGTGGAGAGAAAAATCTATTAGATTGGTTGAATGATTCATCACATTTCCTAGCTCAGTTATCCTTCCAGCCCTGAGCTTAAAGTAGTACGGTATAGACAATGTAGTGTCAACTTTAAAAATACACATTTAGGAGTCAGGGAGACCTACATTTGACCATTAGGCAAATTGTTTAACATCTCTGAGACTTGCTATCCCTTCTTAGTGAGGAAACAAATCTGCATTTGTTAGGATTATCATGATATCCAAAAGGAATGGCAAGACTGTCTGTGCTGTTTCCTAGTGTATCTCTACTCCTCATTAGGACTTGTCACCGACCCACACTTGATAATGTCCATTGAAGAAATGAGCAAGGCCTCCTATGCTAGTGACCCTGAAACTCTTGCTGTCATGGAGGTGATTGTTTTTCATGAAACAAACATAATAGGATATAAGTATGTTTGAGAAATGCTGTATTTAAAAGAAGAATAAAGTAGATTTCTTTACTCCAGGACTTAGAGTCTTTAACATGCTGATTTGCTTTTCAAATCTCCAAGAGGTGCATATGGAGTGAGGGCTTGCCAAACAGATATGGTTATGAGCCCTTTTATTAACACACTCCTTGTAGGATGGTTATTTTATGGATATACAGTTAGGTGGCACCTTAGAGAAACCCTTCCTAAATTAAGTGCCTGGAGCTTAGTGATGAAACTATAAATGCTTGGATAAACTGAAGTGGGTTGGGGGGGGAAATGATGTTTGGCTTTCTGTGAATTGGCCTAAACGATAAAAGATACTCATCAGGCAGCTACAGCTTGGAGCCAGCTAGTCTTGTTGCCTGAGCATGCCCAGATGACTGATGAATAGGACTTAAACCCTAGAAACCCTCCTAGGTTAGATAGCCGGACAAGGGAATGAGGGGTTGGTGTACCCTGACTGAGGAAAAAAAGCACTTTTGGCCTGGAACATCTCTGGTCAGTCCTCTCCCCCAAAAGGCTAGGACAAATTAAATGATATTATTCTATTTTTTAAAAAAGATTTTATTTATTTATTCATGAAAGACACACAGAGAGAGAGGGAAGCAGAGACACAGGCAGAGGGAGCAGGCTCCATGCAGGGAGTCCAATATGGGACTCGATCCCGGGACCCCAGGATCACACCCTGGGCCAAAGGCAGGAGCTAAACCACTGAGCCCCCAGGGTTCCCTAAATTATATTATTCTAAAGAAAGAGTCCCTCCCATCCCCTACCTGCCAAAGGTAGCCCTGGACAGGGAGGAATAAGTGAGAAGTTAGAGTCCTTTATAAGAAGGAAATAAGAAGGCATAGTGGGACAAGGTCTAAAAAAAGCTGAAGATAGAGAAATTTGGATGTCCAAAGAGTGCATACATAAAAACATGATTCACCTGACAGGATGAGGGAGCCCTACGTTGGCAGGTAACAAAGAATGGGTGTTAGTTTTGACTTTATGTAACACTGGCTGAGGGTACAGAATAATTCCCCTTGGCCTCCCCAAGTGACCTTGGATCCTGGGCCCCCAGCTCCAGAAGCTGAAAGAGGGCTGTGACATGTTATTGTATTTTATAATATTCGCAACCTGCAGGGGATTGGGGGAGGGGAAAACACTGATCCTTCACCACAGAGCAGTTGAGAACCACTGCTCTAACCCACATCTCCCCAACCCTCTCTAGCTTTTCGTTGCCACATTTGGTGGCATTAGCACACAGACTCATGTGTTCCTGGTTCTTCCTTCCTTGGCATTTGCACAACCCCTTCCCTCCCCACAATGTCCTTGTGACCTGCCTATCTGGGGTCCCCTGGAGATGTTTCATGCTTGCTCAAGAGCCACAGTCTCCTCCAGATGCCCACAGATGGGCACTCCATGGAGCACCTGCAGCTACATCAGGTCAGGGTGAGTCCATCCTCCCAGGGCGGGGCACTGTCCCCTGTTCTTTCAGGGCACACAGCCAGTTCCCCTTCCTGCACTCTGAGCCAAGTCCAGTGCCACACACACTGGCATTGCCTCTTTTCTCTGGGGATCAGTGGGCCATGCAGGACTGGGCAGGGACTGAGGAACCCATCTTATCTGATTTTCCTCCTTCATCTCCAGCTCCAGGAGCAAATCACATCCTTAAATAGATGCCTTGGGGATCACCAGCCCCTCCCAGCACAATTTCGAGTTAGAGCTAGCCAGTCCCCAAATGTAATCATGTGTCTTCCAGAATTTTCAAGGGTCTATAAGAACATTTTGTTAACCGGCAGCCTTCATATGCTTCATACTTAAGTGCGTGTTTTAATCTTCATTTAGGTTCCATGAAACCCCTTTCATCTGGTGACCTGAGAGCTGTGACCAATGACGCAGACAGCAAAGGAAACAGAACTGTAACTTTTACGGTTATAAGTGCCCCTAGACTGGGGAGGTTGGTGCGAGTAAATTCTGATAACAGCACAGAGGATGTTTCCGTGTTCACACAGAATCTGGTGAGTCCTGACATCCGTGGGCAGGGCTGGGTGGCCCTGCAGGGCGGCCCCTTACTTGTCCTCATCCTGCTAAGCCCAGCTGACGTGCCCCTTTGCCCAGGCAATGACTCATTTCAGCTGTGCTGGTTTTCAAACCAGACACTTTGCAGTGAGCACAGGATGACACAATTGTCAGAAAACTCTAAGCAAATTCGAACTCTGGGTCTAATAAGTGAAAAAGAATCCTTTTATCATGAAGACAGATTTAAAAGGAAACCCACATTATAAGGAAAAGGAGGGAAACTGAGTGGGGAAAAATTAAAGAGGGAGACAAACCATGAGAGACTCCTAACTCTGGGAAACAAAGGGTTGCGGAAGGGGAGGAGGGTAAGGGATGGGGTAACTGGGTGAACACTTGATGGGATGAGCACTGAGTGTTATACTATATGTTGGCAAGTTGAATTTAAATAAAAATATTAAAAACAAAAAAATAAAAAAATAAATAAAAGGAAACCCGAAGCCAAGGTGCAGGAGTAAATCCTGCAGGATATGTCTGGGTCCATTTAGATTTAATATGTAAAGTTATATACATTATTTAGCATAGTATAGTTATGTATATATATACATAACTCTGTATGTGTGTGTATTTAATGTGTATCCAGAACCATCTGTTTTAGACTTCACTAACGTTTTACCACCACCACCACCATCCACATATCTTTTTATTTAAATGGATAAGCCTTCAAGCCTTTTGATATATATTTTTTTTTTCTTTTGCATCCTAGGAATGTGACTGGCTGGGTTTGTTTGCTTACATGTGATTTCATTTTTCTAGAAAGTCTGTGTTCCCAAATGATCTTTTTGGGATCATATTCAAAAATTCTTAGTTCTAATTCTAATTAATTCTAATTCTTGCTTGCCATTCAGCCTTCTTTTTCCATTCTTAAACAGTGTGTACATGGATTTGATTGATGATTTGGCTGTGGCTTTACATTTTAAGGAATAAAAAACATTCCAAAGTCAAGTTTAGAAGAAATAGCAAGAGTGAACCACATGTCTGCCTTTGACCTTCGAGCCATTTCTCTCCTATGTGATGTAGCAAAGCTGAATTTGGCTTTTGCCTTGCAATTAATTGCGTTTGTCTGTGATGCCTTTAAGGGACCAGATCATGAGGCTAGCAAAAGCTCTGAATGTAGCACTGAAAAGAGGAAGTATGAATTCTCTAGTTTACAGATGCACTCTGGAAGGAAGAAAAAATAAATTAGGATGAAAACTATTTTCTGTGAGAAGTTTAGTGTGCCCAAGGGCATCAAAACCTGTCCAGAGTCAGTGTGCATTTTGGATAATGACAAGAATGATATCAGCTCTATAAAGATGCCTTGGCTCTGACCCTAGTTCTTTAAAAAACAAAACAAAACAAACAAAACCCCACTTTTTTTTAAGAAGGTGATCATTTCAAGGATTAGTTTCCACTGCAAACATTAATATTTTAGATGAATATGATCTAACTAAGCTTTAGTGAATATGGTAGCCAGGATCTACTAGTTTATGCTGCAGTTACCAACAACTCCCAAACCTCAATGGCTTAAGATAACAAAAGTTGATTTTTCACTTATACTGTATATGGGCTGTGGAGAGGCTATGGGTCTGCTCTATATCTTGCCTTCATTCCAGGACCCAAGGTCAAAGGGCAGCCCCTCTCTTGGGCATTGGCTGTTTTTGCAGCAGAGGAAAAAAGAATTGAGGTTAGAACCACATGATGACTCTTAGAGTTTGTGCTCAGATGTGCCATGTATCATTTATGCTCACATCTCATTGACTAAAGAAAGTCACGTGAGCAAGTCTGCTGTCCGTGGAGTGGGGGAAGGACACTCATCTCACAGACAGGAGACCCTGAATAATTGGAACCATGGAACAATCTACCACAGTGAGCTAGCCTGGTAATCTGAACACTCTTTGTAATACATTTTCCTCTGAAAACAAACCACTTCTATAATACCACACAATTATAAACAGGAATTAAGACCCCAAACTAGGGTGCTTGGATGGCTCAGTTGGTGAAGCATCTGCCTTCAGCTCAGGTCACGATCCCAGAGTCCTGGGATTGAGTCCTGCATCAGGTTCCCTGCTCAGTGGGGAATCTACTCCCCTCCCCTCTCTAATCCTTCCAGTGTTCATGCTTGCTTTTTTTTTTTTTCCTCTCTCTCTGTCTCAAATAAATAAATAAAATCTTTAAAACCCCAAACTAGTTATAAGGCTCTAGGGCAGGCAATAAAAGTCTTGAGTGATTAAAATCCAATTATCTTAAGATTTTATTTTTCCTCTCATTATTCCTTCCACCTTAAGAACCAGGAGGCAAGTGTCAAGAAAATGTATTAGCAATGGCAGGTATTGGCTGGGCGAGTGAGGTGTTAGGTTGGAGCTCAGGGCTGGAAGAGACCTGCAGAGGGGTGTCTGGGATCAGGATCCTTGGGCCCAACTGTTGGTCTTTCCTGTGGAGATAGGGGGAGGCTGGTTTGAAAGTGCAGGCTGAGCAGTGCCACAAATCAGGTGTGGTGTAGAAGGAGGTCCATCCTTCTCGAATGGACCAGGTTTGTGGCTCTTCTCAACACACAGGGCCTTTCTCCTACAAGGCCAGAAGCCACCATACCAGCAGCCCAGCCTAGTGCTTTTGTCTCAGAGGACAAAGGCAAGCTTCTTTTATTATCACAAGGCACCAGACTGTATATCAGACCTTTTATGAAATTACACTCCTGGACGTGACAAGTCCTGTATCTTAAAGCATCATCTAACATATAGTTAGAGTCTGTAGATATTCAGCTCAGTAGCCCACACTCTCCTCTATGCCTGTGGTGTGAGTGTGAAGCCAACACCTCACTTAGGAGTCAGGAGCCCTGTTGCTGCTCCTTGATCTCCTACTGACTGCTGGTGGCTCAGGACAAGTCCCTTGGCCTCTAAAATCAGACCTGGATTAGCTCTGTGAGTTAGAGCAAGTTGCATATCTTTTAAGCCCCAGTTTTCTCATCTGTAAAATGAGGAAAACAGTAGTAATGATAATTGAAGCCGTTTTGAACATTCACCATGTCCCAAGTGCTGTCCTAAACTTTCTTCTTTACTACTCATCATCTTACAGGCTGGGAACCTAAAGCACAGGAAAGCTAAGCAACCTGCCCACAGCTACACAGCTCAGGGGCAGCAGAATCTGGATTTGAACCCAGGGCCTCTGATGCCAAGTCATGCTCCTATCTACCAGGCTTTCCTTTCTTCTAGGAGCTTGTGTATGGATTAACATGGATAATGGATGCAAAATGCCTAGCACATTGCTCCCCATGCAGCATGAACTAAATGCTAGCTAAGGCTGCTGATACTATCTTTTTGTTCTTAGAAATGTGAGAGGTTCCTTTCCTCTCCCAGTAGCCAAAAGACTGGTTTCACAGGAGAAAGCAATTTTTCTGGGACACCAGAATTGGCTGCCATGTTTATCCTAATGTGCTACAGTGATTTAATGAATGGAAATGAGGTCATTAGAAGGGAATGACATTTGCCTGCCACCCCATAACCCAATTACTGTTTCCCTTTGGGGAAAAGCCCCTGGTGTTCTGGAACATACTTCCCTTAGTGATGATGAGAGCAGGGGGCTGATGAAACATCGGGTCCTCATGCCTGGGGTGAAGCATTTCAACCTTGAGCAGGACATAGGCTGGGAGGCAGAATGAGGCCCCAGGGCTAGGGGCGAGGAGGCTCCAAAGATCCCATCCCAGCGGCCAGAGCGAGGAGGACCCACTGAAAAGACTCTTCCCTAGAGCAGCTGCTGTGGTGACCTTTTGCAGGATATATTTTGCAATATGTGTTTGACTAAATGCCTCTGAATAAATGTCATTGAAATACCCTAACTACCCCTCCACTTTAGTAGTCATAAAACACATCAATAATGTGAGGAGAGGAAAGAGTATGCTGAGAAAACTCTGTAAAGCTAGAAACCAAGTGCTAACTCTGACTGTTTCCGTGTGTGTGTGTGTCTCTGAGTATGAAAATAACATGTGCTTCTTGTCAAAATAAAATTAGAAAAGATTAAAGCAGTGCATTTATTTTTTTTTTTTTTGTTTTTTTTAAGCAGTGCATTTATATTGGAAAAAAAACAGGGTATCATCAATAAATTCAGTACAACCGACATTAATCTGAAGACATTCCGATCGTGTTTAGCTTGTGTGTTCAAAAACACAGTTTTATTTGTGACTTGGGAAGAGAAAGAAACTTATTATTTATTTTCCTAGCTTTCCCATTTCCAGATCCTCTCTCCTTTTTCATATGCAAATGGAATGTAAATCTTTTCCTAAAATCTGCAATTTTATGGCCTCCTGTCTGAATAGAACCCTGGTTGCCATTTCATTAGGGCTCGGATTTACTACCCAGCAGCTCCAGAACAATTTGGGACATAAAAGAAGTGGTGGAGGCAGACTTTGGAGGTGATGAAGATAATCAAAACCTTTTCTCCGAAATTACTTAACGAAGACATTTATTGAGCATGTACTACGTGCTTTGATCAGCCCTCTTCAGTCTGGTTGGTGGAAAGAGATATGACTCAGGCAGGAATCAAGTTCAATTTTAGGAGTTGGAACTATTCAGCCATGTTCATGTAATCAAATGGCTTTGAATGCTTTTTGGCATTCTACACCAGTTTTCCTAAATTCAGATATTTCTAATTTCAGTTAGACAATGACCTAAGTGTCCAACTGGGAGAATGTTTTAGGCAGTTGATGGTTGAGTTTGCTTTCACACCTTTACCTTAAAAGATGAAATTGTTTCCAGCCCTCTACCACCCTCAGTGGGGAGGCAAAGCCATTGTATCATTTTGCACATAACCCATACCTTTTCTTACTTTTTTTGATGGATAAAGAAAAATGACCATTTAAATCATTGACTCTAGATGGTTATAGCTTGTGAGAGAAACCTAGATACTCCATCATGCTTAATATCATACACTGGCAAAATAATTGTAGGAATGCATTTGTTATGTTATAGCTCAAAATATTTTCTTATCTCAGAATAAATTCACTATTTTTTAAACCATCCCACATCAACCTACCAAGATCGTCAAGTAACATTCTTGTTTCTCACAATCATATCCCATCTCCCTAAATGGGAAAAGCTAAATCATGAAATTTGTGCTGAAAATCTTATACCCTAAATAAATAAACACATGCAGACACAGAGAAGGTGAATCATCAAATTTTATGAAATGAGAACTTTTTACATATTGAGACTTATCATTCATTTCAGAAGAATGTGTGAACAAAGTATGATTTGAATTCCATAAAGCACTCCAAGTAGAGCACAGGGCTAATTGAGTGATTTCCATTCCAGTGAATGTTTAGATCATTTGGAATCATTAAAAAGCAAAGTGTTCTGGTTTTGAGGTTTCTGATGTCTGGCCTTTTTGCTTTTCCATAAAGCCAGTAACTGCATTTAAGCCACTGTGCCATTGTGGAGGGAAGACCGTCCATCTTCGTTAATGTTACTGCAACACAACAAACCCAGCTTTCCAGGGCCACACTTAGAAAATAATACAATGCATTCTATGCTGTGAATTTTGTCCAGTTACCTCTTCTCCTGGAGTCTAAGTTTGTTGCTCAAGGTAACACTGACATTTTAAGAAATTGCAAGCACATTTCCCATAGGATAGAAATTAATTTATTACAACTTAATGGAGAGCAAATGGGATCATTAAACTTGGGCCCTTTCATTTTCTAAGCAGAGAAGGATCAGTGTTTTTGTGTGAATGATCACATTTGCCCTCCTTGCCGCCCCCCCCAATTTCTTAGGGTCTCTTCAGTAGCAAGCTCCGTGGCAACTAGACTCAGTAGTCATTTTGGACATTTCTTACCAGTGTTTCATTTTGGCAATTTTGGTTTTGCAGTTGCAGCTCACTGAATTATGTGCATATTTTCCATGTGTAGAAATATTCAGTTGTCACTTACTCACCTAGTCATTGTTCAGACTGGAATTTGGCTCATGGGTCCTGGCCCAAAGGGTTTGAATAACCAGAATGTTTCTTTTTTCTTAGAACTTTTGGCTTTCTTTGAAAAAGCAGGTACAACTAATTCCCATTTCCATGAGAGTGGTTTATCTTTTCTCTTTGTATTAATTTCCTATGGCTGCTCTAATAAATTGCCACAAACTGGTGGCTGAATGCAACAGAAATGTATTTTCTCATAATTCTAGAGGCCAGAAGTTGGGACTCCATTTTCACTAGGCTGAAATCTAGGTGTCAGCAGGGTTGTTCTCCCTCTGGAGGCTCTAGGGGGAATTCCTTCCTTGCCTTTTGAAGCTTCTGGTAGCTGCCAGCATTTCTTAGTATGTGCCTTTATCATTCCAATCTCTGTCTCTATAGTTGCTTTCCTTTATCCTCTTTCATTTGTGTGGAATATCCCTCTGCCTTCCTCTGGTAGGGATGTCTGTGATCACACTTAAAGCCCCCCGGATAGCCCAGAGTAATTTCCAATATCAGGATCCTTAATCAGATCTGCCAAGGCTTTGACAAAGAAGGTAATATTCACAGGTTCAAGGGATTTGGATCTGATATTGGGGAAGGGGGCATTTTAGCCGTCTACAAAACAGCAAGATGCCCCGTACTACCTCCTGCTGTTTCCTAATAAATCACCTTTTCTATGATCTCATTTGGTAGTTTTATTAAAGGTTTCCCTGCTTGTAATGGCATAAAGCCCATGAGAATCAATGTTTACTTCTATATAAATGTGAACTTGGACTTTTCTGTCGAGTAGGGCTATAGATGGCTATATTGCTAGGCCCTTTAAAAGCTTTCTGATCTAGCATTTTTATGTGGAGATTGACTCCATCATGGAGGGGCATGGGTAGTATTTGGACCTGGTTTTCAGTTGCCCATTTCTAGGAAAAGATTTCCAAGAAGCACCATTTAGGAACTTAGGCCTTCTAAAATACCTTTTCTATCCATTTCCATTAAGGAGAATCTTTTCTAAGACTTAACCCAGTTTCACTTTATTTAGCATTATACCTGGGTACCCTTTAAGCTGTCACTACCTGGGCTGGCTGGCCCAGACTTCTGACCTCTTCTGGGAACCTTGAACCCTCCAGACCCGGCTGCTTTCTGTACTGATGGTACCAGTCCTGGTAAAAGTAAGAAAGGGCATGTAAAAAGGAGTCATTTATCTGAACTTATCTTTCAGGAGGACAGGACCTTATTGTCTTCCAAATCTTAGTTTATAGGACTTTTTGGTTAACCCATATGGAACCTTCACCTTTCTGAATTTTTTGGCTTTCTTCAGTCTTCTTTCTCCATGAATAATATCTGCCTAAGATAGAGTTTCTGGCCAGCTCTGGTTCCCTTGCTTCTTCTGGACAATAATTGTCCTGTGTAGAGACTGGGACCTTTAACGAAGCCATCATGTTGTGGAGAATCAAGTGACTGGACTGCTTATCTCCCTGTCTCTCTCCCTTTTTCATCTGACTCCAAGATAATTTGATTACTCTCTTCTCCAGTGGGAATTTCAAAGCTGTGATTGACTTTTAAGCCCCACCATGGGAGAGATCAGTGTAAAAGACTTATGCTCTGATTTTCTTAGCTGAATTTGACAATTTTATTCTCTTAACACTCAGTCTTGTCCACGTGTACTTTTGTGGATCTACAGTATCTACACGGTTTTAGGGAAAAAAGTATCAGATTCCATGTCATGGCTGACTCCAAGCATGGTGTATCAGAGCTCTCACTTCACCCCTGGGTTCATCCAAGGCACTCATAATGACTCTTTGTAATATTTCAATGTTTAAGAATTTTATCTTGACAAAAAGAGAGAGAGAGAGAGAACTATATCTTGCCCAACCCCACAAAAATATCTGAAGAACACTGAGATTTGTGTAAAATCATGCAGTCAAATAATGAGAAACTTTAAAAATGCCTTCAGGGGACACCTGGATGGCTCAGCGGTTGAGCGGTTGGCTCAGAGCGTGATCCTGGAGTCCTGGGATCCAGTCTCACATCGGGCTTCCTGCATGGAGCCTGCTTCTCCCTCTGCCTATGTCTCTGCTTCTCTCTGTGTGTCTCTCATGAATAAATAAATAAAATATATTTTTTAAATGCCTTCAGGTTTAAAAAGCTTAGCTTGAAGAAAATGGACATCTGTCAGTCACCTTGGGGCCAGAAAGGAATTACCTTCAGCCTTGATCCAGGTGGAAGCTCCTTTCCCCCTCAATCTACCTTCTTTTTTCTAAGGTCCTATGAGACATTTGTACCTGATATACAATGACAATAGTATAAAAGAAAATATACAATACATTTTCTCTTTAACTTTCCTTTTGTAATAAATACAGCATATAAAATGACCTGTTTCTTTGAATCCTTACAAGCTCTGGCCAATAGTGATTGTGTCCTAGCCAGGCCAGACCACAAAATGGCATTTGTCTTCCCTAGCTATACCTACCAACTGACTTTTTGCATTACTAAACTCCTTGAAGTTGGAGCACATAATCTTGTGAATTTCTTAGTTGCCTAGAATCTCATTGAGCTTTCCATAATGAAGGAGCAGTGCAGTAGGAAAAACATGAATTCTGGAGTTACATGGGACTAGATTAAACTGAGCTCTCCCATTCATTGGCTATGAGTGAATTATTTACATTTTCTGAACCTCAGGGTTTTTTTTTTTTTAATCTGTCAAGTGTATATAATAAGGCCCCTAAAGTAAAATGAGTTACATAAAATGCCTTGCAGAGTGTCTGGCACATATTTAGGGCTCAGCAAAAGGTATTGGTTGTGTTTTTGTTAAATCAATGGGTAAGAAATGTCTTGGATTGCCTTATTCCTACAGCTTCATGATATAAACATACTTTATAATTAAATTTTGTAAAGCACTTTTTAAGTAGCTTATTCATTAAACAAATATTTATTGAAATGTCAAGTATAGGATGGTGAACTAATACTTATTTACAAAGCAACTGGAAGTAAGCTTCTAGAGTATGTGCCAAAATTCCAGCCTAACTATTTCTTGGTTTTATAAGAAAAGATTTATTTTATTAGGCATATTCTAGAAATTTCTAATTGCTTAATATTTTCATGCCATGATCCTTTTAAAAAATAAGTATAGCCTTCCATCTTAACTGGAATCCTCTGATGTCCTAATAAGGAATTGATTAGTGAGGACTTAGATGCTTTCCTAAAAGACTTAGAAATGCCCAGGGTATGCCGTTTTGAACATTAATATGGCAAAAGACTAATTAGGTTAAATGCATATTTACAAGTGAGATGTTATTCTGTATTTTAATGCAGAAATGGAGGGTCAGGGAGATTAAATGACTGGCATAAAAGCCACAGAACTGGCTTTTTATAAAACACCTTTTCTCAAATTTCACAAGTTGTTTCAATGAATATCCTCTGGAAGAATATCCTAAAGAAAAAAATCCACAGCATAAAACAGGATTTAGTTTTCAGGTGTCATTGGTCTGCTTTAACCTGAAAGCATCCTGCAGTCACACTGACTTTTGTGACGTGGCCATTTTTTGAGGAGAACAGGCCAGTCATTTATAGAATGTTCCTCAGCTTGGTTTTATTGGACATTTCATCACAGTCTTATTCAGGTTGTGCATTTTGGCAGGTCTGACATGAGAGATGCTGAGCTCTCCTCCAGCCTCAAGTCAGAAAGCACTGATGCTCACTCCACCCTGTCACTGATGATGTCTCCATTTAGTCAGGTGCTATCTTTCAGGTTTCTCCTTGGCAAACTTACTATTTTCCTTTTCGCAATTAAGTATTTTGTGAGGGAATACTTTGAAACTATTTAACTACTCTGTTTTTCATCACAACTAAAGTAAGCAATCATTTTAGGATTCTTACCTGTGAAATATTTATTACCGGTGTGATTGACAAATGGTGATTTTTCTCATTCTGTTTTTCCTTCCACATTTACTAGCTGGAATTCTGCAAAATTTAATTTTCTTATTAAAAAAATTTTATTTATTTATTTAAGAGAGTGATCGAGAGAGAGCACAAGGCGGGGGAGGGGCAGAGTGAGAGAGAGAAGCAGACTCCCTGCTAAGCAGGAAGCCTAATGTGACGCTTAATTGATCCCAGGACTCGGAGACCATGACCTGAGCCAAAGGCAGCCACTTAACTGACTGAGCCACCCAGGCGGCCCCAAATTTTAATATATAATGACATTCCAGAAAGACTCCATCTGTAAAAGAGAAAATATCTGGGCTAATCTAAATCCATGGGAAATAAAAACCTCTTCTCTCCTCTCTCTATAATCTCTGAGCCCAGGTATCCAGTAAGTGGCTTATCTATCTATATTTAATACAGTAGAAATATGCAGAGCTGTTGGAAATTGTTCCTAGGGCCACTTTCTATTTGAGGTAACAAAATTCCTAATCCTGTCTGAGATCCTTTTCTTCTGAGGTTTACCTTACACTTTTTCCCTTAAAGTCTTGGTCTTGTTCTCCCTTTATCAGCCCTCTCTCACCACGCACACAAACACACACACAGACACACACACACACACACACACACACACACACACACCCCCCTTAGAACCTGGTCTTATTTTATTATTTTTTTCAAGTAGGCTCCATGCCCAGTATGGAGCCCCACTTGGGGCTAAAACTCATGACTCTAAGACCTGAGCTGAAATGTAAAAAAAAAAAAAAAAAAAGATGCTCAACTGATGGAGCCACCCAAGTGCCCCTAGAACCTGATTCTTAAAGCTCTCTTTCTTTAAACATTAAAGACTCTATTCACCTCAAAGCTCCTTCAGGGCATGGCTGCCAAGTTGACATTCCACAGACACACTCATTCCCTTTTGCTTCTAGCTCAGCACTTTCAATTATGTACTGTTTAGTCTTGAAGCTCAGACACTCAAGATGAATCTAATTTGATTCTCTCACTCTCCAGCATAAAATGAGTCAATAAGGTATTCACAATTTCTCACTTTTGTAATGACTTCAAAAACAGAACTTATAGCAGACCTCTCTTTCAGGAGTCTTCCAAAGTACACAGCTATGATCAGGGCTCCTTTCCAATTAATTTCCTTCAGATTTCTGACTTTCATCTCAACTGTTCTCATCTTTGAGAAGCATTCTTTCCCTGAGACAATTACTATTCATCCTGTAGACATCAGAAGATCCTTAGATTATTCCAATAATTATATTTTTCAGAGAAGTTAATTTTTACTTAGCCCAAAGAAGCAAAGGACAAGATTGGCTGCTTTCAAGAAAATTTTTCCTTTTAATCAGTAGACTATGTTACTTTTAATATTAAGAAGCTGGATGTCTCTTGTCTTATAATATGCCTCTCTCAAGCAGAATGGGAACCTTTGGAAACCATTCTCCAATCCAAAATCCATGGCACAGTTATTTATTTCTAGGAAGAGGAATACATTTATGATGAATATTTTATCGTAAATCTTTAGCTGAGAATAGAAATAGTATAACTGCTAAATAAAACTGACTTATTTCCCAGAAACTTCTAGAGCATCAAGTTACTAGTCAGTACCAGAAATTATCTTTGGGGAAACCAATTTTTTATGAATGACCTTGCTTCTTTATGAAGAAATGTGGAGAAACGATACTTTCTTCTTCCCATTTAAAATCCCCAAATGACAGCATTTCCTTGCCTTACCCTTGAATAGGAAAGGAACAAAAAACTTGCCAACAGCTTTTGGACACTGTGGAAATAGGAAGCTCATATTTTGTAAAGCTCACTAGATCAGAAGCTTTTCTAGAACTCTGATTCTAGGCTTATCCATTGTACCAGTATTGAGCCAGAGTGATACATCACCAAACTTTTGTTAGTTAATACAATATTTCCAAATACTGACTGATGAAATAGACTCAACTGCTCTGTAAATTATATGATAATTTAGGCATTTTTGACGGACACAGATACCTTGAAAAAACCTACCTCTAAGTTCAGATACTATAATAGAAGGCAGGTCAGAAAAAGATGTAACCTACAGGAATGAAAAGATTAGATATTTTTTTCTCTAGCCTTCTCTTCTGTGGTTCGAGATTGAGAACTTTCAATCACTGTTGTTAGAGAAAGGACTACTCATATGGTATCTGGACAACAAAATACTGGGTGAAGCCCATCTCCATCAGTTGAGCTAGAAAAGACATTCATTGGCAAGAGACATCAGGGACTTAGATCAAATCTTGAAAAATACCCTAAGCAAGATGGGGAAATTTGAACATCAATGAGAATAACAACTGCAATGGAATGAAGTACATCATATGCTAAAACTCATAAGTTTATAATGATCCCAAAACAAACAAAACAAAAACCAATGGGTATATTTGGATCATGGAGCCAGGGGACTCATTTTTCCAAAAATTAGTATAAAGAGAAAGAATCAAGTACTTATCCTGTCTTTTCTGCATACACTGTACTTCAGTTTAGCCAAATAGCTGATGAGAGAAAATTCTTCTTTGTAGAAGGATTCCAGAAAAGAATGAAGAAGAAATGATTAAAAATATCAATGCCTTGCCACTGCAAAAAATAAGGAACTTAAGCAGTCATCTCAATGACTCTGTAAAACTATCAGATGATAAGGGTGATGGGGAACTTAAAAATAGATGGATCAATGTGGCAGAACTCGAATTCACCTATTAATCCTAACATTTTCAAAAAAGGAGCAGCCTTGCAATGAGATGCAGAGGAAATATATAATATAACCTGAAAAACATTTTTAAAAAAACCTAAATCTGATTCTTATTACATTTCTAGATTTAACTCCTAGTGTATTGGAAATATAGAGGGCAGAGGAACATGTTAAACAATACCATTGGGATTCAAGCAGCAAAATCTAGAATATAGGAAGCTCTATAAGACAAATGACCCAATATCTTCAATAAATAAATCACAAGAAAAAAATTAGAGAAAGGGAACCTACAGACTAAGAGATACCTATGAGAAGCATCAAACAAATGTGACATGGGGACTTCTAAAGATCCTGACTCAAACAAAGCAACTATGTCAAAAACAAACAAACAAACAAACAAACAAAAAACCCTCACATATACTAGGTCATCGGAGATACTTAAATACTAATTGGATATTTGATGATATTAAGTAATTATTGATAATATTTATATGTGATAATGATATTGTGATTATATTTTTAAAAGAGCCATCTTTGGAGCACCTAGGTGGCTCAGTGGTTGAGCATCAGTTTAGGTCATAATCCCAGGGTCCTGGGATAGAGTCCCACATCAGGCTCCCCACAGGGAACCTGCTTCTCCTTCTGTTTATTTATTTATTTTTTCTCCCTCTGTTTTCTCCCTCTGTCTCCACCTCTCTCTCTGTGTCTCTCATAAATAAATAAAGTCTTTTTTTAAAAAGAGCCATCTTTGTCAGTATTTACTATAACATTTACAGATAAAATGGTGTTTGGTTGGCTTCAAAATAAGCTGTTGAGCAGAATGTGGGTAGGAGTATTATATGAAATAGGATTGGTTATAAGTTGATAGTTTTTAAAATTATCAGACAGGCAAATGAAGGTTCATTATATACTTTCTAAACTATACGTACCATAGCCTTCATCATCTCAAAATCATTGTGCTTTTCTTTCTCTGATAAATAAACTATTTTTGCAATAGAACACTGAAGTTTGACAAACTTAAGTTACCACATTGTTAATGTTCTTGTGTTTGCATAGATATGTGCACAATTTGGGCATGAGAATAAACCCTGAAAAGACTTGTGTCTTCTTCAGTTAGGATACGTGTTGTCCTCATATTATCCCTGAAGCCAGGGGCTGATTTTTCTTCCTGTCTATACAGGTCAGTGAACAGCTCATATTATACCAACATGTGGACCGTGAAAACACTGGCTGGACTGCAGAAGACTCTTTCACGTTTACGACATCCTCTCCACCAGCAGCTCTAAGCCCTGAGGAGTTTCATATTACTATTTCATATGAAGTTACAGAACCAGGTCGGCAGAGTCGTCTGCTTGCAAATACAGGTAAAGCCACCAAAAGACATGGCTTATCTATAATTATTAAAGTAGGGACAATTTGGAAGTAAGTATTCCTTGATTAATTGGAAATGCCACGATATCATAACAATGCCACGATATCAACCTTTGAAATAAAACTTATTTGGTTATAAAATTTATTTCTTTATATGTGCTCTTTCTCTGGGCCTCTTCACTTTCCTCTCATAAGCTTTAATAGTAGTAGTTGGGGGAAAGATGAAAAATTAGCTCTAAAGAATTTCACTTGGAGACTTTACCATGCCTATGACTGAAAACCACCTATAGAAAATGAAAATAACAAATAAGTCAAGTTCCTTCATGAAAAGGGATATTGAAAGCTGCACCTGTTTCCATGGCAAGAGGAAGTCCAGTAGTAGGTAAGTTAAGAAATTAACATTCTATGGATGAATCTCAGGATTTTGAAATGCTCTTGCCTGAAATATTGATTTAATAGTTAGGATATGTATACTTAAAATATAATTTGTTATATGCTGTGGGTGGGTAACAGTGCTAATTCAGGTCCTTGAACAACCAAGACGTTTATAGTAATCCATTGGGATATGGAAATTTGAGAGAGAAAGAGCTTTATAGGTGTCATCCCAAAGTTCTAATGAAATGCCACTTTGTTCTTTATATTTACACTTTTACAGGAGCTTTTGTCAAGGAGGGAGGCAAAGTTCTCATTGACCAATCTAATTTAGATGCTTCCAACCTCTTACTGAAGTTGCCCAAATCTCAGCGATCTTCCTATGAAATCTGGTTCCAGGTTATATCTCTTCCTCATCATGGAACCATTATCGTTGGAGAGAGGAATATTACCAAAGGAAAACCCAATTTCTCCCAGTATATAGTTAATAAATTTGGAATCATATACCTTCATGATGACTCTGAATCACTGGCTGATAATTTTACTTTTGCCGTTTGGCCAAAACAAAAGAGCAAGTCCACCACCAAGCCGGAGACTGACTTCCTTGAAGAGATGTTTAACATCACTATCTCTCCTGTTAATGACCAGGCGCCAGAAATAAAGACAAAAGGGCTTCGGTTGAAAGTTCTGCAGGGAAATAGTTTGGTTGTAGGACCTGAAAACCTAAGAGCGGAAGATCTAGACAGCCCTCCAGAGGAGATCAGATATATGATCATCCGTAATCCTAATAATGGCTTTTTGGCAATGACTCACCATCCAGACATACCTATTCACCATTTCACGCAAGCCGACATTGATAACTCTCAGGTATGGTTTGTACAAGATGGAAGCCCATCCTCAGGTGTGTTTTACTTTAGTGTGACCGATGGCCAACACCGCCCACTCTATAAGCTCTTCCACCTGGATGTCATCCCCATCTCCATCACCCTTGTGAACCTCACTGACCTACTTCTCCCACAAGGCCAGACAACTGTCCCCATCACCAATATTCACTTGTCAGCAACGACCAATGGGAGAAGCCCCCAAATCACTTACAAGATGACATGGCCCCTCCAACATGGGCATCTGCTCATTGAAAACCAGATGGTCATCAGCTTTGGGCAGGAAGATCTGTATTCAGGGAGACTATTTTACCATATGACAAATCTCACTGCCTCAGAGGACCAGCTATATTTCTCACTATTTACATCAGAAAGCAACTTGACTGGACAAATGCTGAACATCAGAGTGCAGCCTTTACTGTGCGTTATGTCAAACCTGACAGTTACCAACAGAGAGGTTTATCATCTGAAAAGAAAGGACCTTGATGCTACTGAGCTTGCTAATAGGACTAACAGTGATCCCGAATTTGAAGTGATAGCATCCCCTGCTCATGGAAGACTTGTACGAAGAGTAGGCCAAGGCATGGTAATAGAAAACACTACTCTATTCACTCAGAGCGACATTGACCAAGGGTTGTTGATGCTTCATCCATATGCCAACCTAACAGGCATCGATATGCTAAATGACTCCTTCACCTTCTTGCTCAAGGCAGACCATGTACAGCCAGCAATAGGTTATCTTCCCTTCACCATAGTGCCACCTGACCCCCTCTGTCTGCAAACCTTTACTCCTGATGTTTCTTTATTGGCTACTTCAGATAATCTTGTGACTTCAGATCATTCTCAAGAGAAGCCCGTGGTTTCCTCAGGACCCACAGCAAAGACAGAAACTCTGGGGAAGCTGACCCAGACCATGCAGCAGGAAGCAGATCCATGGGGACAACACCATGGTGAAGAGCCTACTCTGGATGGCAAGACTTCTCTAACCAGGGTCATTTGGCCACCAGACACCACCAGTGCCAGTCCTGGGGCACCCACCCAGCCCAGGGAGAATAGTTATCCTCTAATGGTCATTGTACCCTTGGCTATGGTGGTCTTCCTGCTGATAGTAACTGCAGTGGCCTTGTGTGTCTGGCTGCTGGGCCAGAAGGTAGAAAAGACAAAACCTCTTATCAAGCCCCAGACCAGTCTGGAACCTACAACCCCAAGTTCTAGGCCAGAAAGGAGCATAACTGTACCCACTGTCACAGTGACACCCCTTCTAAAAAGCTCCAGCAGTCCCCCAGTCAGTCTTTTCAGGGACCCACAAAGTGAGCAAATAGCTTCTCCAGCTACTGAGCCAGTGGAGAAATGTGCTCCTTGGGAGACATGGATGAATCTGGATCCTGATATGGTCAACCTCTGCCGACAAACCAACCCAACACTGAAGCACAACCAGTATTGGGTGTAGACTAAGTGCTCTTGTCCTTGACTGACCACTTACTGTACTGGGATAGGCACAGAAATGTTGGGATGTGATACAAAGGCAAAGATGTTGGTTGGATCAACTGAGAAAAGTCTGGCCCTGCCAGTCACTCAGTGCTCAGTTATGGCCCCATGGCTAGAGGTGGACGAGTGTTTATTGTAACTCATACAACACTCATCTGATGGGCTCTCCACAATGAACTTTGCCTCCTTCTGGACCTGACTCTGAGTATAAGATTTTGTCAATTTTTGAACCCTTTATCAAGGTGCTACCAAACATGCTGGTCCAACTAGGAGCAGCAGTATTAACTTGGGTGCTAGAATTAATGGAGGAAGGCTTTGAATATTTTTCAGTAAGGATTCACTCTCTCTAAGTGAGTCAGCAAGAAAATATAGGAATTGTATCAGCAAGCAGAAAAGGTAACTTATCAAATCAGCAAGTTTGCTTCTTGTGTATTTCTGTAATGTCTTTTCCTCCGTGGAGTCTCTAGACTTGACTTCCCATGGCAGGAAATGGTGCTCTAGATAGTAGGACAATCTGACTCCCTTGAAAGCATTCACTGAGCATATTGTGTTTCCTCAAGAGGCTTTGTCTATTCTGATTTGCAAAAACACATGTGTAGTACAAATATGATTTGAAACCTTAATGAATAGAAAAGTCTGTTAAATGTTTTGTGATGCCTCAATTTGGCTTAACTTTATAATGAATTGAAAAAAATGGCAAATTTGTATTTGACTTCTCTGGTTGAGCCTACTATTGGCAGATTCAAGCTTCAGTTTCTATAGTTGTAAAATGAAGATACCAGAACTAATATTAGTTAAGAGTGCTTTGGGTTGCAAATCACGAGACATTCGCTATGAATGGTTTAGATTGGGGATTGGCAAACTTTATCCATTCAGGGCCACGTAGTAAATATTTTAGACTTTGAGGGTCCCATATGTCTGTTTATTTTTAACAACCTTTGTTTCTTAACAACCTTTTAAAAATATAAAAAACAATTCCTAGTTCCTGCATTTGACCTGTAAATCACAGTTTGCCAACTATTGATTTGGCTAAACAATAAAAGTGTTGAATTATTTCAGCTAATAAGCAGCCTGAGGTGGACATTCCAAGGCTGATTCAGTGGTTCGAAGATGTCATCAAGCACTGAAGCCCTTTTGTTCCTTCTGCCCTACCTTCCTCAAGCTGTTGTGCATTTCATTTTTTTGTTTGTTTGTTTGTTTTTTTGCTTAGTTCCTTGGGATTATGAGGGGCTGCTAATGTTCCTAGCAGTACCATCACATTCAAAGACAGACATTCTAGTGGGGAAAAAAAACAGATATGGCAAAAAGACTTTTTTTTAGAGAGGATCTTATTATCTTATTTATTTATTTATTTTTTAATCTTGTAAGGGGAGGCCTTCTCAAACATTTCCCCCTTTTATGTCTCAATCTAGAATGGGGAAATGGACAAAAGGGAATGGAATTCTCATGACTAATGGTCTCTCCTGGGGCTGGGAGAAGATTCTGCTATGTCAGAGATCAGCGGATGAGCCCACCATATAGTTACAATAGGATTTGCTAAAATAGTCTTCAAATATGAAATACTTGGGAAATAAGAATTTTGATCTTTCAAATGGATGTCTACTTTAATGTCTCCTTTTCATATTTTAATGATTTTCTAAAAGCCAGTGGCTAGTGTTTCTAGGGTGGAAGGAAGAATTGCCCCTGGAAGGGGGCCATTTGGCAGGGTCTGAAGACATTTTTGGTTTTCACAACAGGTGCAGTTGGCATCCAACAAACAAAACTGGAGGGAAGACTCATTTCTTTATATTCCTTGATAAAGGAAAAGATTTTACCTTGTACTAACAGGTGGAATACATCAGGAGACAATAAAAGAAGGGAGGTAGGATATTTACAAAGGTAAAGATAAGGTTGAGGTCAAAGGGTCCCCAGAAGTCGAATGCCTCTGATATGTTCCATGTGGACAAGAATTTTTTCTCATCCTTTCCCTTTTCTGCTCCTCTAGGTTGCTTTTCTGTCCCAACCCAGTTTTAACTGCTCTTTGTGGAAACAGACTTCATAATCTGAAATATGAAATAATCTGAAATATGAAAGCATAGCATACTTGGGCCTAGAAATAACTACCCATGTACTAGATCCCTGGCTCTAACGCTATGGACAGCTGGTACTAAAGAAAACTTCTCTTCTCCCTAAAGTGATTTTTTTCCTGTCTTTCTGTATTCCTGAGTTATATGTAGCCCCTTTTAAGTATTTTCGTACTTGACCCTTTTAGAAAGGAGGAGGACTGAGAATCTTAACCCAAGGTTGATTTGATCACTATGCAACTCAAAATTATTCTTAAGTTTGTTCTAAGCAGCAGAGTATTCTGAAGGAACAAAATAGCAGTGTGTACTTGAGTCTGCACGCAGAAAGGTAAGGTTAAGGAACATCTTTGCATCCAGTAAGAGGATTTTGTTTTTTCTTAGCTGGGCAAGGAGAATGCCTGTTCTTTGTGGAAGAGCCAGATATAGTTGGCTCTATGACCATGTTGGCCTCTTCCTTGCTTTGACTATAAGATCTGTGAAGTTAAGATTACCAGCCTGGCCAAACAAAAAAGTCCAATTTCCCCTTCTCTTTTTCCTTTTAATTCTGCAACTTTATACAAATAAAATTAGTGTCCGTGTTGGAATGAAACAGACACTGATGCTTTGAAATGATAATGCACATTGTGAGTGTGCGTGCTAGAGCAGGAACATCAGCATGAGATCCAGATGTCAAAACTCAGTAATTAGTTGAGTAATTAATATAGAACTTGGAAAGTTTTCTTCCAGAACATCTAGAATATTCTTCTGATTTACAGATGGATTCAATTAAAAAAAAAATGCCTACCATTTGGTGCTGGCTCAAATATAAAACTAAACAAAAAGCTTTGGCAAATCCTTGTTTAGTGTTAAAAATTAAAGTTTTGGGAATTGAAAATCAATTTGAGATGGTTTCTCCCATACACAGAGCTACAACTGCATAGTCTCTGTCATAATGAATTCAGTACCACTTAACAGGTGGCCAGACCATTAATAAGTGGATACCAAAGGTTAATGTCAGAAGAATGGCTGATTTTTGCTTAAAAGAAAGTATACCTTGGGATGGGCTGGGAGTGAAGGGTCTAACACTTTTCCATATCTGTAGGCATTGACAAATTCTAATCTTTCAGGGACCCTGGTCAAACACCTGGTGCGCTTCCTTAGAGTCCTTCATTAATTAGGTGGTGTGGGACAGGTGCTATCCCTACTCTCTGGTTTTTCAGATTTCCAGGACTGTAGTACAGACACATGTGGAGGGTGGATGTAGGTAATGGAAGGTGATGGAACAAATCAGATGATATTCCCTAAGTTTGACAATGGGACTGTGCTATGCACCTCTTGTATGTTTCAGTAGCATTGTTATCAATAATGAGTTTGATGTTGGCCATGTATAGGGACAGATGTCGGGTTGAAAGTGGGCATGGAGTCTACTGTGAGGCATACTCAGTGATGGAACCTTTGGCTTGGAAGCTGAAGAACACCACTGGCTGCTTGACAGAGGCCTGGAAGAGGCTACATTCTCATAACGATTGGCCAACATTTATTAGGCACCTACTGTATGTGAGCAGTACTAGATACTATTCCTAGATACTGAAGATGCAAGATGTGGTCCTGAAAGAATCTTTCTGGTCTGTTTCCTCTAGTGGGTTCTTCCAGAATCACACAGGGAGTGCCAGGAGAGAGGATGGTATAGGAAAAGATGTACAAAAAGAACTAGAGGTCAAGAAAGGGCTTTGTGTTTTCACTTGAAGCGCTTTTAAGCCAGTACTGCCCATCCAGCAGTATAGTGAGAATGAGGGAGCTTGCTGACCCACTAAGCACCACCTGGTACCATCTGTCTCTCTAGGTGCCCCACAAGGCCCAGTGACACTGCATCTGCTTTGGACCCTGGCTCTCGGCTTCTAAGCGGTGTGGCTTTGAGTAACATATTCAGCATCTCTGAATTTCAGTTTCCTCGGCCAAAAATTGGGGATAATATTAGCACCTACCTACCTGTTTGGGTTTTGTTAGGATTTAGTGATGTTAATATCATCATCATCATCATCATCATCATCATCATCATCATCATCGCCATTGTCATCATTCATCTTCATCTTTGTACAATATTCTCAGTGCATCAGGCACTATACTAACTGCCACAAAAAATTGTCTTACCTACAGTTTTAATGCATTTTAAAAGAATTACTGGGTTCTTTAAAGGGTGCCTCAGTGGCAGGCTGAGACCTCAAACTCTTGGTTTCAGCTTCACATCATGATCCTAAGGGTTGTGAGATTGAGCTCTACATCAGGCTCCAAGCTCAGAATGGAGTCTGCTTGTCCCTCTCTCTCTGCCTCTCCCACTCATGCTTTTTCTCTCTCTAAAATAAGTAAATCTAAAAAAAAAATTAAAAAAATAAGTAAATCTTTTAATTAATTAATTAATTAAAGAACTAGTACATTAAATCACTTAAGTAAACCAGAGGCTATTCATATTCTACCCAAAGCAGCAGGTTACTGGTAGTAGAATTTCAGTGGGTGATTTAAGGATAGATGACGTATTCTTTAGAGGAGCTTCCCAAATGCTCATGTTCCACTGGGCAGGGAATCTTTCCCCTTCGTCCTTGGATGGAGCTTTGGCAAGAAAATGGATGAAAGAAAGAGCATGCCAGGAACACTTGCAAGGGCCAGCCCGGAGCTCAGGGGTTTTGATGGTTCTCTATCTTATATGGGGTGCTGAACTTATGATGAAAAACCCTGCTTTGTTCCCTTCCTGTCCCAACAGGTTCAAAACCCTACATCAATCAGGCCTTTGATTTTAAACCTATATCCCTTCTCCCACCTCCCATCCCATTATTCTCAGTCATTCATAGACCAGTGATTTTCTTTTTAAGTCCAGGACAAGGATTGCCACTTAAAAATATTAATATCATACCTTACCAAAGGTAAGGTACCTTACCAAAATAAAAAGTGCTATTTACCATCACTATAATTTCATTTCTTAAGGAAAAAGTCTTATAATAAAGAACCTTATGGGGGAAAAAATAAACAGCTTTATGAAAAATTTTCTCCTTTGCCCAGATTTGACCATGGCTTGGAAAAACTCAGCACACACCAGCAGAGTCATGAACCCCCATTGAGGCTTCACTTATAGTTACGTGGCCAGAGCTGACGGAGAGACAGGGAAGAGAGCTCCTCGATGTTGGTGTTTCTTCGGAAGATGTGGTCAGGTGTCCCTGGGATGTGTGTGTGTCTGTGTGTCTGTGTGTGTGAGGTGAGATGAGGTGAGACATGGGGATGAGGAGTAACTTGCTATTTGAGAGTCCAGACAAGGCCAGCTCCTGGGCATATGCAACCAGTGCAGCCACACAGGGCTCAGGAGGACTCTGGGCTTGGCTTAAGGCTCTGCTGTAACCATCTTGAAATTCCAATAATTTTTTAACAAAGCGCTCACATTTTTATGCCTCACTGGGCCCTGCTAATTCTGTAGCTGATCCTGAGATGTCACAGAACCTAGTGGATGATTGCATCAGACATCTCTTAAGCATTGCTTCAAATTCTCTCAACTTGGCTTCTTCCTCCAGCTACGACTGTGGCTACCAGTTCTGAGCATATGTACAGCTGCCAATGAATGTACAGTGTTCCCCAAGTCCCTTTGTCCCCATGCCTGTGGGAACCTGTGCTTGCACAACCCAGAAGTGAGAGTTACTTCCCCACTTACTGCCCTTACCCAGCAGCAAAGAGAAGCTGAGGAATAAATACTTCTTTTTTTCAACCCAGGGGTAAACAGTTCTAAGATGCATTCTGTGAGGCTTCTCAGAATGTCCTAAAGATTAAAGACAAATCAAGACAAATCACATGGTTGTGTGGACATTCTTCCTCCCTATGTATTAACCCTCGCTCCTGTTCCCACTCACAGATGAGCCTTTGCTGTTAAGGAAACCCAGGCTAGGACAATAGGCTAAAATCTAATTCTCCTTGTATCATGTGCGCTGGGACTATGAGCCCTGCTGCTAGGTGTCCACTGCCTCATGGTTCTTGCAGGACCTTTAGGAACAGTTAATTCTGGGTTACTTACCTTGAGGCCTGCACCCAGTGGGATCCCTTTGGTCACACAGCCCAGGTCTACTGGGACACTGCTGTCTGCTGGGAGCCAGGAGGCCTTGTAGTAGTGGCAAACCCTAACCCGAGGCTGTTTTGGGATCAACCAAAGAGGAGCCAGGGCTTTACCAAACCACCATCTAGTTAAAAATCTCACGCTTCATTGTAGGTTCTCTGCTGGTTGTGTTGGGTTTAAAAAACAATAACTCATTAACCACAACTTTTAGCAAGACCAAATTTACTGCATTTTGTATTATTTGAGAAATGGTCTTCTGCATTTCATTTCAGCACTGCTCATGGCTCCTCAAAGTAAAGACTACCTCCGCGCTTGTTTTGGTAAGGCTTTATTGAAATATTATTTACATACCAAATAATCCACTCAGGATGTACAATTCAATAGTTTTAGTATTTTCATGGAGCTGTGCAATCATGTACATGGCCATTTGTACATCTTCTTTAAAGAAATGTCTATTTTTTAAATTTAAATTCAATTTGCCAACATATAGTATAACATTCAGTTATACTGAATGTCATCTGAAGGTCATCACATCACCTGCTCTGCTTAATGCCTGTCACCCAGTTACCCCATCCCCCCACCCACCTCCATTTCTACAACCCTTTGTTTGTTTCCCAGAGTCAGGAGTCTCTCATGGTTTGTCTTGCTCTCTAATTTTTCCTCACTCAGTTCCCCCCTTCCTTTATGGTCCCTTTCACTATTTCTTACATTATTCATATGAGTGAAAGGAAACATCTATTGAGATCCTTTGTCCATCTTAAAAATTGAGTTATTTGCTGTAAGAGTTATTTACATATCATGGATAGTAATCCTTGTCAGATATGATACTCAAAATTTTTCTCCCATTTTGTGGGTTGTCCTTTCACTTTTTTGTTGATGTCCTATAAAACACAGACCATTTTAATTGTGATGTCTATCTATTTTTTTCTCTTGTTACTTGTATTTTTGGTCTTGTATCTAAGAAACCAACTCCTAATCCAAAGTCATAAAAATGTAGGTCTCCACTTTCTTTTAAGACTTTATAGCTTTAGGTATAAAATTCTCTCTTTGATTCATTTTAAGTTAATTTTAATATATGGTGTCTATGGTATGAAGTAGGAGCCCAAGATCATTCTATTGTGTGTGGCTAATTAGTTGTCCCAAGACTGTTTGTTGAAAAGACTGTTCTTTCTCCCATTTAATTGTCTTTACTCCTGTATCAAAAATGAGTTGACCATAAATGTGAGAAATTATTTCTGTGCTGTCAATTCTATTCCATTGATTATCTATATATGTATCATATATCACATATATGTCATATATATATTACATGTAATATATATACACACACACATACACACACACACACACACAGTCATACCAGTACCACTTTATTTTGATTACTGTAACTTTGCAGTAACTTTTGAAATTGGGAAGTGAGTTCTCCAGCCTTGTTCTTCTTTCTCAAGATAGCTTTGGCTGTTCTGGGCTCCTTTAATTTCCATACAAACTTTAAAATCAGCTTGTCAATTTCTGCAAGGAAGGCAGCAAAGATTTTGAAAGAGAGTGCATTGAATCTGTAGATAAATTTGAGGACTACTGTATCTTTTTAAAAAAATTATTCATTCATTTATTTATTTTCAGTATAGTTAACATACAGTGTTGTATTAGTTTCAGGTGTACGATACTGTGACTCAATAATTCTATACATTACTCAGTGCTCATCATGATATGCATATTCTTTAATTCCCATCAGCTATTTCACCTACCTTCCATCTGGCAACCATAAGTTTGTTCTCTGTATTTTAGAGTCTATTTTTTGGTTTGTCTCTTTTTTCCTTTCTTCATTTGTTTTGTTTCTTAAATTCCACATATGAGTGAAATGACATGGCATTTGTCTTTCTCTGACTGACTTATTTCATTTAGCATTATACCCCCTAGGTCCATCTATCATTGCAAATGATGAGATTTTGTTCATTTTATGGTTGAGTAATGGTGAGTCTTCTGGTCCATGAATATGGGATGTCTTTTCATTTATTTAGGTCTTTTTAAAATTTTTCCCCTAATAATGTTTTGTTGTTTTCAGTGTACAAGTCGTGCATTTCTTTTGTTAAATTTATTTCTAAATATTTTGTTCTTGGTGATGCTATTGTAAATTGAATTATTTTCTTAATTTTTGTTTTGTTTACTGCTAGTGTACAGAAATACGACTGATCTTTGTATATTGATTTTGTAACCTGCAAGTTTGTAGCAGCATTTTTATTTTGTTTCTTAGTGGATTCTTCAGGATTTTCTATGTACAAGATTATTTCAGTTGCAAATACAGATAGTTTTATTTCCTTCTTTCTAAACTAGATCCTTTTTATTTCATTTTCTTTCCTAATTACCCTTGCTAGAATCTCCAGTACAATGTTGAATAGGAGTGGTGAGAATGGACTTCCTTGTCTTGTTCTTGATCTTAGGGAGAAAGCTTCACTGTCTTGTCATTAGGTTATTGCTAATTGTAGGTTTTTTTGTGGATGCCTTTTATCAGGTTAAGGACATCTCCTTCTGTTCTTAGTTTGTTGAGTGTTTTCATCAGGAAAGGAATTGAGTTTTGTCGCATTTTTTTCCTGAATCTATTGAGATGATCATGTGGTTCTGTACTTTATTCTACTGGTATGATATATTACATTAATTGATTTTTTTTTTAGATATTTAACCAACCAATCTTGCTTGGTCATAGTATATAATCTTTTATATATGTTGCTGGATTCAGTTTGCTAATGTTTTTTGAAGATTTTGCATTCTGTTAGCACTCTTGTTATAAGCTTCTCATTTCAGGGGAATGAGCTCAAAGAGAAGAATGTATATTGAATGGAAATCAAACAAGTTTTATCTGAGAAGGTTTTTTTTTTTAAGATTTTATTTATTTATTTGAAAGAGAGGGGAGTGAGAGAGAGCACAAGCTGGAGGAGGGGCAAGGGGAGAGGGAAAAGCAGATTCCGCACTGAATAAGGAGCCTGGTGCAGGACTTAATCCCAGGACCTTGGGATCATGACCTGACCTGAAGGCAGATGCTTAACCAACTGAGCCAACCAGGTACCCTAGGAAGGTTGGCTTTATTGTGGAATGGAAATAGAATGAGTTGGGGCATTTGAAATGTTTGAACCTATAAAGAGAAGCAGAAATATTTCATCTTGGTTTTGTGCACAGATCATATTTGGAAAGATAACTGGCATTTGAGTAGGCCTCTGGGACAGGAAAATCCACTAGAACTATACTGGAGAAGTTGACCATGCATTGTTCCACCTTAGGAGGCTATGTCTGCTGCTGGCCCTATCCCAGCTCACCCCAGATGATTGTTGAAGTTTAGGTCGTTCCAGCAAGTGGGAAGAGCCGGAGGGATCATACAAGCTTTGTTTCCTTTGAAGATGGATATCCAAGCATCACAGGATGTTAAAAGGGAAGATTTGACAAAAACACCAAGTCAAGAGATGCCACAGCTGGATGTAAAAGGCTTTGCTATGCTAAAATATTTTCAAAAGAAATGACAGAAAACAGGCCAGATGACTCTTAAATTCCTCCTCCACATTCTCGGTGGAAGAGTCAGGAATTGGAAACAGGTAAAGAAGAATTTTAGAGCAGTTGTTTTGTTTGTTTGTTTTTGTGTGTTGTTTTGTTTTGTTTTGTTTTTGTCATGAGTCCTACCCCTTTTCTTCCTTTAAGAAAAGGGATGGAAGTGTCTGAACTTTTAACTTAAGCTTAGGGAAAGGGGCTTCAAGAGATCTACATTGAGCTTAATATATGTTCCCTGCACCTGAGGAGCACAGAATAGTCTAAAGTGTGAGTTGTTCCTGGAGATTCAATGAAACAGTTGTTTTGATGATACAATGAAGAGATACCCATGACAGGAGGGAGGTGAGCCCTTCCAGAGTCTGTCAGGTCAATACATGAGTGACTAGAAGTGGATCCAGAGAGCAAGCTGGCATAAGGTCATCTTAGGGCCAATCAAGAGGGTGGCCTAGAGACTTAAGACTTAAGCAGAGAGAGAAGCTGAGGAACTCCTAGATTTCTAGAAAATGAGGGGGGAAAGGAAGTGACCAGCCAGGAACACTTGCATTTTGCCCTGCCAAGGAATTGCAGTTAAGAGGGAAACGAACTAGGGGTGGTGGAAGGGGAGGAGGGCGGGTGTTGGAGGGGAATGGGTGACGGGCACTGAGGTGGACACTTGACGGGATGAGCACTGGGTGTTTTTCTGTATGTTGGTAAATTTAACACCAATAAAAATTAATTAAAAAAAAAAAAAAGAGATCTCCAAAAATCTTTGAAGAGCCATGTCAAAGCTCATGAGAAAAGTCACTTTAAGCTTGTGCAAAAACAGAGATTACAAATTCTAACTTTACAGGTAAGTAGGAACGTTTCCTGGAGAGGCTGAAACATGATTAGTCAGAAGAAGAGATGTGAGAGAAGAGCTACCCTTTTCTTCCTTGACTTGAGGCCCAAATCAGAGGAGGGGAAGAAGGCTCAACTTAGAAGCAAATTTGAAATTTTGACTAATATATAAGGCTGACATTTTAATGCTAATCTGAAATTGTAATTTGTGACTTGAAATGACCCTAGAATTGTGTGTATGACCCAAGAGTGACTAGAAAATTCTTGAGAACTTCCCCTACCTGACTGAAAACATAGTAGACACGGACCCACATAGTTGATTGAAAGGGTCAGTAGAAGACAAAAATAAAGTTGTTTTCTTCTTATACTTTATGTACTGTTTGTTCAACATAACTTTTTTGTGAGAATGATGAATTTCTGTTTATCAGAATCTCACCTCCACTACAGGGCTGAGTGCTGAATGCTGTTTAATTTTATTCCAAATCTGATTTCACTACAATACTGCCTGTCTACCTTATTCTTCCTCCAAAAGGCCTTGTCTGATCACTCCAGTTAGAAGATCTCAGTCCCTTAATGGACATTTATCCTTCTTTCTGGCTGCTAAGCATACTTATGACTGGGAAATCTCCTATTTTTTGAGGTAAAGCTCTCTCTTCCAGATACAGAAGCTGAAATGTCAGATACTCAAGTCCCAACCTTCCTGCAGCTAGCGTGCAAACATAGCCACCCCTGGGAGGAAGCAGGGGCTGTCCCAAGTCCACCAGCTTTCCTGCTTAACACACTGTGACACCTGATGGTAGCAGAAGTGACATCTAGTTTCGAAGGCAGCGATGACAGATAAGGGCCCAGTTTGTGGTGTTGGTGGTGAAGCCTGTAGTGTCTGCGCCCAGCATGGGCTACATAGTCTTTGTTGGTCCAGTTCTTTGGGCCAAACACTGTGGGTCTGGCAACAGTTCCTGGCTCTGTAGCCACCATAACTGGTCCTCTGGTGCTCCTGGAGATTCAGTGAACTTCTCAGTTGTCTTTTTTTTTTCCTTAAATAATTATAAATTTTCAAAAAAAGTTACAGAGATAGTACAGAGAGTCCTCATGTACCCTTATCCAGCTTCTCCTTATGTTAATATCTTATATAACCGTG
The DNA here is from genome assembly GCF_048418805.1 of Vulpes vulpes. Classification (NCBI taxonomy): domain Eukaryota; kingdom Metazoa; phylum Chordata; class Mammalia; order Carnivora; family Canidae; genus Vulpes; species Vulpes vulpes. The sequence goes on from NC_132783.1 coordinate 119,478,506, forward strand.
GTACATTTATCAAAATTAAGAAACCGTGGTACATTTATCAAAATTAAGGTGTGGCATTATTATCTAAGCTACATACTTCATTTGGATTTCACCAGCTTTTCCACTAATGTCTCCTTTCAATTTTTCCAGGATACAAATCAGGATATCACTTTGCCATTGGTTGTCATGTCTTTTCTGTCTCCCCTCATCTGTGACAATGGCTTATAGTCTTTCTTTATTTTCTAAGAGGACTGATCAGTTATTTATAGAATGTCCCTATAGTTGGACTTATTGGGTTTTTTTTTCATTTTTTTTGACAGGAGTTAGGAATTTCAAAGCAAAAATACCACAGAAGTGAAGTGTCTTTTCCCTTCAAGGGGTCACTATCAGAGGGTACATGAAATCTACGTGACTTGTCACTGGCGATGTTCACCTTGATCAGTGGTTATAGTGTCATCTGCCAGGTTTCTCCACTCTAGAGTCATTATTTTCCCCCCTTTTTTAAAAGATTTTATTTATTTATTTATTCATGAGAGACACACAGAGAGAGGCAGAGACACAGGCAGAGGGAGAAGCAGGCTCCATGCAGGGAGCCCGACGTGGGACTCGATCCCGGGACTGTGGGATCACGCCCTGGGCCGAAGGCAGGTGCTCAACCACTGAGCCACCCAGGCATCCCTATTTTTCCTCTTTTTATTCTATTTGTTAGAAGGGAGTCACCAAGTGCAGCCCACACTTAAGAGGAGGGAAGTTAAGTTCTATTGACTGAAGGAGGAAGATCTTCATATATTATGTGGAATTCTTCTGAAAGGAAGATTCGTCCTTTCTCCTCCATCTATGTATTTATTCATTTCTCAATCAAGCACAACAATAGAGCATTTGTTAGTAAATTTCGGGGAAAATTTCTTAGAGTCCAATGGCAGGAAGGAATAGCCAGCATGACAGAGTTTGCACAGATATTAGAAGCCGAGACAAGAGACCACATGGAGAAAACAAGAAAGATGTTCTCTGCGGTCTGCTCTGTTATATCAGCAATGAACTGGCTTCTGCCGCAAAGCACTTAGTTTTACTTTCCTCATGGCTTCAAATAGCCGAAGCCTCTAGAAGGCCTAAGTCTCTCCCTGCTGCCCGTGCCGCGTGACTGTTGCTGTATGGCATAACATCATTTGATGACAACTGGGGGTTACCTGGCTCCAATTCTCAAGAGGAAGAAACTTGTTTTCTCAGCCTAGCCTATGGATGCATTGCTCCTGGGCCAGGTGTCTGCTGGAATGCAGTTAGCTGTGGCTGTGATGGGGTGGGGTTGCCATCAGCAGCCCCCTCTGCATCAGCGCTCCAAGAACTAGTCCATTCTAAAAGGAGGAATGTGGCAGGCAGGTGATGCAAAATGCTCCCACTGCACTTGCCTTCAGCTCTTCCCAGAACATGGGTTCTTCAGCTAAAATGGCACCAGGCTTGCATTCATTTCCAGTCTACACACCAGCTTTTCTGCTTAACACACCGTACTCTCTGGCAATCCTCTCCATTCTCTAATACTTTGGAGTTTCTGCTGAAATTTTTTTTTTTTAAGATTTTATTTATTTGAGAGAAAGAACACTAGCAGGGGGTGGGATGGGTAAGGCAAAGGGAGGGAGAGAAGCAAACTCCCTGCTGAGCTGAGACCTCCCCTCCTCTCCCTGGCAGGGCTTGATCTCAGGACCCCGAGATCATGACCCAAGCTGAAGGCAGACGCTTAATCAACTGAGCCATGTCAGTACCTCCGTAAATTATGTTAAGTAGATAAAACAGAGCTACTGTTTTACTGAAGCATGGGGGATTATCCTGTCACTCTCCCCTTCCTCACCCTCCCTCTGGTGGCTTCCAGAACACAGTTTAAGGCAGGCAGAACCCATAAATGATTTACTTCTCTTGATCTCAGTTTTCAAGTTGAAGAATGAAAAGTCACTGCTTTCATACAACCTTCTCTTCCCTGAGAGAATATGGAGGGACCCTGGGAGATGCAGAGTCCCTATGCCCAAAAGCATCATAAAGCTGAATTGGGTGATAGAGGCTTCAGGGTCCCAGGAGGGACACCAAACTATCATCTATCTCATCATGGACTCTACAGAGACGTGGGCAGGATTCAGAAAAAATAACAAGTATGGCTCCATATCCCCAGAGCTTGCAGCCTTAGGAAGCCATCTCTACCCCACAGACAGAAAGGACAAAAGAAAAGAGTGGTTCCAGGAGTTGGAGAACACATGGCAGTCTGGCTGTGGCCTCCAGGGGATAGAAGTGGACAACCTTCTAGAGTAGGAGGAGGAAGCTGGAGAATCAATGCCCAGTCCACCTCCTCCCTCTGATCTCCTTCCAGGGGCTTCCATCCACTGACCCCAACCAGAAGCTGGAGGGCCTGGTTGCCCTTGATTCAGCCCTTGGGGAGCAGCCTCTCAAGACAGCAGGGTGGAGAGGGTGGAAAATGGATCTGAAAGAAACACAAGAAAATTCTCGAGCACAAAGTCAGATGGTTTGTGGTTGAGCCTGGCCTCGACCCCCTTTCCTGACTTATATCATCATTCTCCTTCGTCCCTTCATCTTGCCTTCTTCTCATTGTCTCCTATCTATCAGCACTCAGGGCAGGCACTTCCAAGCTTTTCATGTCATGGATGAAGAAGCAGCTTAGTTTTGCAGACTTTGTAAGGCCTCGTTTTGGACTGCATTTCACATACTCTCCCACAGTGAAAGACCTGGGCTTTCGCTCCTGCTTTTCTTGGGTTTCTGCCCAGCTCCAGAGGCCACAAGTCGATGTTATGGCCTCTTGATCCTACCCCGATGGACTTACTTCTCCATAGAGTGCTTTGCCGAGAAACCTCTCCCGATGAGCACAGGAAAGCCCCCAGTGATTTTTGTTGTTCTGCAATGGAAAAAGAAGCCTCAAATTACTTTCTGAGTAAATGAAGTTTGCATTTTTCCTGGAAAGAGTTTTCTTCTCTGAGGCTGCTGTTGCCACGGTCAATTGAAAACTAGGAAGCTGCTTTCAGAAATGCTCGCCCAAGCTGTGGAATGTAATTGAAAACAACTGTTTTATTGAAACACGTAGGGAGGGAGTGGGGACATCACGGTTCCGAGAGGAGGGGAGGATGGTAGTTGGGTCAGGACAGTGAGAGAGAAAGGGCTTATTGGTTAGAGGAAAGGCAAATAATCTGAGGTTTCCACGTAGAATAAATTTCCATCTGACCTGCCCTGATGACAAAATAGATTGTGGATGAGAAACGCTGGATGGCTTTCTAGAGTGACAACATAGCCTCAGATCCAGGCGTCCGAAGGTGAGTCCAGAGCAAGACTGGAACTCTAGTGTCTTTAGAGCACGTCAATTTGAGACAGGTATTTCCACTTCCCACTGTAAAGAAGAGACAGGGAGGCTAGTTCACAAAGCCACAGGGGATAGTTCCCAGAAGACACAGAGATAGTGTCTGAGCTTTCAAAAGGAAAGTTCCCATGAATTTTTCAGGGATTGTCTCATTTTGACAAAGAAGACTAGAATAATCACCCCCAACATATCACCCCCTTTTGTTTCCTGCAGGCCCCATATTCTCTAGCTTTATAGGCTTTCTGCATGAATCATAATTTTCTTCCTAAGCAAATGGTCCAGACCGAATGCAGATGCTGGCTGAGTCTCTGCCAGCTAGGTCCACACATGGAATACATCCCTCCCCAAGCAATGTACCTTCCAGCGCTGCAGAAACAGGGGCTGGGGCTTTCTCCAGGAGGCCTGACAAACAGTCTTCCAGTGCCTTAAAAAATACAGAGAATTTGGGAGCTCAGTTCAGAAGACAGGACTCTTAAATGTCTTGCCTTATAAGAGATAGAACATTTTCCCCATTCTACTGGAGAGAGATCAGAGCTGATCACATTCAGAAGCACTAACAAAGACGTTTTAAGGTAAAATTACAGCAGTTTCTTCTCAGGGCTTTTTATGGTTGTAACATTAGAACTGAATGTAAACTGGTTTGAAGTCCTTCATGCGAGGCATTTTGGCTGGGAACCTGGGCCCCTGAGGAATCACAGCAGACCAGTCCATAGGTAGGTTTCTGAGGGAGCATTTTGCTCTTTTCTGGTCTCCTATAAGACTCCCATTAAGGCTTTTTAGATGTGGAATCTTTGGTGAAATGCTGAGAGATGAGCCACATGCTTCCCATAAAACTGCATCTTTTTGACCTGGAAAGAACATTGGTTCTGCAACCCTTTGTTATCTTCTACAGATGAGGACCCTGAAGTATGGAGGAGGGTAACCTAGTGGCAGAAATACCTCTGGAACCCTGGACTGCCATTCAAGGGCTCTTTCTATTGTTCTGGTCTTCCACTGTGAAATTGCATGAAACATACCCAATATTATGAGTGTGCCACAGATGATTAGTGCATAGTGAGTATTCCATGTATTCCTCTAACAATTCCCAGCTTCCTTTCATTTAGGTTGGACTCACATGACCATCTAGCATCGGACTATGAGTAAAAGTGGAATGCATGCCTATTCTAGTGAGTTCAGATCAATACTTCTTTTCCATCCTTCACATGCTCTGCAGAGGAGAACTTGGAGTTCAGATGAAACATATGGCAAAGGTACAAGATGCAGGAAGGCCCCCCAACTCATATGAGATGTTACATGAGCATGAAATAAGCCATCACTCTCTGAAAAAGCTGAGATTTTAGGAGTTTGGCCTTTGAAGCAGCTAGCATCCACTACCCCAAGTCAATGGGCTTCTATTTCAGCCATTCTGCCCGAGAAGGACATAATGAGCAAGATTTGACAATGGTGGCCCACAATTTGGAAAAAGTCAACAGGAGTGTGACACTCATCACTTGAACACTCATTGCTCAACTCAGAAGCAGAAGGTCTGAGAGAAGGCAGGAGATCCGAGGCTGAGAGAAAAAAACGAATTGCTAGGTGAGTACCCCTCCCCACTCTTCAGGAAATCAGGTTTCCACAAATGTAGAGAAAGCTGAGTTAGGCAGCTCTGGTATGTTCTACCTTAGTTCTCTTTCTACATCTACGGATGGGTGGTGGCCACATTGCCGGTCAGCCTGAGCCCAGCTGCATCCCCTCCCACAAGTGTGTTAGGAACTTACAGGAGGAACTGAGTCAATGCAACTTCTCTGTGAAAGCTTTGCTGCAGACCAGTCTTGTGTCTCCACCTGCAGTGGGCCTCTCAGGACATGGTTCTGACTTCCCCTGATAGGCGTAGTGTGACTCCAACCCAGGCCCTGAAATAAGCCAGAGGAAAGGCAGGGCATCCTTTCTGCTGGGATGTTGGTTTTATAGCTATCATTGGGTGACTTGTGGCTCTGGGATCTCAAATTAAAAAGTAAATTGCTGGCCTGTGTTGAATTCTGGTCAACTGCCATGAAGCCTGGCACACTCACAGTGGTGAGACCGTTGAGAGAGTCCTGAGCTGCCTGTGCCATTCTCCCTCTGCAGCTGGCATCTTATTTCAGAGTGACTCCCCACTGGATGATTGTGAACATACATCCTAGTGCCAGCAGGTCCAAGGCCAGGCTTTCATATTCTCACTTCACATAGCTTCAGATAGGGCCATTTGTTTGAAGTCACTGATCTGTTTCATTGATCTCTTTTTTTTTTATACATCATTCAAATCCAGAGTGTTTTAATTACTGTGGCTTTAAAGTATGTTTTGATATCTGGGAGGTCCAATCACCATTAATTAATCCTCTCACACATTTACTCTTCCAAATGAAAGTTATAATCAATGTTGTTTCCCTATGCCAAAAAAGAAAAAAAAGATCTTAAGACTTTATTAGAATAAAAGTTGATCTTAAAAGTTTATTAGAATAAAATTGTGTCACATTTATAGATTAAGTTGGAAAGAATTGAAATTTATATGAGATTGACTCTTCCTAAGCAGAAATGCATTTTTTAAGTCCTTTATGTTTTTCATGGAATCTTAGAAAAATAGAATTAAAAAAGATCCCATTTACAATTGCTTAAGACTATTGTTGGAACTTTGTAAAATATTTAGGAATATCCAACACATTTCTTTTATATGCATAGTTGTTTGATAGTTAAATATTTCTCTCTTATCTGAACATCTTAAACTTTCTTAGTTCCGTTTTTGAGGTACAATCAAATAATCACCATGTGTCTCTTCCTTTCTGATATTTTAACCTATCTTATTGAATTGGTTAGGACCTTCACAAAAATGTTAGATAAGAAAAAAAATGTCAGATAAGAGTATAAAATTGGTCATATTTATACTACTTCTGATGGAATCTACAACACTAGAGTTCTCTCTATGTGGTCTGTGTCCTATCTGTTTGACAAAATCTCTTTGCTAAATAAAGGAAATTTCCTTCCTTATCAGCTTTATAAATTGGTATGGACGCATATATGTATGAAAGGGCAGAATTTTCAGGGTAAGGGAGACTGTAATGTTATTTTTCTTGAGCCTGGCATTTAATCCCATTTCCTTTCCTCTCTTCGCTAAGAATAATACAGTATTTTAAAAATGTGTTTAATGAGCTGGTAAAAGTCAAGATAGTTCCTACCTCTTCCCTTTTTACTTCCTTGTACCTATCTATTCTACACGCAAACCACCCCTGTAAGACTGGGCCTCTATAGGTGCTTGCCTTAGCTTATTTGCCTGAAGTGAGTTAAACAGTATCTCTTAAAACTGATTCAACTGGTTTTTATTTATTAATTTTTAATGGTGCAGAGAAAGTTTACTTTCCTTTTCAAATTCTAAGATCAGCGACATTTACGATTCCTCCATCCTATCCAATTATTTTCTAGTAATTCAGGACTTTCCCTGCTTTGTGTACATTTTGAAGAATTTCTCTGGATTATTCTTCCTATTGTGGAAAAGGCGGTGTTCTATCTTCTAATCTCATCCAGCATCTTCTTCATCACTCTTGTCTCTGTTCCCTATCTTACCAACATTGTTTCCCCACCCACCTTTTCGACTTTTTGAATGCCATATTTGTACCTTAATCAGGCAGGAATGGAAGGAAAGAAATTTTGTGAAAGAGGGACTACAAAGAAGAGCTCCAGCGTAAGGAACTGAGATGTAGATGAGATTATCCCATTTTACTAAAATGTCACCAGTCACCTACAAAGGCCTTTTCTAGCTTGGATACCTTGACTGTACAATCCTTGTTTGCTTATTTGTTTTTTTGACTCAAAACTATCTCTTCATGTGACATCTGGTAAGTAGAGCAAGTTAAGAAAAATGAGTTGTGGGCAGCCCCAGTGGCCCAGTGGTTTGGCGCCGCCTTCAGTCCAGGGCGTGATCCTGGAGACCAGGGATCGAGTCCCATGTCAGGCTCCCTGCATGGAGCCTGCTCCTACTTCTGCCTGTGTCTCTGCCTCTCTGCCTGTGTGTCTCTCATGAATAAATAAATAAAAATCTTAAAAAAAAAAAAAAAGAAAAATGAGGTGTTTTTTGTTTTGTTTGGTTTTTTTGTTTCTTGAAAACCAACATGGGGTCCAGATCCTCACATACTGGGGCTCTCCTGCCCCCCAAGCCTCCACTCTGTTACACTGCAACCTCTGAGAGGTTGTACGCTGTACAACTCCTGACAATCTGCAGAATATAGTTAAAAAGCTATTGTATTGTGTGGGCTCTGAGCTCCCTCCCTGCTCTGAAGCCCTGTGTACCTGCCTTTACCTGTCCTTCCCACCTATCCAAGCCATGCCACCTTTCAAAGCCCATCTTCTCCAGCCCACACCCCTGATCTCATACAAATATTTTATCTTTCCCTTCTGTGCTCTTTTGCCAACTCCCCTTCCCACCTTTCTTTGGTCCTGAAAAGGGTAGAATTTTCAAGTAACAGGTTGAATTCCAGTTTGCCTGGGACACAGGACTTCTGAGGGAAGATGATAAGGAAATTGTGTCCAGATCATAGAAAGTTAATATGCACCTATGGTAGCCACTTTGTCTGGAGTAAGAGATTAGCCTCATACACAAATGTCAACCAGCTTGTGTAAAAATGATTCCCCAATTCCTTTCCAGTCTAGCAGCCCTGACTTAATGGTCAGGGAAGTCAGTAGGTCTGAGAGCAGGGGACAGAGTGAACCAAAGCAGGCAGGATCGGGACCAGGGGGGCCAGGGCCAGAGCATTCTATTCCTTGGCCTGTAAGCTGCATGGACTAAAAGCCATAAAGAAGGCAGTGTCCACTTAAGAATCTTTCCTCTGTCTTTTTGCGGTGTGTCTAAGTGGGTCTCCCATCTCTCCACAACTTTGGGGAATCTGAAATCACCTGAAGGAAGCACTGAGGCGACAGATGGTGCTTTCAGACTCTTTGCCTCTCTGTTTCTCTACCCGTGCACATGTTTAAACACTCACCTGGCATTTGTTACTTCTTGAAAGCACTTCCTCATCCACGGTATCATTTTATCTTTATCACAACTTAGTAACGGGAGAAATTATCTTCACTTTACAAAGGAGGAAAATGTTACACAACTCAGGAAGATCAAATGCAATAACTGATGTTAGTGCAGAACTGCAGTGGAAAGGCCCGGGGACAGGGAGCCACGTGCACACTCCTATTGCCCAGACGACTCTGTGGGGATGGCCCCCTCCCTGCCACTGTGCCCACGGCCACGCTGGAGCTGCACCCCCCCGGAGAGTCACCGTCCACTCTGTGTGAAGATCTCCACCTGAAAGAAAATGTTTTCGGACTAATAATCTTTGCTTTCCAAGATGTGGATTTGGGGGAAAATTGGACATTTTGAATGGCTTAGGAGCTGGCACAATCAGGACAGAGCAGGCTTTCAAAATCGATTGGAGGCAAATAGTCCAGGAGAATATGGGGAGCAGATTTTGCACATCTAAAATACATTCCTATTTAGGAGAGACTTTTCTAAATCAGCTCAAAGCAGCACAAGATGGAAAGGAAGGTCTGGTGCCAACACGCCAGCCACCACACAGTCAGCTGGGTCCCCTGGCAGTCGCCCCCTGGGGACGGGCTGTCTCTCATCCCGGCCCAAGCCTGCACCCCGCCCGGCCAGGCCACGGGCCCTCTCTCCTGGGCGGGCCACGTTTGGAAAAGGAAGGCCGGGGTGTGGCGGGGGCGGGGGGGGCCCGGGAGTCCTGGGAGAGGGTGTGGGACCCGGGCTGTGTGCTCCGAGGCCCCGCTGACGTCAGCCCTCGCCTCCCCCCGGCTCACTCTGGAGCGAGCACACAAAAACCTCCCTTTTGCAGCTGTGTAAACGGTTCCTGCCACACTGCAACATGCCCACTGCTCCCCCCAGCGCTTCCAAATCCCCAGTTTCGTTGGCCACCTTCACAGGGAAATAAAAAGCCTATTTCCCAGTTGGCCCTTTTTCAGCCAGACGAAATTAAAATAAAGCTTGAAGCTTAAATGAAATGTTCTTCCCGTTTATTGCCCTGGAGTTTCCATGCTCCTTCCACCTCAGCCTGGTTAGGGCAGAGCAGGCCGGCTGAGGGCTTTTCTTCCAGTGTTTGCTAAGGAACATCCTGGAAAGTTGGCTATAAGGCTGCATTTCTATCCACTCTGCCTCTGCTTCAGGCTCCAGACGTGCCTCCTTCCCGCCATGGGGAATGTGGAACAGTAGGAACCTATTCTACAGGCAGGCCCTGTAGAGGGAAGGGGAGAAGAGGACGTTCATCAGATGCCCTCTGTGTGTCTTGTGAGGACCTGTTGCCCCCAACAGTCAAGCATTACACAAACTGCCCCCGGGGTTCCGTCTCCCTCTCTAAGGGACCCCACCTCCGAAGGAAGGCCATTGTCCTTGGTGGGAATGAATGTTGGGATCTGTACCTTTCATTGGAAGCTCAGGTGAGAAGGGATGAATCATCTCTTCCAAGCCCCTCGAATTGTGCTTCTAGAGTTTAATTAATATCAGGAATGGTATGAGGGACACCTGGGTGGTTCAGTCAGTTAAGGCTGCCTTCAGCTCAGGTCATGACCCCAGGGTCCTGAGATCGAGCCCCATGTGGAGCTCCATGTTGAGCACCCTGCTCAGCAGGGAGTCTGCTTCTTTCTCTCCCTCTGACCCTCCCCCTCTGCTTGTTTTCTCACTCATTGTCTCTGTATTATATCTCTCAAATAAAAAAATTTTTTTAAAATTTAAGATTCTATTTATTGATTCATGAGAGACACACACAGAGAGGCAGAGACACAAGCAGAGGGAGAAGCAGGCTCTTCAAGGGGAGCCCGATGTGGGACTCAATCCCAGGACCCCAGGACCACGACCTGAGCCAAAGGCAAACATCCAACCACTGAGCCACCCAGGTGCCCCCAAAATAAAAAGTCTTTTTATAAGAGGTGATATTAGAGGTTTGGGAGCAGGTGAAATGTGGAGCTCTCTTGGGTTTTTTTTATGTTTTCAAGTATCCTGTAAATTCCAGTAGTTTGGGGCATGTATTGGAAACATCTATGGAGTTTTCTAGAAATAGAATTACTATGCTTAAAACCCAGATTTTTTTTTTTAAGATTTACTTATTTATTCGAGAGAGAGAAAAAGAGAGAGCACAAGAAGGAAAGGCAGAGGGAGAGGAAGAAAGAATCTCAAGAAGACTCCACGCTGAGGATGGAGCTCAGTGTGGGGCTCAAACTCACAACTCTGAGATGAGGACCTGAGCTGAAACCAAGAGTCAGATGCTTAACCAACTGTGCCACCCGAGTGCCTCACAGAGATATTCTAACTCAGTAGGAAGGAACACTGCAGGGCCTTAGCAATTGTGTAGTTTGGAAAAAGTCTACAGTAATTCTCCTGCAGGTGGTTTCATATATTTGCCAATATCTTCAGCTGGGATGTGGATCCAAATCACCCCTAGGGGTAGAATTCTAAAATCACTGGGGAAAAAAAAAATCTTTTAAGTGGAGATCTGCAGAACACAGGTAAGAGATAGCCAGTTTTAAAAGACTGAAGGATATAGGGATGCCTGGGTGGCTCAGCAGTTGAGCATCTGACTTTGGCTCAAGGTGTGATCCCGAGGTCCAGGATCTAGTCCCGCATCAGGTTCCCTGCATGGAGCCTGTTTCTCCCTCTGCCTGTGTCTCTGCCTCTCTCTGTGTGTCTCTCATGAATAAATAAATAAATAAATCTTTAATAAAAAAAATAAGACTGAAGGATATAAAACCAGGAAGAGTTATAGTACATAGGAATAAATGTCTCCTGGAGACAAATGGAGTAAGGCTGTTCCCCTACAGCAATAGCCAATGGATAAAATCAATTGCACTCTAGCTGCAGAGATAGAACTCAGGTCAACTCAGAAACAGTCATAACAAGACATGGCATCCCTGGAGGTCAGATAGGTAATATTGAACCCAGCCCTGGACTCAAGGGGCAGGGCTATATGTGGCCAAACACTATATAGCTCTGGAAAGGAACATGAATAAATAGGCCAATATTTTGAGCTCTCATTTTCATTGATATTAGACACCTTGGATATATTCTGACTGTCATGATTTTCATTTATTCCATCACTAAATATTATTGACCACTTGCTAGTTTACAATCATCAGTGCTAGATTCTGGAGGGACAGTGATATTGCCACTAGAACTCTTTTTTGGATCGTTTCTCTTCTTGCTTTATTTTTACTGGGCCTTAGTTTTTCATTTAGAAAAACTTTCTACATAGGAGAGAGTTTGCTTTCCATGGCCACTGATTTACACCCTTCAACTTAAAGAAACTCCAAGTAAAAGGGTAGCTCATTTTTCTCAGCAGTTATTGTAGGGGCCAAGGGCAGGCCACCCTAAAATGGGCCACTTTGGCCTGAACATTACTTTCAGTTAAAGGTAAACAAAACCCCGCAGATGCTGAAAAAGCTCTCTTCTTAGTCTACAATTACCTAAATGTACAGTGGAAAAGAGAGCCTGTATCAGGAAGAGAGCTATTAACAGGCCTTTACTTGAAAGAATTATCTGAATAATAGAGCAACTTTGTTTTCCAAAACACCACCCTGGGGCACCTGGGTCACTCAGTGGTTGAGCATCTGCCTTTGGCTCTGGTCTCTGGTCGTGATCCCTGAGTCCCAGGATTGAGTCCCGCATCAGTTCCCTACAGGGAACCTACATCTCCCTCCCCTCTGTCTCTCGTGAATAAATAAGTCTTAAACAAAACAAAACAAAACAAAAAGTAAATCCATCTCCTTTAACCTTCCTGCTAATGACCTATCTTGGCCCTACCCCTCTTTTTAGCTCAGACAAGCTTCCTGTTGCCTCATTGTCTTTGCAGATTCCCCATATGTTATTTTATCTGTCTGATTTTCTCCTGTTAATCTGTTTTATGTCAGTTTGATTCTAAATCCAGCTAGAAAGACCTTGAAGGGCAGAGGAAGTTCTCCCTCCCCAATACTATCAATCATTCTAAAGCAATTTGTGGATTAGCTCTGCTTAGAGACCCAACCATCAGCCCAACCATGGCAGGTGGCATTTCCCATGCATGGCTTCTCCTTAAAGAACCCCCCACCCCAAGACTCTCCTTGTTAAACCAGCTTTCAAGCTCAGCCTCCTGAGTCGCATAACCGAAATTCAACTTGTGCCCAAACTTTCCTCATAACACTTTCAAAATTTCATTTCTTAGACCTCGCTGAACTGAAAATTGTTGCCTAAGCAATAAATCTGAAAAAAATAGACATATATTACATAGGTCATACTAGACTACTCATGAAGTGGCAAACAGAATTAGGAAAATCCAGATCTTTTTTCATCTACTATTGGTTATAATGACTCTGGCGTCAACTGTTGACTTATATATTCATATACGTATTGTATATGATAAAATGTTATGTTATAAGTATAATATTTTATGTTATCAATATAAAAGTGCACCTCTTCCCTTAGCAACAGTCATGGGAAATCATCCTGGGATGATTGCTGTGGGCTGTGGGATCTCTCTAGCTTGTCTGCCTAGCTACCTTTCACATCTCTCTTCAGTAACACATTTGCAGCTATGTACCTGCTGTAGAGCAAGGGGAATTTGCATAATTGCAGGCTGCACCTTAATCCCTTATTAGCAAGAGAAAATATGTCCTCAGTATGTTAAAACATGGGTTTGTTGTTGTTTTAGTTTTGCTTTTAAAAAAAAAAAAATCCGTCAAAACAGGGGTGCCTGGGTGGCTCAGTCATTTAAGCAACTGCTTTCCATTCAGGTCATGATCCTGGGGTCCTGGGATATAGCCCCAAATCAGGCTCCCTACTAAGTAGGGAGCCTGCTTTTCCCTCTTCCTCTTCCTGCCACTCCTCCTGCTTGTACTCTCTCTCTGTCAAATAAAAAAAATCTTTAACAAAAAACAAAAAGATTCAACCAAAATATATTCTCATACTTTATTGTGTGTAATTATTTTCTGACAAAAATTCCTATATCCCATTTTGAAAGCCATTAGAGAGGCCGGCAACTGGGCTTTAGGATTAGGGGCTGAGATATGAAATAATAACACTGCATCAAGACTCATCTATAAAGTAGAAACCAAAACCAAGCAGACATTCCATTCTTGTGTCTGTGAGAAAGGCAAGCTTTGGGAAAGAGGGAAAAGGTGAAGGTCACTGACCGCAGCTCTCTGGTGGGACGGTGGTCACAGAATAGAATGTATCCTCTGGCCCATTTTCCTTTCAAATACAGAGATTGCCAGGAAATGTAGGAGAATACATTTTGCCTCTCCCCCTACGTTAAATTCCTCATCTAAATCTGCATGGGGACGGGAGAGATGCAGCCCACTTCATAACTGAGAAGGATTGGATCCTGCTTTCTGAATATGTAGTGGGAGTGCTCAGTTATGTGAATCTTGGCCAGGTTTTTAAGTATTCAATTTTTTTAAAAAAATTGTAACATTTACATAGCAAAACATGTATCATTTTAACCACTTTTACAGTTCAGTAACTTAATGCTGAACACGCAATGGTTGTGCAACCATCACCACTGTCCACCTCCAGAACCTTTTCATCTTCCCAAACTGAAGCGGTACTGGTTACACAATAACTGCCCAGACCACACCCTCAACCCCTGGCAACCACCACTGACCTTCTGCCTCTAGGAAGTGGCTTACTCTAAGGACCTCATATAAGTGAAATGGCACCTATTTGTCACTTTGTGGCTGCTTATTTCACTCAGCATTTCCATATTAAAGCATAGGTCAGAGTTTCTTCTTCTTAAAGGCCGAATAAGATTCCATGGCATGTAGTCTCCACATTTAGCGAGTTTCAAAGCAGGTAGGTTTTCTCCAGTAATAATCCTCAGGACAACCTTTGTGGTTTCTATTATCTTCTCAACATTAAACATTTGTTTAAAGATGACTTGCTTCTTCTACAATTTATCATTATATCTGGGTGGGTTTTTTTTGTTTTTGTTTTTGTTTTTTTTTTTATTTATGATAGTCACAGAGAGAGAGAGAGAGGCAGAGACACAGGCAGAGGGAAAAGCAGGCTCCATGCACCGGGAGCCCGATGTGGGATTCGATCCCGGGTCTCCAGGATCGCACCCTGGGCCAAAGGCAGGCGCCAAACCACTGCACCACCCAGGGATCCCCGGTTGTTGTGTTGTTTTTTTTTTTTGCCCTTCCTATCCCACCTCTTTCCTTCCTCCCTTTCTATGTCTCGTTCTTCCTTCGGTCTCTCTCTCTCTACTTTGTAATAGCAGGTGATACGTACTGCTTGTATCATAACGATGTAAGTACTTATGTCTCCTACCAGATTGTCAGTTTCCTGAGCGCAGGAAGCAAATCCTACCTCATGGGAGGCCCTGAGCAAAGCTGAGTAACTGCTCAGTAGACAAAATTTGAGTTTGACTTTCATACTCAGGAGATAGTCAGTTAAGATCCCATCCACAGATTTCTTAAAATCACCTAAGCAAAATGCAGATCCATATGTATCTATCCATGTATTCATTTTCTAGGGCTGCCATAACAAACAATCACTAATTCAGTGATTGAAAAACAATACAGATTTGTTATCTCATAATTCTGGAGGTGAGAGGTTCAGTATGAATCTCCCTGGACTAAAATCAAGGTGTCAGTGAGCTACATTTCTTTCTGGAGGCTCTAGGGGACTGGATCTTTCCTTCTTTATTCAGCTTTTGGGAGGATTCAGTTCCATGTGGTCATAGCATGGAAGGCTCTGTCTCTGCTGGCTGTCAGCTGGGGGCTGACCTCAGCTCCAAGATGCTTCCTCCAGTCTTTGGATATAGCTCCTTATGCTCAGAACCAGCAACAGAGCATCAAATCCTTCTCAGGCTGCCATCTCTCCAACCCTTCCTGTAATATTATATCTCTCCCACTGAAGCCTGGGAAGATTCTGTGCTTTTTTTTTTTTTTTAAAGATTTTATTTATTTATTCATGAGATAGAGAGAGAGAGAGAGAGAGAGGCAGAGACACACACAGAGGGAGAAGCAGACACCATGCAGGGAGCCTGATGCGGGACTCAATCCCCGGACTCCAGGATCATGCCCTAAGCCAATGTCAGGCACTAAACTACTGAGCCACCCAGGGACCCCGATTCTGTGCTTTTAAGGACTCGTGTGATTAGATTTGGCCCACCTAAAAAATCAGTCTCAAGGACCATAATCACATCTTCCAAGTCCCTTTTGCCATGTAATGTAACATATCCACAGCTTGGAGGGATTAGGGCATAGACATCTTTGGGGGCCATTATTCTGCTTACCACAATCTGCAAGCATCTACTCCAGACCTTCTTGCTCCTAATCTTCTCATCTTTCTCTCTTTAGAGCCCTGCCTTGCTGGCCAAGGCATTTGCCACTTTCCATGGGTCCATGTATATTCCAACCTCAAGTTGCTTCTTCTGTACAAAATGGATGACCAGTTGCACCATCCAAATCTGTGCCCCCTGGGATAATTTCCCCTTCCCACTCTCTTTTAAAGCAGTCCTGAATGGGGCTATGATACAGCCACAATTCATTTCCATTGTGTACACACATACTGACCTGACCCTTTGAGAACCAAGCTCAGGCTTTTTTTTTTTTTCCATTAACAAGACTTCAAGGAGCCCATATGTGGCCACAGGTGGGAGCTGAAGGATAGGTACTAGAGTAGAGTGATGGATGACACAGTGATCTGGGCTACCTACTCATATAGCTGGCTTGTGTCCTATTGCTACCTGTGGACTTTCCTGGATGTAGCACTTTCACCGTGTGATGATGGATTGCTGTAGCCCCCACCTGACTGTAAGATTTTATGAACAAGCACTGTAGCCTGGACCTACTACAAAGCCATTTCCTTCTGGACCTAACTCAGAGCTGGCAGCCTTTCATGTCACCCACTCTACCAGTGACAGCAATATTTCCAGGTGAGGACTATTCTGCCTCCAGAATCTGAAGTGTTGTTATACTAACAGTTGTTATACTTACTTTTTAATGGTTGGAGATACAGGAAGTATGTGTTAATTTATTTGTTTGATTGTTTGTTTTGCTTTGGAGAATATGTCCTCACTGGCCTTTGGCTTTTGGGCACCTGAAAATTTTACTGATGTAGCATGCCCTAGAATCTTCAAAGAATTTATCTGACATTCTCTAGAGTACATGAGTCTCACTCACCAGGACCTCCAATGAACTGGCCACTTCATGCTCATCTGGTTTGATTAATATGATGCCATCCATAGAGTAAACAAATGTGAGGTTCCAGGGAATACCTAGGTCTTTTGAGACTATATTTTAAGAGAGGAGAGACCTGGAACAAGATAGTGAATACATACCATCATACATTCCAAATGAATATTAACTATGAACCTCTCTTTTCTGAGAAGGTTGTAAAAGAATATATGACCCATACCACAAGCATAAGACAATATTGATCTGCTCTAGCTATCACAGCAGCTGCAAATGGGGTTTACTCAGTTGAGTTTGTGCCTATCCACTGTCATCCTTCAGGATCTGTCTGGTTTCTTCTAGAGGCAAATTGGTGATTTAAATGGAGATAAAGTGACTGACACCTCTATAAGGTGGGAGAAGAAGGGTTGATTGATTTGGGAGCTTTCCCAGAATATAGCACTAAATAACCTGGAGAAGGCCCCAGGAGATGTTTTGAGCATGATGCTAGGAAGGCCCAACCAAATAAGGTAAAGAGGCTAGATATTGCCAAGGCATACAGTGAAAGGGGAATTAAAAGGCTCAGAGAAGAGGGCATGCTAGAGTGAATATGTTTTGTAGAACTGGAAAATCCAATCATGTTATGACTTAACCCTATTTATTGATCTAGTGGCTAGGAGGGGAGTAGGAGTAGATTCTGGGGTAAGGAAGTTGCATGTTGCCTTATAGGAAAAAGACCTCTGCATCCTCTTCAAGAAAGGCAGGCATATTATCCCTTAGTAGGAAGCAATGGTGCCACTTTTGGAGGCTCAGCAGGTTAGGAGAAATCTGGGGAGTCTATATTGGTGGGGAAGGGAGAGCATTAACCCAGATGTCCCTATCACATGTGTCCAAGTCCCATTCTTTTTCAACCAGTGCCCTGACTGTGGCTCAGTACACTGTCTTGGTTGGGAGTTTAACCTTTTCTGAAGCTCAAATACTATGTCAAATTCCTGGGGCTCCTCAGCTTTCTCAGCCCTCCCATTGTAAGAAATAATAACTCTTTACGTGCTGCCTCCAACATTCACTATTAGCTTATAATTATCAGTTAATTACACTCAGCTCTTCATGATCTTTTTCCAGATCACAGAGCTTACCAATAACCATCCAGTGCCAATGTCCTTAAAATTATCATTTTCCCCATATTTCTCAAATACCTGATCGATAGCACCACCTAATGAAATCCTTTCCAGCAGTTTATCATCCCAATTCATCACAGGTTGAAAGTCTTAACAACTGCGTTGTTGCCAAGTACCAGGGTTTATCTGTGCCTCACCTACCACCAGCAATGGGGTCCCCTTTGCCAGGTAGGTGTAGGGTAATTAGTCTCAGTGCTTGACATTGAGTGCTTCTAACTACAACACTTTCAGTGGCTGGCGGAGGAAAGTACTTCATTCCTAAAGATGGCGGGTATTATCACAGTGTCTATCAAGTAATCCTAAACCTTTCTTACAAATCAAAGCACTTTGATCCTACTTCAGAAGAGCCTGTTTCAGGCAACATCCTTCCTCTGGAAGGCTCTTGAGAAATAAGAGAATAAGAAGGCTTCTGTGAAATAATAAAGCAACCTTGTGGATCCTTGACCTTCATTTCCTTGGAATAGCAGAACCCCTTGGAAGATTATAGCTCATAGGCAAATAATCAGTTAATGGGGCTTATTAGTTGGCTACTATGTTCTCAGTCACTCTACTCACCACAAAGGGAGAAAAAAGAAAATCTTACAAGTTTCTAAATGTGTCTTCAAAGAAGCAATGTGACTTTTCATCACTGTTGCCAATATTTAGGCGGAGTTTTGAAGTAGTAATCCCACTATGATTAAAAGTTAAAGGTTTGGGGTTTTTTATTTTGTTTGGTTTTGGTTCTTAAAGGATGCTGCTTAACTTTGGTAAAATTTTCAGAGTCTGGGGTTCATACTGGTAGGTACTCTTGGGCAGGCCAAAGTGCCGATCAAATGAAAATTGGCCAGCAGTGGGTCCTGGAGAACATCACGCAAAACATCAATCTTAATTCCTCCATCTTCTCAGAAAAGTAGTGAGTGTGTGTGTGATAGAATTGCTTCCTAGGGACTTTCAAAGAGCCAAATATCAAGTCTAGTGGTGTCCTCCTCTCCTTCTATTTGTTCCGTTGTTCTCTGATGCATCTTACTGCCACACCACCACGCACGCACCCTGAGACACAGTGGCCTACCTGATGACCTGGGACAGCAAGAAGACAGTCTTCTCCGGGGCTCCCTGCAGATATCATGGCGACTCCAGTAGACAGCAACCACTCAAACAAGGCTTGCGAGTGCCTCTCTTCTAAGGATGTTATGGTTTTCCAGGTAGGTTTGCTCTACCTAGGGAAGGAGTTCTGGAGTCAGGGATATTTGTTCTCTATCAAATTGTTATTTGACCGCATGATTAAGTTAACCTGTCTTCTTTTGACCAAATTATCTTTGATCCATTGTTTTAGCTGGATAAGCTTCTCTAAAATAACTCAGAACCAGGTCCCCTTGGCTTCCCCATTGCCTAATCATATAAAATATAGAAAAAGTAATTGTCGAGTCATCTATAAAATTATCGAATATGACAAAGATCTCTCTATCCCCACTCCCACCCTTATCTATTTCCCATCCTCTGATATTACTGAGAACATTCTTGCTAAGAAACAAAGTATTTTATGGAAATAACTAAATTCTAGCTTTAAAATTATCATGGGAGGAGGTGCTTAAAAAGAGAACAAAGAAAAAAACTGACCATATCTGCTTTTTTCTTTGAGATAGCCTTTGCATAAAATGAATTAATACAGGTAAACACACTTAAATGGCGTATATTGAATGCCTCTTATGTACTAGATACTGTTCCATTTGTTATTATTTTACATATTGAAACTATGGCTACTGTCATTTTTTTTTTTTTGCTACTCTCATATTATCATTTCCACTCAAAGTACATTAAAATGTACCAAGTAATAAGTTGTTTAAAATTCACTTAATTATAACCTAAGTGATTTTATTTATGTAGATGCAAATTTGATGCTTCACTTTGTTCCTGCCTAAATAGAATGACAATATAGTGTATTTAAAAATCCGGAAATCACTGTGAGTTTCCTCAAGAAGTTAACAATAGAGCTACCCTAAACCCAGGAATTGCAGTACTGGGTATTTACAAAGATACAAATGTAGTGACCTGAATGGACACCTGTACCCCAATATTTATAGCAGAAATGTCCACAATAGCCAAACTGTGGAAGGAGCCAAGATATCCTTTGACAGATGAATGAATGAAGAAGATGTGGTATATGTATACCATGGAATATTATTCAGCCATCAGAAAGGATGAATACCTACCATTTACATCGACATGGCTGGAACTAGAGGGTATTATGCTGAGTGAAATAAGTTCATCAGAGAAAGACAATTATCATGCTTTCACTCATATGTGGAATATAAGAAATAGTGAAAGGTACCATAAGGGTGAGGAAAAATTAGAGAGGAAGACAAACCATGAGAAACTCCTGACTCTGCGACACAAACAAAAGGTTGCAGAAGGGGAGGTGGGTGGGGGGATGGGTAACTGGGTGACCGGAGGTGGGTGGGGGGATGGGTAACTGGGTGACCGGCATTAAGAAGGGTGATAACTCTGGAGGATGGTGTTCAAGTCAGTTAATTTAAACACACAAAATCCTCAAAAAATACCATTGAAGGGTGAGTGAAACATTTAATGTAGAAATATTGGATACTGAAGCTTAATAATGCAAAGAATTTTAGGGATTTTGTCTATAATGGCCCAAATTCTGTCCCCTCAAATTTGTATGTTGATATGTTAACATCAAATACATATGAGGTCATTAGGGTGGGCTCTAATTCAACATGACTTATGTCCTTATAAGAGGAAATTTGAGAACACACACATATAGAGGAAGGACAGTGGGAGAAGATGGCCATCTACAAGCCAAAGAATTCCAAGGACTGTCAGCAACACCAGAAGGTAGGACCAGCAAGGAAGGATCTTCCCCTTTGAGTCTTCAGAGAGAAAATGGTCCTGAAAATACCTTAGTGTTGGACTCCTAGCCTCCAAAATTATGAGAGATTACATTCCTGTTGTTGAAGCCTCCCAGTGTATGGTACTTTGCTGTGGCAGCTTTAGTAGACTAATAAGGAGTATCACTAATGTTCTTCTAAGAAGCCCTAAATCTGTGGAGTCTGGGTTAACAAGAAGGGTGGGGATTGAGGAGGAGGGGACAGGGCTCCACGCTTTTCTTCCTCAGTCAATACAACTCAGTGTTTGTCAATATTGTATATCAACCTCCAAGAAGAGCTATTTTTCTGGTAAAGATTTGTAGTGAAAAAGAAACTAGTGCTCTAATGTTACAGAATTTGTCAATATTCCACCCCCACCTCAAGGATCCTTCACTGTTTTCCTCTCCAGGGCTTCCTGGATGCTTTCACTCCCAACAGCCTGTATCTGGGTCTTTGGCTGAAGGCAGCTCTCATACTGGAGCCAAAGCTCACTTTGCCTGCACATGGAGAACTGGACCAGAGGCAGTCCATAGTTAGTGACTGATCGACTGGGTTATAAACACTCCAGTGCCTTTGCCTCTGACCAGGATGACTCTGAGGTGGGAACTGCACCGTCTTCAGAGCTTCCCCATTGGCCATAGCCTGGCGCCTCACCCTTGTCTGGCCCTCTACCTCTCTCTTTTCTCCCTTTCCTTCTCCTTTACAGATTTCCTGGGAACACTTCCCAATAAATCACTTAAATACAAGATTCCTCAACTTCGGCACTGCTGACATTTTGAACTGGATAATTCTCTGTTGTGAGGGCTGCCTTGTGTGCTGTAGGATGGTTAGCAAATCTCCATTCTCGCCTCCTCTCTCCATAGTTTTGACAATAAAAATATATCCAGACAATGTCAGATATTTTCTGGGAAACAAAATTGTCCCATTCAAAAACCTCTGTTTGAAGATTACAAACAGGGATCCTTGAGTTCTGGGAGTCTGCTAAAGTAGAAAAGAAAGGATTAAAAGCTGAGCTTCCTGATTCCCAGGCCACTGGTTATTTCTTTCTACTACACTGTGTTTCCCAAACTTGGAATGATAAGAATCACTGGTGGGGGTGGGAGCAGGACAATTGCCTTTAAATGCAGATCCCCAAGTCCCTTTCCTGAAGAATATGACTCAGAAAGCCTGGAGATGGGTGATGGACTTCAGTGATTCTTTCAATCAAGCCCAGTTTAGATACTAAAATAGCTGATTCCCAGATTGTAATGTAGGAAGGAATCATTGTGTGCATACAAAAATACAAATTCCTGGGCCCTGCACTTGGAGATTTTTGACAGTTTTAATAATTTTTCCAAGTTTTTCTGATATAGGTGGTCTGAAGCAATTGTTACAATACTTTCCATTAAGTTCTTTGTTAACACACACAGGATAGAGATATGATAAATGAACTCCCTCAATTAACATCAATATTCTCAGAGAATGCACTAATAGTGTACTTTAACTCTTTGGTATTTATTAATAATTTGTGTAATGTTAGTCTTCTTCTCTAAAGCACAAACTCTATGAACTCAGGACCCACTTCTGTCTTCTATCTGGTTCTATTCCTCAAGTCAGCACTAAGCCTCCCCCAGAGTGAGGCTCAGTAAATGTCTGTTGAACAAATGATGTTCGATGGTAGGGGATGCAGAAAATGCCCCCCAGAGATGTTGCCATTCTAATCCCCAGGAATTTGAATATGTCCAATATGAATATGAATATGGATGTTACCTGGCAAGGGTGAATTAAAGTTGCATACAGAGTTAAGTTTACTAATCAGCTGACCTTAGAATAAGGGGATTATCCAGGTAGGCCTACCTACAGTAATCGTAAAGGTCCTTTAAAGGAAAGAACTTTGAAAGAGGCTGAAGAGGTCAGAGTCAGAGAGAGATCTGAAATGCTACACTGCTGGCTTTGAAGATGGAGGGAGGAGCCATGAACCAAGGAATGCAGCTAGCCCCTAGAAGGTAGAAAAACCAAAAAATGGATTCTCCCTTAGAGCCTCCAGGATGAACAGAGCCCTACAGACAGCCCCCAAAGTGGTGAGAGTTGGGAGCCTGATCCAGGGCTTAGGTCCTTCCTGGGGAGAGCCTGGAGAGCAGAGGGAAGCTTAGAAGCGTTCTTTTCCCTGGGCGCAAAGCTTTCCCAGTTCTGCTTCCCAGTCATACCCCTAGACTTATCATTTCCACCTTCTTTTAATTTCAATAAAGGATTTTCAAGTTTAACTTTTTCTTCTCTTTCTCTGGTCAATTTTTTTCTATGAGAGTGCATGTCCCCCACATATTTCACATGGCCTGAATTTTTATGAATCCAAGAATAAATGCATTTTTGGCTAACAACTAGGAAGTATTTTTAGACTCCTAGGGCTGTATTTTTGTCTTTTGCAGAGCATAATGTGAAGCAGATGCATTTACATGCAGCACTCTCATTCTGCACCCGGTTTCAGATGTCCTGCCAGCACACTGCACCCCTTGAGCAATACATTAACACTTTAATAATAACTGATCTGATCCAAAGTAGCCCAACCTAGGGGGATGAGCCAGCCAAAGAACAAGGAGCTGGGACCTTGCCTGTTTATTCGAACTACTTTGGGTCAGCTGGATTTTGACCTTTGCTTTGCTGGGGAGAGGCTTTGCAGTGATGTTCAGCAAGCAAGTCAAGGAGAGCATGGAGGGTGGTAGGAGTAGGGGTGAGGTTCAAAACTAGAAGAGACTACTGAGAACAGATGCAAACACCCCCAAACTAATCACTGCTGTTTCCGGCTATGACTCCCAAGTCCATGACAGAGCAAGACCACATCCCAGGGGAATGCACATGACAAAGAGAAGGAACCCTACCAACATATCCTGCTCACAGAATCTTCCACTTATCAGGGGATCTGAAAGCAACCTCTGCTATCATCTACTTCAACATCCTTCTATAGCTGCACTCAAGGCCTACATTCAGGTCTAGCTTTGCTTGGTACCATTATCATCTGAGTAGGTTTCATGAACAAAATCGAGACCCAGAGAAGGTAAATCTCTTGTCCAAGATGACAGAGTTCAGAGAATAACATACTCATTTCCATACAGTCCAGCAGGCTTGCTGTCAGGACCAATACAGAACCCTAGA
This sequence comes from Vulpes vulpes, assembly GCF_048418805.1. NCBI lineage: Eukaryota > Metazoa > Chordata > Mammalia > Carnivora > Canidae > Vulpes > Vulpes vulpes. Next base: position 119,502,151 of record NC_132783.1, read on the forward strand.
ATGTTTCCAGTGTGAATTCAGACTGGGGACTCATTTTCTTCCTGCTGACTGAATGAAGGTAAATCTTAAAAATATGCCAGTGGCATTTCATTACTCTGCAAATAAGAATTCTACACATTTTATATTGAGAGATCCCAGATCCCAGTAGATGAGAAAGATTCACAAGGCCAGCAGGGCTAAGCCCGTGTGGGCATTATGAGTTCTCTTAGTTCACTGTAGAGAGTGAAAGTGAGGTGGTGGAGGGTTACCATGGTTAAACTGCTTTAAGGTAGAAGGTTGTTTCAACTCTGTTATGATTGGAGCTAAGTAGGCATATTTGCTCCAACCCAAGAAAATAAAGAGTAAAAGTTAAGACCAGTAATAAAAACCATGGACAAGCACTGGGATGTAGCTTGAATAGCTGGCCGCTATGGGAGGACCTGATGGGGGAGGTGATAAACCTTCTCAGAGCTTTGTTTTCTTCGCATGGAAGAGACAGTGACTACACTTCCCTCATAGAGTCATTAATATCAGCCTGATTGATGGTATAGATGGATATTTAACAATAATGGCTAACATTTTTCTAATATCTACTAGGTGCTGAGGCACTATCCTGGGTTGGTTGGTTGGTTGGTTTGATTTTAGTCTAACTTATGTCAGAAGCAGCTTTGGGAAAATTATATATCCTTTATCCCTTTAGTCTTTTTTTTTATTCTTTATGGAAAACAAACCTCTGGGAATGAATAATTTTGCTCACTTCACAGAGTCATTGTGAAGATTCAAGAAGCTAATCTATGGACATGCTCATTCAAGTGTATGACCTGGCACATCCTTAGTGAACATGAGCTATGGGGACCTACTGTATCATAGTGCTTGAGCCAAACCACATGGAAAGTCCTTGTGTGGGTGCTCTGGTCTTTTACTAAACCAGGCTGAGTGTTTATAATCTCTACATAAGGGTTCATGCAACATCCAAAGAGCAGGTGACTTACATTGATCCATCTTGGCGTTGACCAGAGCCAGCTCAGATCTTGAGAGCAGGTTTGTCTCCACAAGGCACCCCTAGCCTGGGAGCCCGAATGCCAAGCCCTGGCTCCATGGCCCACAGAATATTCTGTGAGAGAGATGCTGCTTGCCTTTCCCTGCGTGCCACTGCAGAGGACCTGAGGACGGCCCTGGGGCTAGGCCTCTGAGTCTGTCCCAAAACATCAACCAGAGGAGGTTTATTGAAGGAAGTCTGGCCACATCATAGCACACACGCTCACTTGGGGCAGTCAGAGGAGGGGAACTGAGGAGAGACAATAATTTTGTGAAAAAGGAAGCAAAGCTTCTATCAAAAGACATTCCTTGGTCATTCTTTTCAGTTCCTTGCTCGTTTATTTATTTTATTTTTTTAGTTCCTTGCCAGTTAAAAAACATGTGTGTGTGCATGGTGTATAGCATAAGTGTACACGTGAGGGTGTAGATATGTGTGCAGTGTAGGGCATGAGTGTATGTATGTGCATGAATATATATGTACACGTGCGTGTATACTGTACAGATAGTCTATCCTCAGGGGAAGCGGAGTGACAACATCCATCAAATTAACTTTGCAGGGACCTTTCTCCACGGATTTTCTGAAAGGATCTGTCTTTTGATTATTTTGGGTCAAAACATATTTTCTGAACTGGTCAACAGGATATGTGGTCTCAGTGTTTAATGTCATGTGTCATTAAAAATTTCATCATTTACCCAGTACTCCCTAAAATACTCAAAAGTTCCCACACTCATCCTCTATAATCACTCATTTAAAGTTTATCAAAAAACATATTTTTGCCCTCCCTGAAACATAGTTCTTAAGGTCTTTCCATTCATTCGGCTTTGGTTCTGGGACCATTGCCCTTTTTTAATTTTTCCTTTTTGCCAGAGATTTCATGCAACTGATAAGCAAAACTGGCAGGATTAGGGTTGAGGAAGGTGGGAGGTCAAGGAGGAAGGGAGAGGTAGATTAGTCTTCAAAAATGAGACATTTCTCCTTGTCAGCTCTGAAGTGTGAAGCTTAACTTAAAAGCTATCTCTGGTTTTTTGGAAGGCTGGTCCCTGGCAGGAGACAGTAGGTGATTCTTCTCCCTGGATAGTTTGTAACCATAAAACAACAAGGCCTTAGAATTGTCTCCATTCCTTTGCTACTCAAAGTATAGTCAGAGTCTGGCCAGCAGCCTTAGCAACAACTGGGAGCTTGTTAGAAATGCAGAAGCTCAGACTCTTACTCATCCCCACTGAGACGAACCTACGATTCAACGGGATTCCCAGGTGACAGTAAGTACCACGGAGAAGCACTGGTCTAGGGAACATCCCACTTCACAGTTGTGGCAAGTGAGGCCCAGGAAGGGTGAGGGGCGTGACCTAGCTATCTTCCTTAGTGGTAGGTGTGCAAAACAGGCTTTATTTCCCTGCCATTGAACCTGGCTTTTGTGCCCAGACTTCTGCTCTGTAGAAGAAATCTTATTTCTTGCCCAGAGTAACTTGGCCATTCTGGATTTTCTCAGTTTTATTTGAGGAAACAGCACAAGATTATTCCTCACTCTTTTACCTTGTCCTTCTCTGCAGGGGTGGCCAGGCACCCAGGGGTCTCAGTTTTGGTTCTAGAATCAGAGGAGCAAGGAGGATTGCACTGGACACTTGTACCATCTGCCCATCATCGAATGCTTGGATCCAAGGCAAGTGAGGCTAAAATTCCTCACTTTTCTGAGTTAGAGCCCTCCATGGGACAGTTTCAGCATGAAAGAACGGCAACTCTTACTGATTCTCACAAAGACTCCAGGACAGACAGCCTAACAGAGGCCCTGGGGCAGGGCTGCTTAGCCCATGGTTGTCTTCAGTAGAGACCAGCATGAACAGAGAGAAACATTTCACTTGTGGGTCAGCTGAATAGCCTTGCAACGACTGGATGACTCATCAGAGAAGCTCTGAGGTCTGTACAAAATTCAACTTGAGAGCATTTTTATAATCTTGGGGCTAGAGAACTTCTAGATATGAGAAAATTTAAGTTCGTCTTTGGATTTTGCATTTTTTTTTCCTTCTTAAGACACCTAAGTGTCTTTTTTTTTTTTTTTAAGGGATTTCAATTAAGTGATAATCCTGAGTAAGAATCTTAATCCCTGGGCATATAGAAGAATTAGGATATTTATAACTTGACCTTAAGAGAGTAGAGTTCATCTCTTTGAAATTATGATGTCTACTGCATAGCAACTACAAGCAGGGCTAAATACATCCCACCAGGGTCTCATATCCCTGGCCAGGTCATCTGGGCCCTGGTTTGGTCTGAGGTGAAGACAGATGAGCTGAGAGAGCGAGCCCTGAATAGGGTTGAGGTGAGAGAGCAGTTTCCTCAGTGGAACCAGGAAAATTTGGAATTACATATAAAACTGTTTAAGGACTCCAAGCAACAATGGTGATTTTCATATTAAGGTGTTTGAAAATATTTTATATTCCATGTGCTTACCACGTTTAAGGGAACTAGCCTATTAGAGTAATAGGTCAGCCTTATAACTCCAATTTGGAATGTACAAGTAATTGATTTTTTAACCTTTATTTTTAAGTAAAAATCTTGCTATTCCATATAATCCTAGCACATCTAAGACCCAACTTAGATTCATCATACTGAAGTTTAAGTAATTCATATAAATCGAATCAATTTCTCTTGGGAAATTAAAAAAGTTGAAGCAGAAATAAAGTGGAACTAAACATAGTAAAATACAAATGTCACTGGAGATATTTGAATATTTTGAATATTTGTAAATGAAACCAAATATTAAGCAAAGCAATTGCCCAATCAGGCTAACTTGGCTTAAAAAGCAGCTGCCCAAATAATATTTGCAAGACTAGCAAACTTTATTTACAAGCTGTACTTAAAAGCTAAGGGTAGAACCAGATTTTTAAATTCGTAACCTTAATAAATCAGATGTTAATTTAAAGACAACAGAGCAAACCTCTGAATAGTGTTGTTGCTATAAAACTCACAATTGGGGGCACTAAAAATTCAGAATTATCAGGAAGCTTGCCTCCAGGCTAAGGTCTTTGGTTCTATTAGGGTAGAGCCACACACCCCGACTCCAGGAGACACTTCCTGAGAGAACTCTCTGTGCTTTCCACATGAGGTGGAGGATTGTCTATGGCTGCACTCAACCCACATTCCTGACACCTCATTCAGCCTTTCTTGTTCTACCACTCAGGTACCATGGTGGTCAGAGCTTCTCTGTAGGACCGGCAGTAAGGCCCAGGTCTCCTCTGCCCTGGCTCCTCCTGTCCTGGGTCTCTTTCTCTCACTTCACTGCCAGGGCTTTACCTCAGAAGAGACGATTCTCATTGCCTTTCCCAGGGAGTCACATGCATAGCTCACTCTCTACCTCTCCTCCTCTCAGTGAAAAACTTCTCCCTCAGAAAGACCAAAATCTAGCTCTCTCAATCTACTTTCTTTAAATCTTTTGTTTGATGCCTCATGCTCTTCCCTCGGGTTCTGGACAGTGACAGAGTTTATTTTTCCAAAATGGTGACACCAATATCTCTCACTTCACACGCTCATTTCCCATGTGATCTTCCTCCTCCCTTATCAACAGGTGAGGTCTAACTCTCTTGTCTTTGAATTTGGGTGAGCTGGGATGTGCTTTGATGATAGAGTATAGTGGAAGTGACACTGGGTAACTTTTCAAACTAAATCATAAAAGGTGATACAAATTCTGCCTGTATACTGAAGCACACACATGGGCTTGAGGTCCTGAGCTGCCCTGTTAAAAGTCCGAGTTCCCTGAACCAAGCCACATGGAAAGTTCTGTGTAGGTGTTCTGGTCTTCAAGCCTTCATAACCATATGTTTGCTAGGTCTACCATGACGAAGTACCACAGATTGGGTGCCTTACGCAAAAGAAATGTCTTTTCTCTGGAGGCTAGAAACCTCTAGATCTTGTCTGAGATCAGCAGGGTTGGTTTCTTCTGAGAGTCATGAGGAAAGGATATATTCTAGCCCTTGCTCTTTGGCTTAGAGATGACTATCTTCTCCCTAAGTCTTCACACCATACATGGCTGTATTCAAAATTTCCTCTTCTTATAAGGACACCAGTCCTATTGGATTCAGGCCCATCCTAGTGACCTCATTTTAGCTTAATAACCTCTGTAAAGACCCTAGGTCTAATTATGGCCACATTCTGATGTAATGAGGATAAGAACTTCAGCATAGGAATTTTGAAGAGGACACACTTCAACCCATAACAGAACCAATGGGCATAATACATAAAATAACTATCATTTTAAGTTTATGCCATTAAGTTTGGGATATTTTGTTATGCAGCAATAGTAACCAGAACATGGGCTTTGGTATATAAGGTAAATTTTGGATTTTCAGATTCAGAAACTATCTGTCTTTTCAAGCACTCTTTTAACATTTGTGTTTGCATTGAGTTTAAAACATTCATTGAAAAACCTGACTCTTGGGACACCTGGGTGGCTCAGTGGTTGAGCATCTGCCTTATATTATCTCAAAAGAATATTCATGGAGTTTCTACCATTAGACAGATATTACTAAGTGGTCAACAAAATATAAGAGGTCCTTACTCTAGGAGACTTACTTTTCAGTGGGAAAGGTAGACATAATTAATGACTAGATGGGCATCAAAGGGCTGAGGAGTGATACATGGTGTTATGGGAGCAGGTAATAGGGGTCTGAACTTGTCCAGTGGTTAGAGAAGACTGACACTGTGGTGGGAAGGAAAATGGCTCAAATGTGGGATGAAAATAAGGCCACCGTGGCTGGAGCCCAGAGAGAACCCACCCTTCAGGAAAGATGGGCAAAGCTCAAACCATTGCAGGAATTTGCAGGCCATCTAAAACAGCAGGGGAGAGAAGAGAGGTAATGTTCATGTGATGACCACTACAACTATTTGGAGTCACTCTTGTAGAATATGGAGAATGGATTGGAGAAAGGGAAAGTGGGATGGGCAAATCAGTTACAAGGCTTTACTCAAGATAAGAAACATAAGAGTCACAGTAAGAGATTATGTATTTTCCTCTGGGGTGGCTGTAGTGATGGAAAAAATGGACAGATTAAAAAAATATATGTCTAGGAAGCAAAGTAAATAAGACTTGGTGGAAGATTGGCTCTGGCTGGTATAGGAAAGGGAGCTAGTCAAGAATGACTTTTGCCTTTCTGCTTTCTTATCTGGGTAGATGGTGGTGCCATTTGATAAGATAGAGGCTTCTGGTCCAGGTTTTGGGGGGAAGATCATCACCTTTGTCTAGAACTACACTACCCCACAGGTATCTCCTAGGCCATATGTGGCTATTTAAATTAAGCTTAATTTAATTTAAAAAGAATTAAACTTCAGCTCCTCCATTGCAGTTGCCCCATCTGAAGAGTTCCACGGTCACATGTGGCGGTTGGCAACCATATTGGACCATGCAGAGACAGAATATTCCCATCATTGTAGAAAGTTCTAGTGGACAGCACTGATCTATAAAGATTGAGTTTAAGATGCCTTTGGGACATCCAGAGGATCTGTGAAGGCAGCAGTTGATTATATTGTCCTGGAGCTCAGAGGAAAATTATAGCTAGAAGCCTAAATTCCATCCACACATTTTATCAAATATTCACTGAGACCTTAGTATATTTTATTTACTACTATGTCTCTAGTGCCTAGAATATTTTCTGCCACAAAGTCTCACTAGTAGGGGTGAATAGATAATAAAGCAATAGAGAATACTTTGGGTGGTACCATGTGCTAAGAAGAAAATTCAAATGGGGTCAGTGGGTGAGAGGATGAGGAGTGTGAAGCTCTTTTAGTTCCAGTGGTCAAGCGAATTCTCTTTGATAAGATGATATTTGAACAGAGACTTAGAAGTGAGATACATTCAAGGCATAAAGAGGCAGGAGGGTGCTTGTGGCTCATGTGCCTGTGGGTGGCATTTGAAGCCCTGGGCATGAGCATGTCTTAGGAGAGAACATTCAGGGAAAGAAGGAAAGAGTCTATGCTCTTACTGGTTGGGTAAGAAAGGCCAAACCTGCAGAAGAGACAGAGAAGAGGCGGGGGGAAACAAGAAAGACTTGAGTCATAGAAGCCAAGGAAGGAGAATATTTTGAGAGGCAGGGTGTGGCTAACACCTCTGATGGTCTGCTGTAAACTAAAAATATGCTGGGTATGAGGTATCTCTGGGTGGCTCAGCAGTTTAGCACCTGCCATCAGCCCAGGGCGTGACCCCGGAGTCCCGGGATCAAGTCCCATGTTGGGCTCCACACATGGAGCCTGCGTCTCCCTCTGCTTGTGTCTCTGTCTCTGTCTCTGTCTCTGTCTCTCTGTCTCTCTCTCTCTGTTTCTCATAAATAAATAAAATCTTAAAAAAAGAAAAAAGATGCTGGGTCTACTGATTGACATAGAACCATTGGTGGTTTTGGCTACTGTTGCTTTGCTGGAGAGTGTGAGTGTGTGTGTGTGTGTGTGTGTGTGTGTGTGAGAGAGAGAGAGAGAGAGAGAGAGATTCCAGATTGGAATAGGTGGAAGAATGTGTGGTAGGTGAGGAAAGGCAGACCTGAGTCCAGATAATTTGGGAAGAATCAGAGACATGCACATGGGGAAGAGGGATGGGAACTCCTGGGGCTCAAAACAGAGAGTCCCAACCAGATACCAGCTATGTCCTCACCTTCCATCACTACATGGCATCTGTTTCAAGCTAGAAGACCAGCCAGTAGGGCCCAGCTAGGAGCTGGTGGGATTGGAGCGGGGGTGGGCAGCTGTGTCCTGCTAAGTTAGTAGCTAAAGCAGTAATGGCAAATGTTGAAATGTTGCCCAGAAGGCAGAGGAAGCAAGAATTAGGGTCAGCTGAGATGCTGGACATTTATGGATTCATTTAGTCATTCATTCAACAGATCACTGGCAGAGAGTATCTAACTGCATTCTAGAACAAACAATAGTAGTAGTAGTAGTAGTAGTAGTAGTAGTAGTAGTAGTAGTCCTACCTGCATGTTACTATGTGCCAGGCTCTGTTCTCAGCCCTGTGAGGTAGATGTAGTCACGCATCCATTTTACAGATGAGAAGACTTAGGTGCAGAGAGGTTAGCAACTCTCCCAAGGTCCCATAGCATAGAAGTTGGTAAGCTGGGATTCGAATGCCATAAGGACGGGGTGCTACAAGGATGCATCAAGGGACAGCTGCCATCTGTTCACTTGCTCAGCAAACAGTTATTAAGAACCTACTGTAGCTGGGCAGCTCAGGTGGCTCAGCGGTTTAGCGCCAACTTCAGCCCACGGTGTGGTCCTGGAGACCCGGGATCGAGTCCCACGTCGGGCTCCCTGCATGGCGCCTGCTCCCTCAGCCTGTGTCTCTACCATTCTCTCTCTCTCTCTCTCTCTCTCTCTGTCTCTCATGAATAAAATATATATATATTAAGAACCTACTGTAGCTAAGTGCTGGGAAGACAAGAATAAATTGAACACAGTCCCCGCCCTCCTATGGTTTAGGCGCCACACTCCAGGGCCATCAATGTGGAGGGAGAGCTCGTGGTGTGGGAGTGCCACAGCCAGGTCTCACAGATCAGGGAAGGCTTTTCCAGGGAAGAGACGGGGATAAACTGAATGCAGCAGACATCCACAGTGGGCTTTCGAGGGCGGCTGTGTAAGGCAGACTAATAAGAGCCGCATCCAGGCCGGCAGCACAGCGTGGGCTGGGGTTAGAGGGAAAAGTCTAGAACTCAGCTGCTCTCTAAGGAGATTAGGCATTTGCAGTTCCAACCCAGATAGTGGCTGGGAGGCCCCGAGGGTGACAGGAGGTCCTGTTAGTAGGTGGAGCAGTAGCCCCACCAGCAGAAGTGAATGAGGCGCTACAGCTACAGGTAGACGTTGGCCTGCTTCACAGGAATGACAAACATTCCCTCCTTGGCCAAACTCTAGCCAGGCTCCTCTGAGCCCTCTTCTCAAGTAGGCCTCAGCCTTGGCCTCTAAAGACTCAAACAGACACTAACATGGTTTCCAACAGCTCAAGGCCACATCCCTAGGATAACCTTCATCTTCTTCAAGTACCTGCCAAAGGAGAAACCTCAAGGCTGCCAGAAGATTGGCCGTTGGTTCCAGTGGAAACCTGACCACCCTTCTCGAAGCATTTACTAAAAAGGTCTTGCCATTGTACATTCTCCCACTGTCCCTCTGAGGTAGACATGTTTCTCCTACAACTTAGGAGTAGCTCCTCCAGGACCTGAAAGGCATTCCTGGAAGAGTGATCACCCAGACGGATATGGCCTCTGCCTCCCAGTCTCTGTGGGAGGACAGACTTCCAGCTTTGATCACTGCCAGCTGACAGACCAGCTGACCTAATCCCATTGACACGAAGTGTTCAGTTCCCTGCTTCCCCTGAGCCCAGCTCACCCCTCTGTGTCCCCCATGCTCTTGCCAAGGAGCCCCGTCACCAGTGCGTACAGCGAGTCAAGCGGAGTTCACACCAGACTCTCTTCCCTATGGCAGTAGTGAGTGCTGGTTAAAATCCGTCCTTATCACTTTAGGGTCTGGTTTTGTTTCTCTTTGACAACAGTTCAGCTTGCAACCAGATCAGAAACTACCAAACTCCCTGGGTAGAATAATTTTAACTTGTGTGTGGCTGCAAACACACAGACCCTGAGCTGGCTGCACAGAAGTCCACGCACAGGGGGCCATTCACAGAACTCTGTCCACCTCCTTGGCCTGACACGGCCAGCGATACCTCTTTCCCCAACAAGAAACCGCTGAGTCATTGAAAACAGAGAGCATTTATAAACAGGAAGCGGAGTGTGTGACCACAGACATTCAGCATCTGATAGCAATTGCTGAATGTGGCAAAAAAAAAAAAAAAAGTTTGAATAAAAAAAAAATTCTGTGCCACTACATTAGAACTCTCTAGCTCATGGAAATCACAGTTCTGCTATTGATCATCTATTTAATACTTAAGTAAGTGTAGTTCTTATTCGGTTGGACCAAGCTGGTGAGTCAGGCAGACTGCAAATATTGATTGAATCCCTTGGAGCATGTGGTTTCTCCATTTTTCTTTCTCCTCCCTCTCCAGGGAGGGTGAAAGGCTCCTTGGTGAGTCTCTTGGCCATACAGCAGGGATTTGTGTGCCCTGCGCTCTGGCCTCGGCCTTCTCCACACAGGGGCTCATGCTCTGGAGAGACAGGTCTCCCCAGGAGTGATGGCAAAGGCTGGCAGCTGCAAAGCCTCTGTGCAGGGGGACCTATGACGCCCTGCGTGCCTGGTGCTGGATCTAGCAGAGCAGAGTGTCAGGGGACCTGCGCTTCCCCTGCTCTCAGCAGCAGCGGAGCCGTTTATTTCCCATGTGCTCCCTTGTGCTGGGGGCTGGGGTGGGGAGAGGGTTTCAGGCATACTGACCTAAGAAGGTGGATGGAATTCCAGGGCCAAGGAAAGAACCAGGTGACCATCCCTAAAAGGTTTACTGGGAACCAGCCCCACTGCCACATCTGTCAGCAGGGCAAAGGTGCCCGAGCAATGTTTGGCATCTCTCTATTTCTCGTCTGGGAAGTCAAGGTTGCAGATAATAACAGCACAGTGCCTGGTACGTATAAAGTGCTTGATAGGGAGTAGCTAGGGGCTTTACCTGCACAGTGTGGTTTAGCATGACCAATCACCTTAGGAGATAAGGTGCACTGGCAGCCCTACTGAGTAAATTAACACCCCAAGTGAATCGGTGAGTGGCCAGGTCCGGGTTATGGCCCCGGTGTGCCTGTTTCTGAGCACAAGCCATTGCCTTACTTGCCATCGAAGTTTCAGAGCAGGTTATGTCCCTTACTTTGTATTTGTTCTGTACTTAGAAGTCCTGATCTTCAAATATTACCTACCAAGAACCCTCATCTGCTAGTTTTTCAGATTTCCGCAGAGCACTTGTTCTGTATCATTTACAAAGAAGATGCTGTGTTGGAATTCACAAGTAGCAGTGGTTGTGTCACAGTGCCTTGGACAACATATTAATACAGACAATGATAACTTTTATAGAGCATTCATTGTGTGCTAAACAGGATGTGTTGTTAGCTCCACATTTTACAGGTAAGGAATCTTGATGCTCAGAGAGGCTAACTCGAATTTCAATGCAAGAAGGGAAACTTCCAGAGCCTCTGCTCTCAGCCATTATGCTGCACTAGGAAAGAGCCATGCTTAGAACACTGGGGTTTAGATCATATAAGGAGCAGCCTGCTGTTTCCGCTGTTGTATTAAAGCCTGAAGAAAAGGATTCCTTGACTCCTTGACTCCTTGAGCAGTGACAGCACCTTGAAGGCTGGAGTTGCTAGAAGCAGACCCTGACACAGCTCCCTGTACAAGTGATTATAAAGGAAGTGCTCCTATGGGGAGTCCAGTGAAATGTAGGGGAAATGGGACAGGAAGCAAAGGTGTGTTAGTGGAAGTCCTGAGGGAAACAGGTGCAGGACTGCTATGGGTCGTGTGTGGGGCGAGTACCTTAGGGGCTGTGGCATCTACTTACCGGGATATAGCTCTGCTGAGTCACAGCAAACTCCATCTCCCAGAAAGTGGGGCTCTTGGGTGGCTCAGTCAGTTAAGTGTTCAACTCGATTTCGGCTCTGGTCATGATTTCAGGGTCATGAGATCAAGACCCACTTTAGGGTCCGGGCTCAGCAGGGAGTCTGTTTGAGATTCTCTCTCTTCCCTCTCCCTCAGCTCCTTTCCCCTAGGGCTCTCTCTCTCTCTCTCTCTCAAATAAATCTTAAAAAAACAAAACAAAAAAACAAAAGCCTGTCTCCTGTAAACAAAGACTGAAGATAAGCAATCTGAGACCACATGGTGCTAGAGCAGAGGTTGGCAAACCAACCCCTCTACCAAAACTGACCTGCTGTCTGTTTTTTTTTTATAAGCCTATGAGCTAAGAATTGCCTCATATATTTTTAATGGTTGAAAATAAATCAAAGGAAGTATATACAATGTTATGACATATAAAAATGATGAGAGATTCAATTTCACTGTGCATAAACAAAGTTTTATTGAAACGCATATTGGAACATATTGGAACTCATTGATTGCACACTATCTGTGGGCTGTTTCCCCTCTAACATGGCATCATTGACTAGTTGTGACAGAGAACGTATGGTCTGCAAGGTGGAGATATTTATCATCTGCCCCTTTACAGAAACATCATGCTGACCCCTATGCTATAGTTTCAGGGAACCAGAATTCTTCTGTTTTGTTGCTCTGCCGTCCTCAACATGTGCCATTGCCTCATGAGATGGCTACTTAAGCTCCAGTCACTGCATCTGTATTCCAGCCAATGCAAAAGAGAATGAAGAAGAGTTCACTTCCTCGCTTTAAGGAAACTTCTGAGAAAGTTTATCTTGTACTTTAGTAGAAGTTAATCTCCTCACCATACATAGCTACACAACCTTATTCCAAGAGACTATGAGCCCAGCAAAAAAAGTGGGATCCATTATTAAGGAACAAAAAGGAAAATGTACGTCAGAGACAATCGACAGCTCTGTCTCTCATCTAAAGACAGTTTGAAACAAGGAAATTTGAAAGAGTCGTATATAATTATACACAAGGCACAAGGAAAACTAAATTGCTCAAAACTTTTATGTCTAAATAATATTTCTTGGGCATCTGGCTGGCTCACTCGGGTTAAATGACTGATTCGTGATTTTGGCTTAGGTCATGATCTCAGGACTGGAATCAAGCCCCGCATGGGCTCCCTGCTCTGCCAGGAGTCTGCTTCTCCTTCTCTCTCTGCTCCTCCTTTCATGTGTGCTTACTTGCTCACTTTGTCTCAAATAAATAATAAATAAATAAATAAAATTTCTTCTCTCCAATCTAAATTTCAGCTATCTTAGTCCTTACCATAGCACAGAAAATTAGCTTTTATTTCTTATTATAAATCACAATACCACAGTAGGCCAGAGAGTAAACAAACTGATTTATAAATGAAATACTATAGAGAGGTAAAATTAACAAATTAGATCTGCATATGCCAACATGAATAAATGTCAAGCATATTGATAAGAACAGTAAGTTACAAAAAAAGATGTACTGTATGGTTTCTGATGCTTATGTAAATATTTAATGCATGCAGAATAATAGCATACATCATTTAGGGATATACCTATATAATAAGAGCTTGAACATATGTACATGGTTAGGATCACGGTTGCCCCTAGGGAAAGATGTAGGAATGGCATGAAGGTGCTCTATCTGTACGAAATGTTTTCTTTCTTAAAAAGAGAGAAAACAGATTCTGAAGAAGGTAAAGCAAAATATTCGCATCTCTTAATATGGTAGGTCAGTCCATGAGTATGTGTTAATATTTTTGGTACTTGGCTGTATATTTGAAATGTCATCATTTAACATTTAAATTTTTTTTTAAAAAATAAGGCAATACTACTGTTCTTGTGCACAGGAAAAGGATTTTCGTTTAATTATGTTGTTTGAAGTTCATTCGGAGTGTGTAAAAACTGCAGATATTATATTACTAATTTTATTAGAGCGTATCATGTATCTCCTTTCATGTGTATCTCTAATTAAAACTATTCTCGATACATTCCCCTAAAATTCTTTCCCATAAACAGCCACAGATGCCTTATTTAACTATAGACTTTGTTTTGTTTTTTAAGGGTGCTCACTGGGTTTCTTTTTTTCTAAGTTAGAGCTTATGGTGGCTGACAAGGCCAAGTGACTCTGTTTCCTTGTTCCAGTAACTGTGGCTGGGCCAGCCCATGGTGAGTCCCTGGGGAGTCAGTCAAACATCTGAACAGTCACAAGAATGGTTGCTTGCAGAAGGGCAACTGTAGGCTGCAGGCCATCATGCAGGGCTCTGGTCTTTCAACCTTTCTCCAGAGAAGGGAGCAAGGCTGGGAGCAACCCCAACAATGCTTCCAGGGTTCCTAATTTTTTCTCTAGTTTTGAAAGGACTTGTTTGACTTAAGTGTAGGCGTAAGAGGTAATGGATTACAACAATGACCTCCAATTTACAGGCGAGGAGCTTCTTTGTCCACGTTGGTAAGTGTGTTTCAGTCATCTCTATAGCGGTGTCAGGTCTAAAATTAATATTATGTGCTGCCCTCCCGTAGGAAACTGGGAAGTCCTCGAGTGACATGACTGCATCTTCCTTCCCACTCTGCTCCCTCAGATGAGGTCCTCTAGCCAAACAACCCCTCTTATCATGGGGACGGGGCACAGTGCCTGTTTATCCCTGAATAGCAGGCTTCCAATTATTCAAATAAAACAATCATATCCTCCTGAAGAAACCAGGAGTCCCTCCAACATTTTCATACTACAAAGCCTACTCCCATTGTTCCTACTTGTTCATTCTGTTCCTGATTACAACTCCTGCCCAGCTGTGGTTGACAGAGTATCTTCTTTCCTTGGAAGTAGGCTGCCATCACCATCTTCTGTCCAGTGGGGGGGTATCATATATTTGGTCAACTCCATAGCCCTAGAGTAGAATCCCTCCCTCATTAACCAGCTAAAGAGGAAGCTATCAAAATATCTACGATTTTCAGTTTTTTTGTTCTTTAGACCAAGTAAATCCTCATGTCTTTTATTTCCAATTAGTTTTCTCTGGTCAGGAGGTTGGAGGTGGGAAAAAAATGCATGCAAAATGTGTTTCGTGATCTCTATCTAGTTGAAAATTAAGAGATTTCTGCTTTGATGGAAAAGTGAGAGCAGAGGGTAGCTGACAATAGGATATTTCTATCCTAAGAGGCAGAGGGAGAAGCAGACTCGGCTGAACAGAGAGCCCATGATCAGGCTCTGAGGTTTTCACCTCAGTTGGGGGTGCCTGGATGGCTCAGTCTGTTGTGTCTACCTTTGACTCAGGCCCTGATCATGGACTCTCTGTTCAGCCGAGTCTGCTTCTCCCTCTGCCTCTCCTTCTGTGATTTTTCTGGCTCTCATGCTCTCTCAAATAAATAAATAAAATCTTTTTTAAAAAGAGAGAAAGAAAAAGAAAACCTCAGTCGGAAGGCTTCCTGAAGATCATTCACCTAGAACATTCAGAAACTGAATAATGATCACAAGAAAATGTTTCATCATGTGATAAAGAGTCAGACCATAGCAACCAATCCTTTATACTGATGAAGAATTGTCTCATCATGAATATTATCGTGTCATGACATCACTGACAAGATACCACTGTGATTTTTCTGCTCTTTGGTACACATTTGGCCACAGTGACCTCACCGAACACCAACCAAAGCCACACAATATGGCAAATCACCTTCAGTTGTTACCTTTATGTTTTTTGTTTTTGTTTTTTTTTTACATGGGCAATCATAAAAACAATTGAGTTGGAATGTTTATGTGGTTTGGATGTTTCTGGTGTTTCGAATCCTTGATCTATGTTTCTTTTGAGTTCTTTTAGAAATGTCTGTTGTGGTCTTGGAAAATTGCAACTTGTGCTTCAAAAGCACTTTCATGTTTATTGAACTTACTCTCACATGATAGGTGAGTCTGGACTGATAACTTATTCACTCCAAAAAAATAGAAATAGTTGTGAGACCTACAAAAGTTAAGCCCCAAGTTTACTTAGATTGATTTTTTTTGTCACAAAAAGATTTTCTGATTCTTAAATTCAATGTTCTTTCTAAAGAACTCATCTTCTTTAAAATTTTGGTTCTTCATATTTCAGTTCCTTATAAGTTGATTAGACTAGCAAATATCTGAGGAAAATAGAATTTTGGTGCTTAAAGTGACTTAAGAGATTATCTCAAGTGTCAACATATACAAAGTTAAGGAAGACATCAGGTTCTTGGGATTAGCTGTGATTGAGAAAAATTCATGAAAGCACATTGTTGATTTCAAATGTTCCACCTGGTCCACTCACATATGATTAATAATATTCTGGAACTATACTTTGTTGTACCAAATATGCTTAAAATACTTTCTAAACTGAAGCTCTAATTTGCAAGGTGTTAATTAAACAAGAACTAGAAACTAAAAAGCCTTTGTGGTTAAGAAAGTTGGTAGGCCTTGTCCCTGCATTAAAGATAGAAAAATTTAAATAGAGTGGAGTTCTAGAAGCTACTCAGTCTAATCCAACTGTCCAAAGGGACTTCATCCCTCTCCATGCACTGCTGGAGACGGTATCTCTTGAGCATTTTCTTATCTGGGACTCTTTCCCATATGTCTTTCTTGGGGTGCATAAGGACATCAGATGTCCCCAGCTATCCTCTCAAGACTAGAATGATAATCTTTAACAACACTACATGGCACTTTCATTCACAGTTCTTAGGAAATTATAACACCAGTTGTTCATTTAGACTTGTTGATGGCCCTTGCTGCTCAGTAGGACAGGCTTAGAGGATGAGAAGTAAGGCTAACTTCTTTTTCCTTTTGGTATTTTACATTTTTTGGTAAGTATAATCAAGTGAAGTTATCTGTCTTATAATTCCAAGCTAAGGCTTGGCAGCATGACTTTTGTATTGAAGTGATTACACTGTATTCTACAAGGACTTGTATTTCTGATTCATACAGAGTAACAGCCACTAGATTTACCCTTCTACCTGAGGCAACTGAAAAAATCTGAACAAATATGTGAAGTGATAAGTGCTCAAGACATTGGATATCAGGCAATAAAGGATCACTGAGAGATGGGAAAGAAATGAGATGAACTAGATGATTGCCCAGAAACTTTTCTAGTGCATGGGAGAATTTTCCATTAGCACAAGAAAAAAGAACCCAGGCAGAGCTCAACTGAGAGAGCTCAGAATCCAGGGAAACAGAGATGGCTAGAGTTTACAATGAGGAGTACAAGCAAGAAGGGAGCTGCATGGAGTCATAACTCCAGGGAGCTGAAGAGAGAGGTCTTCCTTAAGAGCAGTAGAGTGTCAACCAGGGAGTGTATGTGAGGAAACTATCCAAGACCAGGGAAAGAACCACCTGAGAGAATGAGAGGGAATAGTCCTCAGACTTCACACAGGGCTGAGAAAGTGCCTGTTCCCTCAAGCCCTAGTGGAAAAACTCACAATTCAGGTAGAATTAGAGAACTATAAAGAATGTTGCCTCAGTAGTGGGGAAAAATCGACTTTAGTCTAAAGGCATCTTCAGTCCATCCCAGCACAACTTAAAAGCAACACTTGAAGGATCATATTGTTTCCAAGTAATTTAACTGCATCCAGAATAAAGCTCAATAATATTTACAGGAATCAAAAATACCCAGCAGCCACTGTGGTCAAATTTATAAAATCTGACATTCAATCAGAAGTTACCAAATACATAAAGAAACAGGAAAATATGACCTATGCATAATACGGAGAAAAATCAATAAAAAAAACCCAGAAATGACAGGTGATAGAATTAATTGACAAAGACATTCAAACAGTTATGATGATGATAGTCCATATATTTAAAAAAAATGGAAGATTAAATGTATTAAGTAGAGACATAGAAGATATAAAAAAGATCCAAATTAAAAATCTAGAAATGAAAATTACCATGACTTAAACAACAAGTACATTGGATGGGATTACTAGCAGAATTAACATTGCAGAAGACATTGAAAGAGATTAATGGACTAGAAGATATAGCAGAGAGAGGAAAGATGGCTGAACAAAATAAACAGGGAATCATCAAACTGTGGGACAAATTCAAGAAGCCAAATACATGTGTATTTGCTCAAATGAGCAGTGGTGAAGCTAAAAACTATTTGAAGAAATAATGATCAATACTTTTCCATATTTAATGAAAACTATAAATACATATATCCAGAACTCTCAGCAGAGCTCAGACACATGAAACATGCAGAAATCTACACCGAGGCACAACATAATCAAATTTTTAAATCAACTGATAGAAAATCATAAAGGCAGCCAGAGAAAAAGAGGAACAAAGATAAGGGTACTATCAGATTTCTCTTTGGAAACACTGTAAGCTAGAAGATAATGGAGCAACATCTTTAGAGTACTGAAGAAAAAAATACCATTAACCTATAATTTTTTAATCTAAGGAAAATACCTTTTTTTTCCCAAAAATGAAGGCATAATAAATACTTTTTTAGAAATATAAAAGCTGAAAGAACTTATCACCAGTGAAATTTGAAAAGAAGTCCTTATAACACCAGATAGAATAGAAATACAGATCACATAAAGAAAAGAAGAGCACCAGAAATTATCATTACACAGGTAAATGTAAAAACTATTTTATTATTTAATTTTTTAAAATAATTCACTTTTTAAAGCAAAAATAACAATGTATTGTTAACAATGTAAAAGATAACAATTATTATCTTTGCTTTAAATAATAATGATGCATTGTTGGGTTTATAACATATATAGAAATAAAATACATGACAATCATAGCACAAAGGCTAGAAGAGGAGAAACAGAAGTATAATTTTATTATATTCTTATTATACTGAATGAGTATAATGTCTCTTGAAGGAAAACTGTATAAAGTTATAATGTATAATAAAAATGTATAATAAAAGCCCTAAAGTAACCACAGTAAAGACTTATACTTAATAAGCCAACAAATAAGATAAAATTAAATTATTAAAAATATTCAATCCACAAAAGGCATAAAATGAGGAAAAAATGAACAAAAAATAGATGAGAACACAAAAACAAATAGTATGATGATAGATTTTAACTCAATCATATCAATAATTACATTAATTATAAATGATCTAAACATTCCACTTAAAAGATAGAGATTGCTACATTGAATTATAAAGCAAGATCCAACTATATGCTGCCCACAAAAAAACCACTTTAAATATAAAAATATGAAATGGTTAGAGGTGAAAAGATTAAAAAGTATATACCACGTACACAAATCCACAGACAACTATAAAGAATGACTATATCAAAGCAGAAAAGAACATCACCAGGAAGAAAGAAGACCAATGATAAAGGAGTCAGTTTATCAAGATGAGGTAACAATCCTAAATACTAGTTGCATTATATGGTAGAGCTTCAAAATGCATGCAACTAATCTAGGCTACACAAGAATAATCTTGGCAAGAAATTTAGGAGCCAAGTGAAAGTCGTGAGCAAACGATTAGTCAGATTGTCATGCTAAATGACTAGTTCCCAAGTCCCATATTAAATTCTCAGTGTGTAGTGTTTCCTTGGTATCCTATACTCAGCTTTATTATAACATTTGTTACATTGTACTCTAATTAGTTGTTCAGAGTAATTCAGGTATTTGTCTTTGCCATCATATGGTGATTTCCTGACGTAGGGACTCATGTCTTACTTAAACTTGCATTTCTTGAATATGGCAGAGTGTCACACATACAGCTAAATAAATATTTGCACTATCAGACCATAATAAAATCTACTTATTCAGGCGAGCCTTTTCAATTATAACAACTCCCTTAAGACTTATACCAATTCTCTGCTATAGGTAAGATATGCATTCTCTTCATTTTACAGATGAGGATGATGTAGAATAAGTAATTCTCCAAATTTTATTTAAATATTAAACTGTTTAGTCATTCCATTTTCTGCACTGAATTTTAATCATAATTTGGAGATGATTCAGTTTCAAAATATTAAGTTACTTGATGAAGCAGATGGTGCTTCTTATATGTAACTCTGTTCTTCCATTTTTAGGTGTGTGAAGTCTGAATACGTCTCTAGGTAAATTTCTGGAAGTGTAGATTTTAGAGTCACAAAATAGGGAGGCACACATGTTATAAATTTTTGGTTATAAAGTTTATAAGTATCTAAAATTTTTTTCTTATTATTCCATGTGACCACATTTTTGAGTCTCATGTTGCCCTATGCTATGAACTGAATGTTTGTGTTCCCCTAAAATTCATTATGTTGAAGCCTTATTCCTCAATGTGATGGCATTTCAAGATAGCCTTTCTTTCTTTCTTTCTTCTTTCTTTCTTTCTTTCTTTCTTTCTTTCTTTCTTTCTTTCTTCTTCTTTCTTTCTTTCTTACCTTTCTTATTTTTAGAAATATTTTATCTATTTATTTGAGACAGAGAGAGAGAGAGCACAAGTAGGAGGCATGGCTGAGGAGAAGCAGGCTCCTTGCTGAGTAGGGAACCCAATGTAGGGCTCAATCCCTGATTCCAGGACACTGGAATCATGACCCAAGCTGAAAGTGGAGGCTTAACCAACTGAGCCACCCAGGTGCCCCAAGATGGCCTATTTAGGATGTAATCAGGATGAGAGGTCATAAGGGCAGTTCTCTAGTCTGATGCGGGACACACCAAAGAATTTGCTCTCTCCCTCTTCACCATGTGAGGACACAGTGAGAAGGTGATTGTCTATAAGACAGGAGGAAAGATCTCGCCAAAACTGGACCATGTTGCTCTCTTAATCTCAGAATTTTAGTCTCCTTAACTGTGAGAAAATAAATTTCTATTGTATAAGCACTCAGTTTATGCTATTTTGTTATACCTTCCCAAGCTAACCGAAAACTGTAAATAATTGATGCTTAAAACCCCTGAATTGTGAATGATTCTACACCCCTACTATCAAATGTAATGATTAGAGTATTATAATAGCAACTAAAAAAATTTAATCCACAGTATTTGGCCTAAACATTATAAACACATATAAATTTTTTCCTCCCAAATGACCATGTAAATTGTTCATCTCAAAGATTCCACTCTAAGAGATAATATCTCATTTCTCTACACCTGATTACTAATGTGGGGCTTAATCATTGAGGTTCTCTCCTGGCCAGGAATTAGGAAAATCATGTCCTTAATCTGTGATCCTATATTCTGCTTTGAAAGCAGGAATAATACCAATGTGCCTTATAAATTCTGACTTGTGACAAATATTCTCAGGATTTATTTAAATTCTCAACTTTCTGTTGCCTGCCAACCCCCACTAAAATTTGTGATGGTGATGAAAAAGACATGCCTGGGGAAGCGCCACTCTGGCCAAAAAGTCCTGGCACTGATGGCAGTGGAGGATATCTGTTGTGCTCATCTGAATTGTTATTCCTCAAGGCTCTTCAAGGAAAAAGGTGCTGAGTTGCTAGAGAGGAATGTTTCTTCTTCACTCAGTAAGAGGCAGGGCCTGGGCTGTTTTTGGAAATAATTTCCAGAAGAAAAGCAGAGGGGTTTTTTTGGTCAATACAATAACAGTTTCGTAAGTCAGATATATCAAGCATAGGGACTGTGGACATTTTGCATTTTGGTTCTGAACAGAAAAAATCTAGTAATGGAAACAGAGACCGGAGACAGGAAATAGGTTAACCCTAGAAAGAACAATGAAACAGCTCTCCTACCCTCTGCCATACGCCTTCCTGCCCCTCAGGCATCCCCCCTGCTCACTCCCAGGATCCCCAGACCTATATGGTGACTGATCACTAATGACTCATAGTCCTGACCACCTTCTCTCTTCAAAAGCAATTAGTTTTGAGTCCCATCTCTTTAGAAAGTTGTTCTCTACCTTCATAGCTACTCAATTGTTCTCAAAGTAAACACATAATCTAGGATGACAAAATAGAAGTCAGAGAGATATGTGAAACCGACTGACATGTTCTGTTTCACACTTGTATTGTGACTAACCTCATTTATGCTTTTAAAACACCTTTACACTTATTGTCCTATTCTCAGCCTGCTCTGAGCATTCGTCTCCAGGCTTCTATAACAAATGGGAATTGTGATTGTTGAAGCTAATCTCTGCTAACAGTTAAAATGATAAACAAGCACCACTGAAATGTTTAAACTTTTGCTAAAGGTTCCTAAGAAGCAATGCTAATTGAGAAGTGCCCATGGAGTAATGCTAAGAAATTACATTGAGAGGGAGACTCTCAGACCTGATGCAAGAGCCTGGAAGAAATAGCTCTAGTCTGATAATGTTCAAGTTCATGAATGCACTTTCATGGATGGCTGGTTGAATTTAGGTGGCTTTATTTGATCAACTCTAGAATTCAGTTAAGTTTCACAGAATGAAGATATAAGCTAGTAGCTATGTTTTAAACTAATAAAGCCATGAATTATTGCTTGGATTACACATACCAGGAGGAACTAATGGATGTTTTGTCTGGATAACATTCTGTGAGAGTAAAAATGAAAAGGTGGTGGGTCAGATGATGTCTACCCTGGCCCAGCATTTGAAGAGTCTTTCATTCTACAATAGGTTTTCAGAGTGTTTAAAAACAGAACTACACCTCTTCCTCTTCCTTCCTCTTTCTCCTCCTTCTTTTTTAAAATTTGTCTGTGGTTTTGGACAATTTACATTTGTAAAAACTGTTACAAACTTATGTAGAAAAAGGAACCAAATCCAGATTAACTAATGTATACATGAGTTTTTGGCTATATTTTCCTGCTCCTATATTGTTCCTGGCTTGGGCAGACCTATGGAGCTCATTGGGAAGAAAATCTCTTCATGTTCCTTTCCCATGTTCTCTCAGAGACAAAGATCTTGGAAAGACAAGCTTTGGCAGATTTCTGCTCCACACACAAATGAGGCAGGTGACCCAGTTTGAATTTGTGGCAAATGCCTCCCAGCAATGCCCCTGGTATTATCATCAAAAACAAAACAAAACAAAAAGACCTCTAACTCAATATTTTTTTCATTAGGCTGAAACTCTGATCATCACAAAGCAGATGGCTTAAAGCAATAGAGTAGGAGTGGGATTATTTTATAGCATGATTTAAATTACTAATAAGCCAAGTCCTACGTCATGGAAGTCTGCAGAGCATCACCATCCACTTGTTTGGGCTCTGATCAATTAACATGCCACAATGGTCTTAAAAAGAAAAAAAATCCACCGCAGATGTTGGAAATCAGAAGGAATAACATTTAGGCATGAGGACTGACAGTGTGTATATGAAATGAAAATAGACCCCAGAGCTTCAGCTCAACTCCTTACTCCATATGACTAGTTTCCTCGTTGTGGACCTTGACTAAGCCACTTAACTTCTCCAACCTTCAGTTTCTTCATCTACAAAAGGAAAATAATATTGTGACTACTTCATTGGGTTACTGTGAAGATTCCACAACATTATATACTTTAATTTTTTTAAAAAACACAGTTCCTTTGTTGTCATAATGTCAGAATGAATAATAGACACTAATATCTTACAAGGCTTTAGTCTTCTTATCTTTCTTTATGATGTCTGCTTTAGATCATCTGACCTGAAAAATTAGGTTTAACTTAATCTTTTTTCTGAAAGGAGAAAAAGTTTAAAAGTCACGGGATTATTGACCTTGTCTTTAGTTTAATGAACTTCTAGATGATTTGGGGAATGACTGGAACTAACTAGCTGCTTCTTGTCTATGCTCTGCATTCATTTCCAGGGTATCCACTGTCCAGACTTGGGAATAACTCAAAGCCAATGGGATTTCTTTGTAAAGAGAATTGCATCCTGATATTTTAAGTTTTTAAAGTTAAGCAACAATACCTATGCCACCGTCACAGCGGATAAAGACCTTATGGATAGATGAGATCATGGCCCTCTCAGCATCTACACATCTGACTTTATATGTCAATATCTCAGGATATCCTAAGCCCTAAACAGACTTGGGGCAAGATATAATTTTAATAGAAGTTTCCCCTTTTTTTTTTTTTTTTTTTTTTTTTTGCTTTGGCTAGTGTATGACTTTCTGGCCAAAGTTATCTAGGACTCAGAAATCCCTTTGATTAGTGTGGAGCACCTGTTCTAAAAGAAATGGGGAAGCAGGAACAAGATTTGCAATCATCTTTTACAAGACTTACTTCCTTGAATTTCATCAACATTTTCAGATTCGTTAGCATTTGACATTAAAAGTAAGAGTTTCCTAAGACTTGAGAGTCAGATACATATGACAGAAAAAGGCTTTCTCAAATCTTTTATCTCCCATTTAATGTAGCAAGAACCACACCTAGAGCACAATCAAGGATCAGACAACTTTTCGGCCCATGTGTCTTGGCTGGGTAGAAGGAGGATCTGTAGGAAGGAGGAAAAGTTTATCCTTTTTTGGCTCCAG
Source organism: Vulpes vulpes (assembly GCF_048418805.1). Classification (NCBI taxonomy): domain Eukaryota; kingdom Metazoa; phylum Chordata; class Mammalia; order Carnivora; family Canidae; genus Vulpes; species Vulpes vulpes. The sequence continues at coordinate 119,526,015 of NC_132783.1, forward strand.
GTGACTATAGGAAGAAGGAAGACAAAGTAGGACACAAAAACTGTCAGACATATGGGTCCTGAATTTCTTTATTTCACTTCCTGTTATGAATCTGTAAGATACCTCTATGCAGTGGACCCCATGCCAAAAGGGGACAGTGCAGTTGAGTGAAGAGGACAGCATTCAAATAAAGATCTAGATTGTGTTCTTGCTTCTCCCCTGATTTTTGTATGGCATAAACACCAAAAAGAGAGCCAGGCGGTCTTTCTTGGGGCCACCACAGCCAAGGTAGGGAGATCTCATAGAAAGGTTGGGGGCAATCCCAGTCGGGTTCTAGAAGGGCATGACAGAGATCCAGAGAAGGTCACCCTGCAAAAACTGAGGGGATCTGAATAAACAAGCAGCCACTGAGAAAAAAATTCAGCAGCCACACACTTCAGATTAGCTTTTCCAGGGCCAAGGCCACCTAGGAGGGGGGAGGATATCCTAGCTCTGAGACCCTTTTACTCATGTGTTTTTCCTCCTACACCCTAGACACCATCTTGGAGAATGTCAAGTGATTATAAAAATGAGCAATTATCTGACAAGACTAAACATTACTCAGTGAGGCTATTTAAATATGGCAGTAGAAAAGGTTTAACTGGATTGGACATTTGGTTATCCCTTCCACGTACTCCAACTACCAAGCTAGGAATGCATCATGAGAAAGACGAGGTCCAGAAGTACATCTCTCTGCATATCTGAGTTATTACATGAGCAAATTCACAAGACTATCAGGTAATTTTCCTAAATATTACCACTCATTGAGATACATTTACTGAAAGCTTTCTATACGCCACACACCATGCTAGGGACTGCAGACTCAAGGAAGTAGTAGTGTAATCCTTGCCTTTAAGAAGCCTATAGTTTAGTGGATGGGCCTCCTCAGATTATCAAAATGGTCCATTACTTGTCACATTTCAGAAGTTTACCAACTTAAAGAAAAGGTGTTTATTTCTTTCTCATGTAATAGTCATGGTGAGTGTTCTGATAGGGAGAGCCATTGTCCTCTACAATCACTCAGAAACTCAAGCTAATAGCTGTGCTGTCATCCTCAACACGTGGATTCCAAAGCCATCTTGAGCATCAACTGCCCTATCAGCCTACAGTGGGAGGGTTTTATGGACCTGGCCTGGAAGTGGAGCAAATTCCAGTGACACTCATTGGAGAGAACTTTAGTTTTAGGGACTCCCATAACTACAAAGGAGACTGGGAATTTAGACTAATCATCTGGCCAGGTACAGCGGGGAGACAGGATTTGGGAGGATGACTGGAGGCCTTCTCCGTAGGTGTAAGATTCTTTGACAATGTAGCAAATATAGTAGCATGCCTTGGTGGACACTAAACTTATGCTTTTGTTGTGAACTACAGAAAGTAAGGCTCAGAGGATCTTTGGGCAACACTTAGGAGCGACTCAAGGTAATTTTTTCTTCATTTCTAGCCACAAAGATTGTATTCTAAATAGATTTATTGCATTTGTTGGCAAGAGTTCCTTGAAGGTAATCACATTTTATTTTCCAGAAAGAATGCAAGGATAATCTTTTAGAGTTTAGGAGTCCAGAAAGAGAAGCAATCAGGTTTGTATTGTGACCCACAGTACCCCCGGTAACAGTTTGTAGGTCTTTTAGTATTTTGCCCCAGCAGAGAGGCTATCAAGTTGTCTTGTTCTAGAAAGCACTTAGGATGAGGCCCGCATGGGCTCCTTGTATCCAGAGAGTGAGGTTTTGGAAACTTTTTTCTGTTTAAATGCTTTGCTGTCTTTCTATAGGTCTCTGAATAAGCTAAAACCCTCATGAAACTTGGCCTTGACTGACCTGGCCCAGCCATTTTCTTTCCAGCCTCCTCACAGATGATATCCCTCCTTGATCTCAGCCTCTCTACTTTCACACCTAGTCATGTTCTTGCTTCACAAGAAGCAAAGTTCCTGGAACCACTAACCTTATGGCTTCTCACCTTGCGGCCCATTGTGCCAAGGTTGCTACTCCATTATCCGGGCTGGCATCTGCACTGGCACAGTCAGCTCCTACTAACACCCTAGTTCCCACATACAGGACAGTGACTGACTCCTCCCACGGCTGGATCAGGTGCCCATTCCCTACTGCATGGTATGAGAAACCTTTCCATTATCACATTGAGTCCAGTGCTAATTTTATACCTAGTCACACAACTATTTGATTGACATTCATATTGTGCTCTAGTCTGTAAGATCTATAAAGCAAGAAACTATGTCATTTTCTTTCTGCTTTTTTGTTCTCACTATTTGTACCCTGGACAATGCTATCTTGTTCATGTTTTATCTCTACTGCCTGACACATAGTAGTTGCTCAATAAATTCTCATTTAATGAAGGCATGAGCAAACAAACCATAATAACAGCAACGACAAATACCACAGCGCAGGCTTTAAAACTTTCAAAGCCTTTCACACAGCTTATCTCACTTGACAAGCAAGCAGGATGGGGCAAGAGGGTTCTAGGTTATATTCTCAGGACTCAGCTCTGAAAGCCTTAAATAGAATCTGCTATCAGAAGGGCAGTACTTAAACAGTACTGGGGGCCAGGTTACAGTGTGGGATTTGATGAACGGAGCCTGTGAGATGCTTCCTGGGAAGCACGCCCTTGGGAATGGGCTGTATATACATAATCACACACATTTTTATGAACTCTGCACAAAATAGGAGTTAAGAAGGAAAATGGCTGGAAAACTGCCAAAGGGGACATATGTGGGAAGTTTGTAAAAAAAAAAAAAAATAGTTGGGAGAAAATAAGTAGCTAAAATAAGCTAATGAGTGGATACGGAGGAAATCATATTCAACGGTGAAATAGATAACGTAATGGCTAGAAAGAAAACAGGAAGGGTAATATTGAAGAAAAGTTGCCAAGAAAAAGTGCTAACTGCAGAAGGTCAGAGAGGCATTTTAAAGAATGGGGTTAAAAGATCAAGGACAATGATAATACCTTCCACATTACCATTCTTCTGAGTGTGATTTGTGGGTGCACTCAGGTGCCTGTTGAAAGATAAAAAGACAGTCCTCAGACGCATCCTCTTGCCTTATTTCATCTTGACATCCATCATTATCTTTAAGGAGACATGAACATGGAAAACCACTTAGGCAAAGTAAAGATAGAGACTCTAAGGTAGAAAGGAATTAGAACATAGGACCCCTCAACCTTCCTTTCTCAGGTCTCAGAGTAAAGCTGGTCTTTGACAATGTTAACCCTCTCCTCACTCCCTCCCCAACTTTGTGCACTGCATTCAACACCTTCCTGTGTCTCTGGAGCCCACTGAGAGGAAGAGATCAAATGGTCGAGTGGCAGATTTGGGCTTCATATTCCCCACTCGGAGAAAAATAATCCTGTCCTTGCTCCTGCCCTTCCTCTCATTCTTGTCTTCACCTTAACTCTGTATCTCTATACTCACTATCTCCCCATCTCATTTCTCATTCACTCCTTCCACCAAAACTGTTCTCTGTCATTCCAAAATATTTTGCTTGAAGTCTTTTATTGCATCTCACACTTTCTATATATATGCACTATCTCTTGTGTGCTATACACTTTATCTATTGTGTTTATAATAGATTCTGGGTATCCCAAGGCAAAGATTCTCATCTCTGGGGATGTAATGTGCTTCTTTCTGAGTCCCCAAGTGCTGTTCCATGCCTTGCATATAGTAGGATATCAATAAATATCAATCAGAATTGTTTTTTTTTAATCTTTTTTTTAAAATTTTTATTTATTTATGATAGTCACAGAGAGAGAGCGAGAGAGGCAGAGACACAGGCAGAGGGAGAAGCAGGCTCCATGCACCGGGAGCCCAACGTGGGATTTGATCCCGGGTCTCCAGGATCGCACCCTGGGCTAAAGGCAGGCGCTAAACCGCTGCGCCACCCAGGGATCCCTCAATCAGAATTGTTAAAACTACATTACCTTTAACTGTTTAGGGGACTATGCCTCCTTTACTCCTTCCCTCTCAAATATGTCACAGAAAGAAAAAAAATTCCCTTATTTGGTATACTTTTCTAAGGGTCTTATAGAAATTCAAAACACCTACAGTATCCAATTCATGAGCTTATCAAGTAAGCATACGTCAAAATTTGGAGAAAAAGGAAGCAAGCTGAAATAGAATATACTTTTTTTTATTTGATTTTTTAAATTTGATTTTTATGGGAATATTTCTAGATTTAAAAAAGTATACCATATGTATATATATATATACGCATATACACACATGTTATCTATACATTATATATAAATATATGTTATGTAAGATTCATATAAATATATATAAAACCTTAAGCCAAGGATGGTTTTTAAAAGCCACACTGTGACTTTTTAAGACTAAGACCTAGTTCCTGCTGCCACTATGGAGATAGAGAAGATAAATTCTTTCAGCTGAGGGATCAGGATGCCGCAGCATTGGGTCTGGCTGGCTGCCCTTGGTAGATACTCACCAGCTGCTGTTAAATGACAAGAGAGCCAGCAAAGTACATATAGGCACATAAGTGCAATATACAACTTTACCCAGACTCTTCGTATCTTTATTACTGGAGCCCAGAAAGGCCCGTTTGAGATCTGGTTCTGGATTGATTCCATTAGGTAGGACCTTAGCTCTTGGCAATGCTTCTCATTGGCACGAAGAATATAGAGAAGGCTTCATTGGCTGTGGCTTCCACAGCCTGGTGGCTTCACTCATCTGTCAGTCAGTCAGCAAACCAACAAGCCTCTCCTGAGCACCCACTGCATGCACTGCATTGCTATAGGCAATGGGGATATAAGGGAGACCCACAGCCAGGTGTCCTTAAACACCACTAAGCTCAACCCTGGCCTCTGAACATGGGTGTCCCTCACTCCCCCCCACCCCACCCATCCCTCATACCAGAGAGTTCCTAGCACTTTCACTTCCTCTTCCCTCCTGCTCACTGTCCACCCCACCCCCCCAACCCCAGGTGGTGTTGGATTCACCTGGAGTACAGCTTTGTTTTAAAGCTAAAGTAAAAAATGACCCTAGGATTAGCAAATTCACAACAAAATACACTCTTTTGACCTAGGAGCTTGACAAAATGTGGGTGCATTTTAGATTTTGGAGTGAAGCAAAGAAAAAAAGGGAAATGATTTACCATTTGTTGTGACAAAGAGAAAATTGAAATGAAGAGGTTCACCCAGGCTCACTGTTTGTTTGTTTTTTCATTTCCTTGAGTGAAAGTGGGTAAAGTCTTGACAGAACAGAAAGAACATCCAGATTGGGTTGCGGTTATTCATTTCTCCAACACATTTTTCATGTCTGCCCTCCCGCCACAACCTAGAAATATAAGAGTTAACAAAAGATAATCTGATAGGACACCAAAATCTTGATCTCCCTCTTGGCAAATGAATCTCATGGTCCTGAGAAGACATTTCACCTCCTGATGTATGTCCCCATTTCTAAAATGCAACTGAGGGGCACCTGAGTGGCTCAGTCGGTTGAGAACCTGACTCTAGGGATCCCTGGGTGGTGCAGCGGTTTGGCGCCTGCCTTTGGCCCAGGGCGCGATCCTGGAGACCCGGGATCGAATCCCACGTCGGGCTCCCGGTGCATGGAGCCTGCTTCTCCCTCTGCCTGTGTCTCTGCCTCTCTCTCTATCTCTCTGTGACTATCATAAATAAATAAAAATTTAAAAAAAAAAAAAAAAGAGAACCTGACTCTAGGTCTTGGCTCAGGTCATGATCTCAGGGTCCTGGGATCAAGCCCTGAAGTGCTCCACTCTCAGCACCAAATCTGCTTAAGATTCTCTCCCTCTGCCCCTCCCCGAGCTCTTGCACTCCCACATGCTGTCTCTCTAAAACAAATAAATAAATTTAAAATAAAATAAAATAAAATAAAATAAAATAAATAAAATAAAATAAAATAAAATAAAATAAAATAAAATAAAATAAAATAAAATAAAACAGGACTGAGACCAGAGCGTGGCCAGCATTCTCCAGCTTCCTTCACTCCACTACCCCACACCTAAGAGCAGGGACAAACTCTCATGATGGAAATGGAGTTTCTGGTGCTCCCTATCCCTCCACAAGGGCTGGGAAGCTGCCCCTCAGGGGCGGGTGCCCTTCAGACACAACTCCTGACATCAAGGGGAGAGGCAATGGTCTTCCATCTGGAGTTCCCAGTCAGCTCACTCCTCTGGGCTGCCTCTGACGAGCTGACCTCCTGCCTCTCAGCGCCTGGGTGCTTTGTGCTGACGTTCACATGGCTGTCAGCACAGTGACTGCATTCTGCTGCGCTCTGCATGCTTCAGGATTGGCAGCCAGTGAAAAGAGTAGTTCTGAGATTGGAGGAAAAGATTGGCAGCATTTGATGTAAATTGTAGGCAGGAGGAGCTCCCAGTGCTCCTGGAGTCCAAGCTTGTTGCACAAGCTGTTCCACCACACACCCACACCCACCCCCACCCCTGAGACTAAGGCTCCCACAGGCCAGCCTGGCTTGCCCTCCATGCCCATCCCATGTCCTTACATAGAGAGCTGGCCCAGTGCCTGGAAGATCCTGCTGTCTTGGCTGTGCAGAACTTACCTGTGCCTGTAGGAAGTGTTCTCAGTTCCTTGCATATCAGCAGGGAGAAGCCAAATCCAGGGTCCTTCGCCTCTTTTCTGCTCTTTGACCACCTGCTGAAGTCTATGGACCCCTTCTCGGAAAAATGTTTTTAAGTGCAAAAAACTAAGATCCATATATAGAAATATAAAGGACATCTGTTATACTGAAATTCAATCATCAAAATATTTTTAATTTGATAAAGTAATACATATGCCTCTATATATTCTCTCTTTATAAATATATATGAAAACCAAGTTCTGTACTTTCAGAATAGTGATGGCATATTGACTCTCTCTGTCATAACGATAATATGTTATAAAAGTAACTGTGATTTCTATTCATGACAAAAACTCGGGTACTACTGATACTACTGTGTTTCCTATCCACGGTATTAGTTATCTATTGCTGCATAATGCAGTCAAAGTAACAAACACCACTGTACTCAGTTTCTGAGGGTTGGGGATCCAGGAACCAGTTCTGGGTGCCTCTACTCAGAGCTATGAGCTGCAGTCAGGCTATGGGCTGGGGCTCAATCTCTAAAGCCTGGAGAACCCACTTCTAAGCTCACTCACTAAGCCATTGGCAGGTCTTGGTTCCTGGCTGGCTCTTAAGTTAGTTCCTGTCATGAGTCCTTAAGACAGGAGCAGCTGGCTTCCCTCAGCATGAGTGGTGGAGAAAAAGAGTAAGAGCCTGGGGCAGAAGCTGCAGTCCTTTATAAGCTCACCTCAGAAGTGGCATATTATCACTTCCACATCTCACTGGTCACACAAACCAAGGCTGCTAAAATGGTGTCAACATCAAGAGTGTACATTTTTCTCATCTAAGTTCCTGAGCCCTGAGTTCAATGCACAGACTCCAGGTTCACAACCTCTGATAAATTGAGAGCATCTTTGTTTCTAGATATTTTTGAGTTCAATGAAAAGTACTGTGAGATCATCAAAATCACAGATTACTCCCCCTTTTTTAAAATCTCTTTTTTTTTATATTTTACTTATTGATCCATGAAAGACCCAGAGAGAGAGAAAGGCAGAGGGAGAAGCAGGCTCCCTGTGAGGGACCCTGATCCCAGGACCCCAGGATCATGACCTGAGCAGAAGGCAGATGCTTAACCACTGAGCCACCCAGGTGGCCCAACAGACCACCCTCTTAAAAATGAGCTCTGGGGTCTATGTGCAGGCCTGATTGACTTTCCTTTCATTTGTCGAGTGCAGGGTTGCTGGTATTCTTGGCCTGGCACAAAGCCCAACATATGGGAGATGGTATATGTTCACTGGATAAAGAGATCTTATTGAGGAACACATTTTGATTCCAAATGCATTAAAGTCTGGAAGAGCCTTGGAGACCATCTAGTTGATGACTTTCACAGGGAGAAACCTTATGAAAGTCACCAGCATGTTCTGCTCTCTCTGCCTGGAATGCTCTTCCTCTATATATGGCTCCCTCTCTTACTTGTCACATGTCTTTATTTAAATTTGACTTTGTCAGGATGCCTGGGTGCCTCAGTGGTTGAGCGTCTGTCTTCGGCTCAGGGTGTGATCCCAGAGTCCCAGGATCGAGTCACACATCAGGCTCCCTGCATAGAGCCTGCTTCTCCCTCTGCCTGTGTCTCTGCCTCTCTCTCTCTCTCTCTCTCTCTGTGTGTGTCTCTCATAAATAAAGAAATAAAATCTTTTTAAAAAATTCACTTTGTCAGTGAGGCCTCCATCAGCCTCACTGGGTCCCCAAGGATACCCATTCTCCGGTTTGCATGCCCTTGTATAATCCCTCCTCTTAAATGTGGACCAGACCTAATGACTCACTTCTAAGAAACAGAATTCAACAAGAGGGATGGGATGTCATTTCTGAGACTGGGTCACAAATGGTCTGTGGCTTTCTTGCTTGCCCTCCCCTGCTCTCTCACTTTGCTAACTCTGATGGAAACCAGCTGCCATATCATAAGCTGCCAGTGGAGAGGTTGATGTGGCAAGGATTGGGGGAAAGCCTCTGGCCATGAGCCAGGAAGGGGCTAAGGCCTTATGGAAACCAAATAAGAAACCAAATCTTTCTGCAAGAAACCAAATCTTTGCTAACAACCAGAGGTGCGATCTTGGAAGTGGATCCTCCCTATTTGAGCCCTGAGATGTTTCCAGCCTTACCAATACCTTGATTATAGCCTTGAGACTCTGAGCTGGAGGACAGAGATTAGCCACAGAAACTGTGGGGCAATATATGTTTATTGTTTTAAGCCACTAATGTTTGGGATAGTTATTCAGCAATAGATAACCAATGCACTACCAGAAATCATAACACGTTGCTCCAACCTTGACACTTCCTATCTTTCACTCTCATCACACATTTGTTCCTCCTTACCATTTTTCACTCTACAATATGTGTGTGTTACAAATATTTGCTTATATATTGTTGTCTGTCTCCCCCTTAAAATGTGAGTCTTAGGAGGACCGGTATTTTGGCTTGAATGGTGCCTAAAAGAGTGCTTGGCATATATTTCGTTTTCAAAAAATGCTTGTTGAATGAATGAAGGGGAAAGAAGGGGGTGATGCAGTGGAGCACACCTGGAGGCAGGATATTATCTGAGAAAACAACCCTGCAGGGAGCCTGATGTGGGACTCTATCCAAGGACCCCAGGATCACTCCCTGAGCCGAAGGCAGATGCTCAACCACTGAGCCACTCAGGCATCCCGCCTGTTATAGATTAAAGGAGACCTATTAATATAAACTTTGGTTGAATCCTGATTTGAAAAAAAAAAGTGAGCTACAAGGATATTTTAGGGACAATAGGGGAAATTTGAATATGCATTGGCTATTAATAATCTTTTTTTTTTAAAGATTTTATTTATTTATTCATGAAAGACACACAGAGAGGGAGAGAGGCAGAGACACAGGCAGAGGGAGAAGCAGGCTCCATGCAAGGAGCCCGATGTGGGACTCGATCCTGGGTCTCCAGGATCACACCCTGGGCTGAAGGTGGTGCTAAGCTGCTGAGCCACCGGGGCTGCCCTGGCTATTGATAATCTTAAGGGAATTGTTATTTCCATAAGTATAGTAACAAAGTGTGGTTATGTTGGAGTATGTTCTCAATCTTAGGGGATGAACTCTAAAGTATTTCGGGGTGATGTGTCAAGACATTTGTTACTTTTAAGTGGTTCAGCAAACATAAGTTTTTAAGTTAATTGTGTACACACATGCAAACACACACATTTGCTTTACATATATACATAAATACAGAGAAAAAAATGTTAACAGCTATGTAAGTGTATACGTGCGTATTATATGACCCTTTCCATTGGTATATGTATTTCAAAATTATCATCATAAAGGTTTCTAGGGGCAGCCCCGGTGGCTCAGCGGTTTAGCACCACCTTGAGCCCAGGGCGTGATCCTGGAGACCCAGGATTGAGTCCCATGTTGGGCTCCCTGCCTGGAGCCTGCTTCTCCCTCTGCCTGTGTCTCTGCCTCTCTCTCTCAATCTCAATCTCTCTCTCTCTCTCTGACTCTAATAGAGAAATAAAATCTTAAAAAAAAAAATAAAGGTTTCTAAATTTTTGAGTATTCATTCCCAAATAGAACACTGGGCCTCAGATAGGTAAAGGGAGCTGCTTGCTCACAGCAGTCCAGCTGGTCAGTGGTGGTGAGGAGCTGGCTAGTCAGACTCGGGTTGAATTTTGTTTCCATCATATCCGGAACATCCTTCCTTTCATTTTCCCAGGTCTGGAACAAAGGCTCCATCGAATTGATGAGTCAGGAAAGCTGCACAGGACGTATCCCTCGGTCCCCAATGCAATAGGAGTCAGGAGGTTTTATCAATTTCAAACAGATCCACAGTTGATTGGTTTTCCTAGAGCCAATATACTTGTCATCATCAACGGGCCCTGTGTGATTTACACCACTTAACAAAAACAAGAAAAGGATGTTTCTTCTGTTCTCATTATCTAGGCCTTTGGACATGGTAGAGATAAGACTTGGACAGGAATGCAGTTCACATACTTAAGGCCTCTGCCAAAAGGTGACATCGCCTCTGCCACTTTTTAACCTCCTGTCCTTTCCTGTTTTGTTCTTACCTCCCAGTCATCCAAGCCCTGATGTAGCACAGGCTCTGGTTCCCAGCAGCATAGGTTCAAAATTCGGCTCTAATGCACATTGTTTGTGCAACCTTGAACATGGATCTGAACCTTTCTGTGCCTCCATTTCATTGCTTAGAAAATAGATGCAAGGATAGTGTGGCAAGCAGAATAATGATTCCCAGGGATGTCCACACCATAATCTCCAGAATATGTGAATATGCTCCCTTACCTGGAAAATGGACTTTCTGTGATGAAAGTTACAGACCTCTTGGCAGAAGATTAAATGATCTGGGTGGACCCTATGTAATCATTTCCAACCTTGAAAATGAAAGAACCTTTCCCAGAGGTGGTCAAAGAGGTAGATGCTATGCTAGAAAAAGGGCTTGCTGGGCAGTTGGGGAAAAGAACCCAAAGACTCTGAAATTGACTTCATCTGATTAGAACAGATATGTGACTAGGTATTACCAAAAAGCGTTGAAGGAGAACTACACAAACCTCAGAATTTTCTAGTAGCCACATTTTTAAAAAGTGAAAAGAAAAAGACAAGCATAACTTTTTTTTTTTATTTTTATTTATTTATGATAGTCACACAGAGAGAGGGGGGTGGGAGCAGAGACACAGGCAGAGGGAGAAGCAGGCTCCATGCACCGGGAGCCCGATGTGGGACTCGATCCCGGGTCTCCAGGATCGCGCCCTGGGCCAAAGGCAGGCGCCAAACCGCTGCGCCACCCAGGGATCCCCAAGCATAACTTTAATAAAATATTTAACCCATTGTATTCAAAATTTTATCATTTTAATACACGATCAGTATAAAAATTACTAATGAGATATTTTACTTTTTTTTATACTTAGTCTTTGTTTTTTTTTTGTTTTGTTTTGTTTTGTTTTGTTTTGTTTTTTCATATACTTAGTCTTTGAAGTCAGTATTTACACTTAGTGCTTACCTTAATTTGGACTACCCACATTTCATATGATCAATAGCTCCATGTGAGTGGTGGCTGCTGTATTGAACAGTGAAGCCTACAGAGCATGAAACAAAGGGCCTCTGGACCAAAGGACAGCAGCCATAGGTGAAAGTTAAGGAACTTTACTGTAAAATTGGAGTTTAGAAGCTTGAATCCCAAAAGTTGAAACCTGCTTCCCTATCACACTATCCCCTACAGCCTTCTTTCTTCCACTTGGCTTTCAAAACTCAGACAGCTAAACTTCTAGCATGAAGGCAGTTCCTAAACATGAGCAGATAGCCAAGAATCACCAGGCATTTGAGGAAAGTGTGTAGCATAAAATATTGAGAACAAACAATATTGGAAGATAATTCTTTATGAGTCTCTCACATTTCTGGATGTTTCTCAAGTACAGGCTTGTGCTTTTGCTCTAGGCTCTCTTTTCAAAGATGTATATATGGTAAACAGCCTTGAAAGGTAGAGATAATGTCTCCCTCCCCCAGATGGCATGTTGGTTTGCTGTCCAGTATACCATCTTACTCCTGAGCAAAAGTCAGAAAGACTTCCTATGCATTAGAAAAGATTAGAGCTCGCTAAGCTTGGGGTTCCTCTCCCATAACACATTCTACTGCACATGCAGGCCTCACCCTTCTCATCCTTCTTTGTGTTGCCCTGCGGGAAATTATGCCCAGGAAACTGATACAAATGCCAATACTCAGCCATGATTATTTCAGTGGAAGTTAAAGGACAATGGAGAAATGCTTTTAAGATTGGGAGAGATCTCTATTCAGCCAAATGCTCAATTTGGTGTGAGGGTAGAATAAAAATATTTTCAAACATGCAAAGTCTCAGAAAGAGAGGAGAAATTCCTGGGACTATGGGAAAGAGAGATTCTCAAGATGACAATTATGTACTTGGTGTAGAGAGAACCAGGACAGGGTGGAACACATCAGAATGTTCCATCTGAAGATGTCTTCAAGAGGTGGAAATTGATAGAATATCTAATATATTTGAAAATACTGAGAGAACATTTCAACTATTGGGGGGGGGGGGTTGGAACTGAATTAATGATTGGCACCTAGAAAACTAAACAAATGATTAAACAAGGCAATCACTAAATTCTAGGAAAATTAAAAAATAAACATGCAACACAGGAAAAGTAAGAGCATACAACCTGATTCATTGATGAAAACCAGTATTCACATAGTTGTGATCATGTAAACACTGATTATTGATATTTTCTACATGATGATATAACTATTTTGAGAGAATAACAGGATAAGAAGTGGGCTAGGAGAGTTGAGGTAATGCTATGAAAAAAAGTTAAATCTTGGTTCTTTTTTAGTTTTAGCCATTATGAAGAAGTAACAATAGAAGAGTGTTACTCAAAGATATGAAACTAACTATCAAAAGAAAGAGTTAAAATTGTTGCACCTAATTGTTCTGGAGAACTAGAATGGCCTGGCCATGGAGAAGTTTCTTGGCTTTGATAATTAGCTTTGTAGACGATTTAAACAATGTGTTCATGTACAGTTTCCATAGGATAAAGACTGAACAACAACAACAACAAAAAGAAGATGCCGTGTCATCTTACATTGTATTTTGTCCCCTTTCTCTGCTAGGGCTGGTGAGCAGATGGCATAAAAAGGGTGTTCATCTGCAGGGAGCCTGGTGGGTTCTATAGAAGCTTCCACAACAACCTCAGGACAGCAGCAGCAGCAACCAGGCAAAGAAGTCTCTCGTCAAAGTGGCACCATGGTAATGAATAAAGCATTCAGGACATTCACCTTCCAGGAGGGTCCCACAGGGAAGAGTGAGAGGAGAACACAAAGAAGGGCTTTGTCTGAGTAGAAGCAACAGTTCACTGGCAGAAATTGCCCTGAGATTGACTCCTCATTGCCCTAAGCCCCAAGATCCTGGGAAATAAAAGGTCAATCCATTTTCCCTTCTGAACTTTTAAAAACCAGGGTGCTGTGGTCAGAATATTTGTGTCCCTTCCCCGTCCCCAAATTCATATATCAAAACCTAAGCCCACAGGGTGATGATACTAGGAGGTGGAACCACTGGGAGGTGATTAGGTCGTGAGAGCAGAGCCTTCATTATGGGATTAGTTTCCTTACAAAGGAAACCCAACAGAGCTCCCTTGCCCCTTCTGCCGTGTGAAGTTACAACAGAAAATACCCAAAAAACAAAAAACAAAAACAGCCATCTAAGAAGCAGATTCTCACTGGACATCGAATGTGCTAGCACCTTGATCTTGGACTTCTCAGCTTCCAGAACTATAAGGAATAAATGTGTGCTATGTGCAAGTCACCCAGTTTATGGGGTTTTTGCTATAGAAGCCTGAACAGACTAAGACACAAGGTGTTATAATCAAGACTGGAAACAAGATTATATGGGTGTAATAATTGGTGTCATGGGATCCTGGTTTTCCTCCCTAGCATGTGAGCTGGTCCTCGTGGCTCCACCCAACCCCAGGGCTAGGGGAAGTTCTACTAGATGCTCAGCAAAGAGAATGCCTTGTCCTAGATCCAGATGTAGCTTCTGTTACAATGAGTAGGGGAGGAAAGAGGGGGACGAGTCCTCACAAGGCAGGTCAGCTTAGGATCAGCGCCGTGTAAGCCCTCCTAATAGCACGCACTACCGCACTACCGGCCCTGAAGAGCAGAAGTTCATTCCCTGCTGCATTATCCAGAGAAGGCCTTATGGCCGAGGCAACGCAAGGTTTCTACAGGCAAAAATGGTGGAAAAGGACACTCCAGCCAGAAGGAATAGCTCAAATAAAGACACCAGAATTTAGAAAGGCAAAATTCAACTCGAGTGCCAACTATGTGCCATTGTCAATATCAGCTTCATGTGGTACGAACGACCACTTTCTCCCTTCTGTAAATATGCCCAGCATCACGGATTAGCCTATGGCAGGACCAAGTTTCAATCCCAGTTCTGTCTGAAAACCTGTGCTTTCTTATGTAGACATAAAAAAGTACAAGCCTATTCAGGAAGTAACTTTGGGTTCCCCCAGCCAGACCAGGTAAAATTCAAGTGCAAATAGCTTATCTAGAACTTAATTCCAGTAGTGGGGTGAGGGGGGCGGGGAGGAAGGTTACTGGGTGGCTCAGTCAGTTAAGCATTGGATTCTTGATCTGGACTTATGATTCATAATCTCAGGGTTGTGAGATCAAAGCATGCATCAAGCCCTGCATCGAGCTCCGAATCTAACCCCGCATTGGGCTCCATGCTGGGTGTGAGGCCTGCTTAGCATTCTCTCTCTCCCTCTCCCTCTGCCTCTCCCTGGCTCCCTCTAAACAAACAAACAAACAAACAAAAACAAACAAACAAAACAAAAATTAATACCAGGGAATTTTGGTAAGGGAATGGGGAAATGAGACAGGAAAGGAAAGAAAACCAATAAAGTGTTCATTATTAAATAAGTTGCTGCTGTAGGTAACTAGAATTGAATCCTGTTGGGACATTCTGGAATCCATTGTAGAAGCAGAGGTACAACATTGCACATCTCCAGGACACTAGAGAAGAAGCCAAGGGCACCTGGGTGGCACAGTTGGTTAAGCATCTGCCTTTGCTCAGGTCATGATCCCACTTTGGGCTCCCTGCCCAGGGAGGAGTCTGCTTCTCCCTTTCCCTCTCCCTGTCCTCCTGCTAATGTTCTCTCTCTGTCAAATAAATAAATAAAATATTAAAAAGAGAGAGGGAGAGAGAGAGAGAGAATGAGGCCAGAAGAAAGCATGTAACAATCTTGAAAATTTTTATTCAGTTTGCAATGGAAAGCCTTTGAAAGTTTAAGAGAGAAATGGCATGATCAAGGCAGAATTTAAGGAAGGTGAGCCTGGCTCTTCTGTTCAGATAATGCTTGTCAATCTGCATCAAGAAGTGCTCCATTTCTGGTGAGTATCGAGGGAAAAGTAAAAGATTGACTTTGCTACAGAACACTTTAAGTTATCTCATTGCTCATGAAGAACAGATGCTGAGTATCAGCAAGCTTTTTTTTTTTTTAATTTATTTTTTATTGGTGTTCAATCAGCAAGCTTTCCACCTCCTTTGGATTTCTGGCCTGAGGGTGCAAAGTGGTAGCATTTGCCAGATGACAGAGATTGGCTGGTATGAGCCAGCCTCCTTGACTGACCAAGACCAAGAGAGAGACAGTAAGGAGTAGGCACCAGATCATGGGAGGGTTCTCTCTGTTGCACCTCACAATCATACATTTTCCCCAAGTTGCGAACCTGGAAGAGGGGAACACAGGAGATGACACCTCTGTAAATATCAGGAATAGAATACTGAGTGGATTTTGAGGTGGACATAATCTACATGGGGGTAGATTGTTTGATCTTCTTACATCACCTCCCAACAGACACTAAACTCAGGCCCCTCTGATGAACTACAGGCCCCAAAGCCCTTGTCCACAGTTCAGAGATCCTAAAACTCTAAAGATGATTTGCTTTCAATTTGTGACAAACTCATTTAGCATCAAAATCTGACCTTGTTGGGGCACCTGTAGCTCAGTGGTTGAGTGTCTGCCTTCAGCTCAGGCTGTGATCCTGGGGTTCTGGGATCGAGTCCTGCATCAGGTTTCCTGAGGGAGCTGCTTCTCGCTCTGACTATGTCTCTGCCTCTCTCTCTCTGTGCCTCTCATGAATAAATAAATTTTTTTAAAAAATCTGACTTTGTTATAAATTCATAAATAGTCTTCCTTTTTTACCCCACTTTGGGTGAATATTTATTCACTTTGCCCCAGAAAAATTTGCTACTCTCAATCCCAAAGTACATTCAACTTCAAGGATATTGTATAAAAGACTGTGGATCTGAAGTTTAGAAATAGTCCCTTGCCTCTTCAGTTGAGCTCATCCCACATCTCCATCAGAGAGAGCTGATTCTGTCTGTGGGCACCCCTACAGGACACAGAGAGTAAGGGATGGGGAATGCTCAGCAGGAGCTGGAGCACAAGTACATCTCCTGAGTCCCAGGACTGAGAATGCTAAAGCCTCTGGTGGGGTATGTTGGCTCCAGACACGAGAGGGTGCTGCCATCAGGTAGGTAACCCCCATACTCAGTCCCCATGCCAGCTCGAATTTGCAGAGCATCAAAAGCCCAATGGACTTCCTAAAGAAAGCACTTCTATTTATTAGAAATGCACTTCCTTCCCAGAATAGCATGAGATGGACCCAGAAACTCCCTTACTAAAGTAATTTAACAAATACTATATTAATTTACCGAACCAATCCAAAGTAAAAGGTAATGGAATGGGGAAAATATTTGCAACATGATTAATCTGGTGAGCTAATGATCTTTGGGAATGAGATGACCTGAGATTACATCCCAGATTTGCCATTCTCTAGCTATGTGGCTTTAGGCAAGTCACATAACCTCTCTAAGCCCTGGTTTTTGCATCTGCAAATTAGGTGGAATAAGACTTCCTAGGGTTGGTGTGAGGGTTAAAAAAGAAAAAAATGTGTAAAGCTCCTAAAAGAGTACCTAACTCTTAAGTACTTCCTTAATGTTAACTTTTACTGTTTTTTAAAGAATTCTTTAAAATCATAAGAAAAACATGAATATTCTGATGGGGAAGAAAATGAGCAAAGGAGAATGTAAGTAATTTAGGAGAGAGGAATAAACGACAGCCAAAACATCTGCGAACAAAAGTTTGGACTCAGTGGTATTCAAAGAAATGCAAAATAAAACAACTTGTTTTTCCCCTATCAAATTGGCACAGATTAAAAATATCTTGTTATAGTAAAACCCCATCATCATGCTGCCAGAGGGACCAAAAAAAATTTAACTGGGTAAAATACGAGGGTCACGTGATTATGAGGATGCCAAAAAGACCCTCATGATTCTGTGGATGAGGGCCAATCCCAAACTGTCATCACGGTAGGATTTTACCAAGGCTGCTCTTGGGGAAGAGGCAGCTTCTTGCCTGCAGATGATGTGAAAACAGGAACACTTGCTCCACAGGGCAGTCGGCCTTGTGTGTCAGTGGCCTTCAAAAGTTTCTTAACTTGGGACCAGTGACTCTAAACCAGCAGTTCATACTTAAGGAGATCAGAGTTCACACCCAGATTCTTAATTCAGGATTTTTTTTTTAAGATTTTATTTATTTATTCACGAGAGACACAGACAGAGAGGCAGAGACAGGCAGAGGGAGAAGCAGGCTCTTTGAGGTGAGCCCCATGAGGGACTCCAACCCAGGACCCCGGGATCACACCTTGAGCAGAAGGCAGATGCCCAGGCATCCCCATGACTCAAGATTTTAACCCTAGTATTAATTAACACTCAAAAATTCAAAATAACTTAAATGTCTAAAAGTGAGACCTCATTTAAATAAGTAATAGCACACTTTTTAAATTAAAGTCTATGAGAGTGTTTAAAATTGATGTTTTTAATGAGTATTTAGTGGCATGGGTAAATGTCATTAAGCAAATCAGGATACCATATACATATGCATATATATGTGCATATATTAATATAAAAATAAACTTGCAATCTGTGTTCATGTCTGTGTTTGTATTTGTGTGTGGAAATGGTTAGCTTTAAGCAGTGGGATTATTGGGATTTTTTATATGTTTCCTTGTACTTTTTTCTTATTTTCCAAGCTTTCTCTAATAAATTATATTACTTCTATAATCATAAATGATTAATATCAGTCTTATAAACAATAATAATACTTATTATTAACAGTAAAATATTTATTCAGTGACTGTGCAGGGCACGGTGCTGGGTGCAGCTCTGAAAGATGCTATTACTTCATTAGTAAGAAGCCCATTTCTCAAAAGGTGCTAATTTTTTCCCCAATAAATGTCAGTAACATTCCAGCAGGCCTTCTCTTCTTCACTTCGAGGCTACTGTATCTCCAACACCTAGCCCCATCACTTCCTGCCTACGGGCCTTTGGAGAAGCTACTGAATTTCTGAGCCACATTTCCTCTCTGTGAGATGATGAAGATAACTTCACCCTGGTGGTGATGAGGTTCATCCAAGGAAATTCAGAAGGGACTTGGCGGACGGTCGCACCCCACAGGAGATGTTTGCTAAGTGCCTGTTTCTTCTCTGCTTGTATTTCTCACAGTGGCCTCTTGGGCGATTAAACACACATAATAATGGTCTGTCACCACAGGATATTTTTGAAACTTCTTTCTTGAACATCTTTTGGTTTGTTTATGGCTGTAGACACTTTGCCCCTGCCCCCTGTTGGAGGATTAGCACCAACAGCTGTCTTATCTCCTTCTAGGAAACATTTTTCCAACTTGTTGATTGCAAGGCACAGTAGGAAATATGTTTGGCTTTGAGATCTGCTCATATCTGTATGTACGTAACTAAAACAAAAGCTTTATGAAATAATACTTTAGGGATCCCTGGGTGACTCAGTGGTTTAGCGCCTGCCTTTGGCCCAGGGCACGATTTTGGAGTCCCGGGATCGAGTCCCGTGTTGGGCTCCCAGCATGGAGCCTGCTTCTTCCTCCTCCTGTGTCTCTGCCCCCCTCTCTCTCTCTCTCTCCCTCTCATAAATAAATAAATAAATCTTTTAAAAAAAAAGAAATAATAATCTACTACAGTGTGATACATTCTTCTCTTTTATTATTATTATACATTCTTCTCTTGTTTTAAAAGTACTAATCACAGCCCACTAAATTGATCTCACTGTGCATAAATGGGTGATGAACTACGCTTGGAGCTACACATTGCCAAATGTAAAAGCCATCTTAACCACGGTAGGTGCACTTGCAATGCACATTCCTGAGCCTTAACCTCAGATCACTGGCATGGGGACAGGGAATCTGCATTTTCACAAATTCCCAAGAGATGCAGATTGTCACAGGTTCACACTTTGAGGAACTCTGTTCTAGAACCATGGTGTATTATAGGCTCTGTTAAATCTAGAAATGACGGTTCTGTTCTCTCATTTCAAATATGATGTAGGCTCAGCCTTAGGTGTGCATACACGAGAGATGGCAGCAGGAGTTTGGTGGGGGGGCTCATTTCTGCCCTTTCTGGCAAGCTGAGTGATGAAGACATTTGGCTTTTATACCTCTGCATAGGAAAAGATGGTATTTTGGTGTCAAAAGGCAAGGTGTGGGGCAGCCATTCTGCCAGTGTTGATGATGGCAGGTGTGGCAAATCCCAGCACCTGCAGCCCCTGGGGCAGCTTCCTGGTCAGGGAGGCTCCTCCGTGGCATCATTGGCAGCAGTGGCGATGTGGTGTGGGAGCCAGCATTTCCCCAGTCTTAACAAAAGTAGATACATGCTCTCTGAGAAGCCTTATTCCAGGGTAGGGTTTTAGGAATCACTCTTGAAAGCACAACCTAAAATCTGTTCTCCAACTTCCATTTCATACGCCCATACTGAATGACTTCTTGCTTGAACTAATTGAAGTGGATTTTGTCCTCTGCAACTGAGCTTCTAATGATAGCTTAGCTACACAGCAAAATCAACCCAATCACGTTACAAACACAGTATTTTTTTTTTTTTACTCAAACTCCTATTAGCTGCATGACTTCTTCCCTAGACTTGGTGGCCATAAAATAAAAAAATAAAATAAAATAAACCTAAAAATCTGTCCTCAAAAGACAAATATTTCCTACCAATGAGACTTTACAATAAAGTTGCTACAAAGAGCTTTTAGCAATGTCAGCATTGCTGGAACAACTGCATTGCCTTCAAAGGGGATCATACCAAAAAACAAACAAACAAAAACAAACAAACAAAAAATCACACTCATTAGGATATAGGATTTCTGGCCCAGTTTGTTCAGAAGACAGTGCTCCTTTGATAACAATAGGAGACAATGAAAGTAAAACAGAGAGAGAAAAGTATTATTTTTAAGATTTTATTTATTTATTTATTTATTTATTTATTTATTTATTTATTTGAGAGAGAGTGACAGAGAACACTAGCATGAGCAGAGAGTGGTAAAGGGCATAGAGAAAGGGTGAAGGAGGCTCCCCATTAAGCAGGGAGCCCGACTTGGGGTTTGATCCCCAGGCTTCAGGATCATGATCTGAGCCAAAGGCAGATGCTTAACAAACTGAGCCACCAGAGTATCTGTTTTCAAGGAGTGTGCAGCCAGACAGCCCAACCAAGCATCATGTTCACTGTGAGGAGTGCTCTAAAGAGATATGCACGAGAGCAGTTACTTCACCTTACTGGCGCTCCACACGGTGCCCAGGTGTTTCTTGACTCATATGGCTTGAATCCACAGCCTCACTTCTACAAACTGACATTTAATGTGAATGTTTACTATCCACATGTCCTCAGTAGTGATAACGTCATGAGAATCCCGAGGGCAAAGGGCTTTTTAGGGAGTTAGCAAGTTGAGATTAGTAGGTTTATGCCAGGGAAATGTGTTTAATGGGGGTTTTGAGAATATAACAATAAGATTAAATCCATCCTATTTCTAAAAATACTGAAAACAATCAAATAAGTGCCTATAGTTAAAATACCGGTGCTGGTTGACATAATTTTTACCATGCGGGTTTATAAGGTTGATGGTGGCA
The DNA here is from genome assembly GCF_048418805.1 of Vulpes vulpes. Classification (NCBI taxonomy): domain Eukaryota; kingdom Metazoa; phylum Chordata; class Mammalia; order Carnivora; family Canidae; genus Vulpes; species Vulpes vulpes. The sequence goes on from NC_132783.1 coordinate 119,547,102, forward strand.
AATATGCCCACTCCATTTTTACCTTAGGAATTATATTTTGGAAAAAAGGGAACTCAGTCCCAAGGCAAGTTGGTAGCCTGGTACTATGAAAGCATTGAAAAGGAGAAACATGCCTTAATTGGCAAAAGTTTTGATGAGAGGCCATAAGAAAACATGAGCTTTGACTATGCCAAATCATGCTGTTTGAGCTCAGCAGGGGTGTCAGACAAATCTACATGACTTGCTCAAAGTCAGTGCAACTTGTGAAAAAAGAAGCTAGAATTTGACATTCAGTTCATCAAATTCTAAAATCTAAATTTCCTACCATAATGCGTTGAATCTTTGAGCTAGCAGGAACTCAGAATAATACATCTATTGGGAAAATAGATGTTTCTTTATATCATCTTATATCATCTGACCATCTTATTATGGTCAAATCGAGAGTCCCAATGTTCTATATATTCTAAATCCCAGGGAATGGGTCACTTCTTCCCTCTAAAGTAGACTAGATGATCAGGAACTCCTTGTCACAGATGCTGGACTTCTCAGTTTGTTCACAAAACAATGCATATGGCACTGGGGAGGGCATTTAATCTTTATTTATATCCTGTATTCCTGAGTCAAGTGAAAGGGGTGTGCGGTTTAATGGTACCCGGTTAAAGTGATTAAGTCATAGTCTGTCTATCCTTTCATGGTTGACTGAAAGAAAAAGAAGAAAGTATGGTAACTTTTGCATTTTTAGAAAGGAAGCCTGAAGAATAATCTGATCGTGACGCTCTCCACTCTCTGTGTGTTATGTTTCTAACCAGGTTTTCATCTACTGATTCATTTGTTCATTCCTTCAGTAAACTTTTCTTGAGTGGACCAGGCAATGTGTTAGGAGTTGAGGAAACAATAAATAAGATATGTTTCTCACTCAAATCGAACAGGAATAATCTCACCACCCACAATAAATAGACATATACTGTGAGGAGGTGCTGGAACTGGATGGGCACTTCAGAGACATGTAACAGGGCATGGCATGCCAAGGTCCTTGTCCTTAAAGACAAACAAAGAGTTCGATCTCCCTAAGCAGATATACATGCACATAAGAGGCTAAGGAACATTATGCAATGCTAAGTGCCAGTTGAGTGGTATGAAGAGTAAATGCAGCCAGCATTCCAGAGATGGGGAGATCATTCTTGGTCTGGGCAGGTGGGGAAGCTGTAACAGTGGCATAATTGTGGTCAAAGCTAATAATAACTCTATTATAAACCACAGCATTGCAAGGGCGACAGGATAATTTCTTTGAGAGAACAAAATTTTTTTGGTTTAAATTGACCTCATGGAAATAAATCTGGTACTTAAAGAGTCTCAGGTTTCATTTATGTCATAAGGGTTCATTTGTGGGTGACTGGTTCCCGAAAGCAGAAACTTGTCTGTCCAGGTTGGAGTCATCTTGAATGGGAGAAATGAAAGTTCATTATTCTCTCGAAAATTATTCAACATTAATTGTGTTTGGCACTTTTTAAATAAGGAAAATTACCCTAAACTGGATGGTTTAGATTACATTGTTCTCTGTGAGAGACTCTTCTCATGTAATTACTAGGTGTTAGCTCTATGATTATAAGGAGGACCTGAATTTTCTCCTTATCACCGAAAATAACTCTCCTTCTGTATTGGAAAAAAAGTACTTCTTTTTAAAATGTTCTCATCCTCAATTAAGCCATCAAAAGGGAATCCACACTCCATAAATTAAAATGAACATACCGATGAAAATGTCATTGCTGATGTGGGCATGTCTACAGCTTTATTTTAAAAGGTTTGGGTCTCATAGCCTGTTAGTTTTAGAGAAATTATAATAATTTGATACAAAAATCTTATATTTATGTGGTTACATTCTAGACAGAAAATCAGATCCATGCTTATTAAGAGTTTTAAATTTCATGTAAGTTCTTAGATGCATGTAGAGGTAATATATGACTTATTCGACTCAACTTTACCTAACAAAATACGCTTGTAAGTTTGAGATACTGAATGGCATGCCTCCTGGTCTCTCATCAATTCTCATAAAGAATACCACAGGGTTTGGCCATAGATAAGAAGAACCAGAGGTTTCTTCCCTTCCAACAAGAATAATTAAAAAAAAAAAAAAAAAAAACCTGAGTGAGATTTTTTTTTACTTTATTTTAATTAAAATATCTGGGAGCTAACAAGATAATGAGAGCTTAATCTGTTAAACTCTAGAAGGCAAAATCCCAGGAAGGTAAAATGAGCACATGAACCTAGTTGGACCCAAACAGTAATTACCAACCTGAAGAAACATGCCAAAACAAGGTGCTATTTTGGTAAAAAGGAAGCAGAAGGAAGAGGTCAAAACCTGGGGCCCACCTATGGTAGGGAATCCCATTTCTTCCTTAAATATATTACAGTGGGATCCAAAGGCCCTATATACCCTTAGGCAAATGGAAAACCAAAAGTAAGCCAGCCCTTGTGTAGATTCACAGCCCGGGTTTGCATCACCTGGTTGGTCCAAGGAAACACAAGTGTTGAACTTGGACTAAGCAGGTCCCTTACTTATAATGTTCCAGGAATAAATTTTAAAAAACATTCCCCAGAGAAAAGTTCCATCATCTCAGACATCAGTCATTCCTAAATTACTTTTCAAGTACAATGATCAATGCACCATCAAATACAATAAGTCGTATAAACAAAGCAACCTGAGTGAGAACAAGCAGAAATAACAGACAATAGAATCAGACCACAAAGACTTCAAATATTAGAATTCTAAAATGCATACTATAAAATATCTGTGTTTCTTCTGTTTAGAAAAAATAAACATAAATCTCCAGAGAATGCGGAACTACCACAAGTGCAAGAGCAACTGCCAAACCTTTTATAAAAACAAACAAACAAACAAAATATCTTCAAGCACCTCCAAACATACTCTGGCAACGATTTACTTTCAGAGTGAGAAATGCAGAAATTGCTCCACCTAAGAGCCTGGAGAGCCCAAGTAAAGGTCCAAGTAAAAAAGCAGGACATGACCTGGGAAGATGAGGCCCTCCTTGCCTCTGCTTGGATCCTAAATTGTCCTCTACAAACAGGAATCTATCCCCCACTCCCTTTTTTTAAGTGGATTTGGATAAGAATATTTATACTTTTATGATCACAGTTCAGGTAAACCAAGAATATCCACTAGCAGTGCTAAATAAGCAATAGATTGTTCTTTGTGAAAAAATATCTTGCCAAATATGAAGGGGGGGGGGGAACTTATCTGAGTGCATTCTTCTTCCTGTATTTGCTACAAAAATGAGAAATAAAAAATCCTACCAGTTTTCATAGCTATAATTGTTTATCTTAACTCCTTCACTTCCACATCACTCAAAGGGATAGACACTGTGATACACTTCTCAGATCTCTCTTCAAGAACAAAAGACTTAGAGACGCATGGGTGGTTCATTGGGTGAGCATTTGCCTTAGTCCTGGGATGGAGTCCCGCATCAGGCTCCCTGCATGGAGCCTGCTTCTCCTTCTGCCTATGTCTCTGCCTCTCTCTGTGTGTGTCCCACGAGTAAATAAATAAAATCTTTAAAAAAAGAAAAGACTTATTCCTACAGGGAGTGCTTCAGACAAACTGCCTTTGGCTGTCTGCCCCCATTGGGATTGCCTGATTTGAAGAGACCCCCACCCACACACACACACACCCCCCAAAGGCCTCATCTCCTTCCTGGGAAGTCCATATCCAATGACTAATCAACAGGGTTAGAGGGTATGTTTCTTCCTCTCCTACAGTGAGGTCCCTCTGAATGCGATCCCATCTTCAGAATTTACTACAGGGATGACTGTGTCTTCTACCAAAATATCCAATCCAGCATTGAAGTTCAACTGCTCCCTGTTCCCAATCCTGTTTTCTTCTGCAGATGTCAATCCCAGGAGCATTCCTTCAGAAACCTGCTACACACTAATCTGTGTACGAGTCTGCTACCCAGGAGACCCAGCCTGTTGACACTGAATGCTCACTGATTTAAACTCAACCTTTTTGGGGTTTAAACATTTCTTCTTCAGGGGTGCTCTAACTGTAAGAACTTTATCTAAGTGACAGGAAATATCCTCTACTCTTTCTGCCATGTTCAGGAAATTTCTTGGAAGTAACTCTACAAGAAGCATCATGATTTAGTACGTATCCTATCAAACTCATTTCTCATATTTGACAGTGACTTCAGAAAAACAACAAAGTCCTGATTCTGAGAAGTGGAAGCTAGTGCCATGCCCAATCACAGCTGAGAACACAGAGTTGATTCAAAGTATTTGCATTTCTAGTCTTCTTAAGAATCCAGGCTTCTTCTCTTAATGAGTGAGCCTCTCTAATGCCAGTAGTATCTATAGCTGGTTAAAAAGTATAGGAATAGCTCTAAAAGAGGCCCACAGCAGACAAGCTACCAGTCATCTTGTGGAGAGGCTTGGCGGTGGTTACCCCTGGAGTGGAGGAGAGCCATTGTCTGATCAGGTTGCTTTCATTAAAATCTCTATGTGACTATGGGGGTTGCTAGAAGCAAAGTTTCATTTCATCTTCCTCCACCCACTCCATCCTCTAAACAACTGAAAATAGAATCTGATTAAGTTATTCTGTTTTTGAGGCCAAGTACACACCCATAGCATGTTTTCCAGCTTTGCTGAGGTGTAATGGACAAATAAAATTGCACCCCAATGACCTGATATATGTGTACATTGTGAGATGGTACACAATCTCTAAGCCATCCACCACTTTACACATTTAACTTCCATTTTGGGGGTGGGGGAAGTGAGAATATTTGTATTCTATTCTCTCAGCAAATTTCAATTATCCAATAAAGTTTTATCAACTCTAGTCACCATGTTATACATTAGCTTCTCAGACTGTGTTCATCTTATGACTGAAGTCCTTTTCCTTTCGTCAGGATGGTTGCACTTTGAGGTTAATATTGATGCAGCCTGGCTGGGTTGGAGAACCCAGAGTGGGGCTTCCGAGGGACCAGCCAAGAGAGTCCTTGGCTTTGAGGACAGAAATCAAGCTCAAGCTAAGAGGAAATAAGAACAGTTTATTGAAGACAGAGTAAGTGTAGATATAGACAGAGGGTCAGGGAGACTCAGAAAGGAAAGAAGAGTGAGTCTCATCTCTTCTTTGGAGAAGAATGCTTGGAGCCTGGAGTTTTTATTGAGGATGGTGGTCTGGTGCACAAGTCTTCTCAGTAATCCAGGAACATAGATGAGTGTGTAGGTGTCCTCCATAAGTCATTTATGCCCTGGAGCTAGGGTTCTTGTTGAGTCAGGAGTCTTGGAAAACGTTCCTGATGACCCTGCCCGGTCACTCCTTAGATGGTCTTTACTGTGCTGAAAGACTCCAAAGAAATCATCAAATCCTTGACCTTCACGAGGCATATGTAAGGCAGGTGTGTAAGTAATAGCAAAAATAGAAGCAGGAAAAGGAGTAAAAAGGGAGTGGGCTCCCTTTCACTTCCTGTCTCAGTGTCATCAAGTAGATACCTCATCAGTGGCCATCATTTTCAAGACTTAATCCATTTGCACTTGCCCCTCCAGATCGATCTAAATACAATTTCTTGGCATTAGGTTCTTTTTCAGTTTTGCAAATGAGTTTTATTTTTGTGATCCATATGAGATCCAGGAACATCTATTTGTAACAAGAAAAATAGACACATTAGAAACAAACAAAGCTTGGATACTTTTGGGGTTTGGGTGTAGAGAGAGAAAAGCACTGGGAAAGTTTTTTTTTTTTTTTAAGATTCTATTTATCTATTCATGAGAGATACAGAGAGAGAGGGGGGCAGAGACACAGGCAGAGAGAGAAGCAGGCTCCACATAGGGAGCTGGCATGGGACTCAATCCCAGGTGTCCAGGATCAGGCCCTTGGCTGAAGGCAGCGCTAAACCACTGAGCCACCCGGGCTGCCCAGCACAGGGAAAGTTTAACTGACTTTGGCCTATTCTGCTGGTTTCAGGGAAATGCAGGTGTTTAGGGTGAAAAGCTCCTTTGACAGATTTCTTTCCCTTCAGAAGCTTGAAAGTGTCTGGGGGAGGGATGAGGTTAAAGGAGAACCAGGAAGGAGGAGATTAAGGCTTTGGGTGAAGACAACCAACAAAGAAAAGCAGTTCTTTCTGCATTAAAACTGAATAGGATTCTGAACCCCTGCAAATGGGTTACTGGGAACCCAGAGTCCTGGGAAAAGAGACTTGCCCCAGGCTTCTAATCAAAGGAAGAAGAAACTCCCAGGAAAGCTTAGCACTTTTCTGCCACGGGTGTGAAGGATGAAAGTCAACTAGGGTTTAAAAGGATCAACGTGCTTAATGCATTCTCTTGATAGACACAAGAAAAGTGACGCTATTTCCTCAAACTCAGGAACAGGGGCCATTTGCAGAGCAATTGTCAGTGGGTCCTGTATCACAGATGACCCAGTCCTCTGCCCACGCAGCACCCCCAGATGGGCTGGGTCCTGACTGCCACTCCAGAGCTGTTGCGGAGGGAGCTGCAGAGCCTGAGACATGTGCCATTTAGCCTTTCACTATTGGGTTTCTCTTTCATGAGAGGGCGAGGAAAACAAGAGAAGGGACCAGCAGAGGTGCAAAGAACTTCTCTGACCATGGGAACATGTGTCCAAAGGGACATTCTGACCTGGATATCCATAACCCCAAGCAGGGCTTTGGCCCATACTCTACACAGAAGAGAACCAGGCTGATGAGCCAAAAATCAGTTTTTATTTTTACTTTGCCTTCAGAATATCCAAACATTCGCTTTCTCTTGATGTGACACAGGGCTGAGAAGAAGTTCCATCAGGTAATATTTATAACCTGCTTAATTTCCTTGGATTCGGAGATGAAAGAAATCTTCATTATCTGGCTAGCTATTGTTTGGAAAAGTTCTTAGGACCCCAGGGGCTTGGGTGCTTGGTGGCCATAAAGCTTCAAAGAAGAGAGTAAAACTGGCCTGCCTTGAGAGTCCCTTTTTGCTTTGAAGGGGGAAAGCTAAGAAGACAAGGGAAGAAAGGGAAGGAAAGGGAGTAGGAACGCAGAACAAAACAGAGAAAGAGGACAACAAGGTGAAAGGGCCAGGTCATGGGCCATGCGGGGCCCTGACAGGGGTGGGGGACTGCTCTCCGCTAGAAGTTCCTTGTCGTGCTGCCTCATGACTCCATTTCTGCTCCAGAGTCACTAATAAGAGACTTTTCGGTTCACGTTTCCTTTTCAGTGGAACTCAAAAAAGGGGCAGTTGCTTCGTGGCAAGGTACAGCCCTGAACCCACAGGCAGAGGAAGAACTGGGCTCATGGGATTTCACGGGATTCTTAGGGGGACTCTGGGCTTCTGCCAGCTATGGATTTGGGAGAGTAGGGTTGAGCTCAACTGAGCTTATCTGCAGGAGGCAGGGCCCACGAGACAACCCCTGGGTCATATAGGTAACACAAAATAAAATACTATTTGGTAAAACCAACAGTGGGATCCAGAATACAGAAGAATACGCTCTTCGTGTGTGAATATATTTTGTTTTGCTGCACCCTCAGTGCTGGGCCTCGCATGATACAACCGTAGAAGGATACTGACCCTCCTCTCCAACAAGGCAGTAAGTAAACGGATACCACGAATACAGGATAATCCCTCTCCCTGCGCTGAGGCAGTGTGAGCCTCAGTGTGAGTGTGATGGGGAGGAGGAACTCTGAGGAGTGCAGGTCAGGCCTCTATCAGCTGTAAAGAAATCACTGCAGTGTCATCTGCCAAGAGACTTCCTCCTTGAGGGGTTAAGCCTCCTTAGAATAGAGTCTGCCAAGACCTCGTGTTGAGAAGCCTCCTTTCTAGGGTACTGCTGCTTTCTGTGTTTCCTTCAGAGACTTTATGCCCCATGAAGAATGTTCTTTTATTTCTGTGGAAGTGATTTCTAATGAAAAAATAATAATAATAAAGATATTGTGTGACTCTCTGGTTACCACGTGAAGGGGAAAACAAAGAAAAGATTGCATAGAAAGGGACTGCAAATGGCCTCTTGGCCACAAGTGTGGAACTTTTAGAAGAATCCGAAGAGGATCTCTTCCTGGTCAGGTGGGTTCATGGGGCTGGTCAGGCCATGTGACCCAGAGCATCTCACCACTCAGGGAAATTCTGAGTTAGGAAAACTTGGGCATTTATAGATTTTTTTTCTCTTCTTCTAATATCTATGCCATGCATACTTTTGCTTTAGAAGATGTTTGACATAATTTTTGTGATGGCTTATTGTGTGCTATAATGATAAGACAGGAGTTAGTGTCAAAAGTCCCGGATGCGAATCTTAACTTTTTTACCAACTGGTTGTACAAACTCAAGCAAACCACCACTCGTGAATGTCAACGTCTTCATCTCTAATATGAGCTGCTGATAACATCTAACACTTTAAAACGTCTTCCTCAGGCTCAATCCAAAGTGCTGTGCAATTGACGGTCTTCAAATCAAGCCTCTCAGAAACTTGGGAGAGGAGTTTGTAGCTTCTTACTTATAATGCTTCTCTTATTGCTTACACTTACAATAATTCTAAGTTTTCAAACCTTTTCTCTATGCAGTGCACTGCATTCAACGCTCAGCTCTGTTGTCTCACTTATTCTCACCACCGCCCCATGAATTTGGCATTATCGTCACCCCGTTTTACAACTGGGAATAGTGAGGCTTGAAGTGAAGATCCCTGGCTATGAGCCCGCACAGACTGACCAGAGCCCATACCTTGAAGCCTCCTAGGGTCTCCCGCTGAACCTCTCCCCGCTGCCTCCTCCTGGCAGAGACCTGGTGCCCTCCGGCTTGGAAAGACTGGTGGGAGTTGTCCAGTGCCATCCCCTCATTTATATTTGCTCTGTCACCGACATCTCTAGTTTCAGAAATCTCTGAGTACTGTCATGTCAGGCTCTTGGGTGAATACATTTCCTGTAGAACCTGGGAGCTTCCTCCAGTGTTTGGAAAGTTTTGCGTGATGGATGGTATCATTGGTGTTTCTGGGCTTGGTGCTAGAGTTCCCTGTGTTTATGAGACAGGGGATGATGAGCTGCCTGGCTCCTCCCCAGCTGGCAGGCCCCACAGCCACTTCTCACACCTAATTGGAGTCTGTAACAACACAAGACCAGTCATTGCCACTCATGCCAAAGGATGAAAAACCCTCTGACCTGCCTCCTGATTGTTTTCAAATTAAAAGGTACTTTGGGGACAACTGAAATTCCCCCAAGTGCTTGTCTGAATGATTCTGGCAGCTTTTCCTAAAGTGCTCTGGCTCCCAGCACAACCACCCAGCCTCAGACTTTCCACCCAGTGCAAGCACACACCCTGCCCACTTTCTGAGCTCATGCTCTGAGCACTATGCCAGCTGTTGGCCTGCTAGGGGTCACCATTCCGCCCTGCAGAGCCAGTACCTTTGCCCCAGGTTGACTCCTAGAGAGAGCCATGTGAAGGGCCCTAGAATGTGCTTTGGGCTTTGTGGGGAGCATCTCCCAGAGACCCCAGATGGGCAACACACCTGTGAGCATTGTGAACTATATGCTTTGGGAACTTTTTCTAGGCCTCTCTAGCCTCGCTGTTGAGAGATGTTGCTTTCACAGAACCCTTAAGGGTTTCTTTCCTGCTTGCAAGGATCATATCCATAGATGGAGCTGAGAGGAGCAGTAGGGAGCATCACATCTGAACCCAAATGAGGCGTATGGATCTGAGCGGCATGGTGTTTGAGAGTGAGTTCATGACAGAACGGGAACTAGGGTCTGGGCCTCATATGGCTCAAGCCATGCTCCGTCACCATGCTCGTCTTCCGTGCCTCACTCTACATTCCACATACTGTTCTCCTTACCTGTTTCTCAAGGGAGTCCTAGTAGACCAGACAACAGCTGGAATGGAGACCTCCTCCTGTCCCAAGTGTGGGGTCCACACAACAGCCGCTGCTTCCATAGCCTGGTCAAGAGCTCCTAAAGAAGAGGCCAAAACCTAGTCCCAGTTGAGTGACCCCAGAATCTGGGAAGTGGGAAGGTCGAGGGCAAGGAGGTCTTCACCAAGTGTTATATCCATCCCAGTACTCAAATTCTTGCCTTTCGCATGCAAGGACCCATAACAGAGACAGCATGAAGAGGATGAGGAAAATCACCTACACCAGCCTGGGGGAAACTTGATTTAGAAGTAAAGTGTGTGTGAGTGTGAGTGTGTGTGTGTGTGTGTATGTCTTTTAACAACACTATAGTTGAATTTTGACTCATTTTATTTTTTTTTTAATTTTTTTTTTATTTATTTATGATAGTCACAGAGAGAGAGAGAGAGGCAGAGACACAGGCGGAGGAAGAAGCAGGCTCCATGCACCGGGAGCCCGATGTGGGATTCGATCCCGGGGCTCCAGGATCGCGCCCTGGGCCAAAGGCAGGCGCCAAACCGCTGCGCCACCCAGGGATCCCTTGACTCATTTTATAATATGGGTATCTATTCAATACTTTTAAAGTCTAAAAACAAGTGAGAGAGACTTCTGGTTCTGGTCTGGCATGTACAAAGCTTAGAAGTTTTTGTTCCATCCTAACAGCAAGTAAAAAGTTAAACATACTGAAAAATCAACAATTCTTCTAAGATCTGTTGAAAAAGTGAGGTCACAGAGCAAACCACTGCTCCCCAAATCAAAGAGAGGAAGTTCCAGAAAATGACAACTCATGCTACAGAAGCCCATGAGCAGATACCTCTGTGGGAGGAAAACCTGGGCTGTCAAGTGATGCTGATGGCTGGAAGCTAGCAGGGGACAAGTCTGAGAGCTAAACACTCCAGGGGGATCCAGCTACTGCGGGGTCCCCCACACTTCTGTGAGTTTTGCCTCTAGGAGTTCTACAAGGTCCTCACAGTGATGTTGGGGGGAAATCTCCTCATGCTTCCCACAGGAGTCAGGAAAGAGGCACTGTTTTGAAATACGCCATAGCATTCTGTTCTTCTAACAAGACATGCCCCATGAGAAACTATTTAACCAGAGCCTAACCTGCCAGGGTCTTATCAGAGACTAACCTACCTGCAAGAAGGAAAATACCCAACTCCAGCCCACTCTAGCCACCCTGCCCTACCTAAACAGGGGCAAAAACCATAAGAGCACCAATGAAGTTCACAGTCTGGGGTGCAGGCTCCCAAAAGACTGAGACAGAGTCATAAGACCACAGAAGGGGTTCCCCGCCCCGACACCTTACTGCTACATGATGAAAGACTCGCTTACCACAGTTCCTTTTAGCCAGTACATCATGTTCATCTGCCAAAAAAAAATTACAAGACATACTAAAAGGCAGAAAACAGTTTGAAAAGACTGAACAAACAGTAGAACCAGGGTCAGATACAGTAAGGATGTTGGAATTATTCAGACCAGGAATTTTTCTAAATGATGATTAAGAGGTTAATGGCTTTAATGGATCACTTAGACAACATGTAAGAACAGAAGGATGATGTAAAAAGAGGTATGGAGATTCTAAGAAAAAAAAATGCTAAAGATCACAAACACTGAAACAGAGATGAAGCACACCTTTGAGGAACTTGTCAGGAGCCTGGAGTTTGCTGAGGAAAGAAACTCTAAGTTTAAAGATAGGACAATAAAAACTTCCAAAAGTTAAAAGCAAAGAGAAAAAAAGACTGAGGAAGAAAAGAAGGAAGGAAGGAAGGAAGGAAGGAAGGAAGGAAGGAAGGAAGGAAGGAAGCAAAAGGAGAGAAAAAGGTAGGGGAAAGGGGGGAGGGAAGAAAACCCAGAACTGAATATCCCAGGACTGTGGGACAACTAGAAAAGCTGTGACAGAGACCTATCAGGAATACCACAAGAAGAAGAAAGAAGAAAAAAAAAAAAAAAAGAGGAAAAATATTTGAAGCACTAATGACTGAGAAATTATCTCCAAATTAATATTAGACACCATACCACAGATCCAGGAACCTCAGAAACCACCACTCAGTATAAATGGAAAAAAACAAAAACAAAACCAGCCCTATGCTTAGGTATATTATGTTCAAATATCAGAAAATCAAAGATAAAGAAAAATCTTGAAAGAAGCCAGAGGAAACGAACACCTTACCTACAGAAGAACAAAAAAATAAGAATTACATCTGGCTTATTAGAATCCATGCATGCAAGAAAGCAGAATGAAATATTTAAACTGTTTTTGAGGAAACAAACAAACAAAATGCTAACCTAGAACTCACCTGACAAAATCATCTTTCAAAATTAAGGAGAAATAAAAACTCCCACACAAATAAAAATGGAGGAAATTTTTTACCAATAAAGTTGGCTCGTAAAATGTTAAGAGAAGTTCTGCTGAGAAAGGAAACTGATATAGGTCAGAAACTCAGATCTACATAAAGAAAAAAAAAAGGGGCATTGAAGTAGAAATCAGCTAATGTACTGCTCTGGTGTAGGACATGGACAGTTGGGGAGGTTGTGCACATGTGGGCATGGCAGTACGTGGAAAATCTATCTTCTGCTCAGTTTTGCTGTAGATCTAAAACAGCTCTTAAAAATAAAGTGTATTGATTTTAAAAAGCAATGAAATTTTAATTTGTTTTATGAAACTAGATGGTTATGGGCCTTCATTTATACTCCGACTATACAAAAAGAATGCTAAATTGTTCAATAATTTGTCCTTAGGAACAAGGAATGAGGAGCTCTATGAAAAGAAGACTCAGCTAACTCCTTCTTTTCCCTCTTCTCTCCTCCAGAAATCTCTGAGAGCCAGTAATCAATCACAGCAATTCCATGGCCCACTGGTTGATGGAACTCTCCATGACGACTTGGCTTATACTCCATACTAAAGCTCTTTCTCTTTGCCAACATGAGCTTTCATCTTGCCTATCCTCAAAGCAAACTCGGGCTTAAAGTCATTCCAAGCTCTGATGCATCCTGATTAGAGAACAATTTAAGGGAATTTCTTGATTGTTCAAAATTTGGGAGAAGCTATTCTATAATGGAGACTGCTTCTTTTGAATAAAAAGAAACCACTTTAATTGCACACCACCTGGTTTCAGAAAAGATTTAAACCAAAAATTAGAGTGGGTAGGAAAACCAGTATATGCTTGGGTCTAATTTAGGACAAGATGGTTATTGCCAAATTATTATATTCTTCAAAAATCCAAAGAATCAACATTGTGAGCCACTTAAGGGAGAAAAAAAATGCGAAAACAGAGGGGTAAAAGTCCGTTGATCCAAAATAAAAAGTAATGAATTGGAAAATAAGCAACTAGAATGGTTCAGATTAATGTCTTCCCCAAGTATTCTTCTCAACTAAATACAGATGATACCAAGAGAAAAGGAGCTAAAAAGAAAATTAAAACCATTTGGCAGGAAGTATTTCCCTAAGCAACAAAAGATGAGGCGTTCCTAAACTAAAAATGCTAGAGCTATTCAAGAATGAGCAGCTTTTGGGGCAGAGAGATCAGAAGGGAGATCACTCTTCCAAAAAGGAATGTTCCTTCATTCTGAGTTATCCATGGCCATGCACCCTTCGCTCCCCAGGGTTTATGTTCCTACTGGCTCTGCAAATGTCCGTGTCACGCCAATTTCAGGACAAGCCAATCTATGTCCAGCTGACCCAGTTCATGTTGATTCCAGTATTGTTTCTTGTCCTCAAAATCCAGGAGTTCAACTCCTCTCTGACTTCACTTGATCTGGCAACTCACTTCCGAAACTAAAAACAAAATTCAAAGAAAGGTGGGTGTGGTAGACACTGAAACTTTTCACTAACATTGCCAATTCTTCTCCTCTGGGAAGGATTAAGATGACCCTTCCCTACCTACCTAACGTTAGACTTAGCCATGTGGTGTACTTTGACCAATAACATGGAAATGGAAGGGATGTGTATGTCTTCCAGGTGAGAGTCTTTAAGGGTTTACCAGTGATTATCCCCCATCTCGCTGTCTTCAACAGTGTTCCAGTTAGTGGAACCAGACCTGTTACCTGAATACACATGTGGAACAGTGGCCCCACTGAAAGGCAATGGACATAATTCTGAGTGAGAAGTGAACCTTGTTTTAAGCCACTAAGAATTTACGGTTGTTTGCTTCCAGGGCATAGCCCAGCTTATGTTGTTTAGAATAACTGATCATTTGGGGAGCAGTAACTAAGATCCAAAAATATTTTGGGGAAATATTCTGTTTGCAGGGAAACTTTTTTTTTTTTTATAGAAGAAATGGACATTGTCCAATTTACTAAGGGCCCTGAAAAGTCAACAATTCTTGAAATGTGACTCACTTACTACAAATGTTGTCAATGTTTATGACACCAGCTAGTCTTGTGAGATATATCATACACATGATTAAACATCACATGCCTACTTTATCCTGAATCTTATGTGCAATTTTAAGTCATTTTATTTTCAGAGTGCTTTTCTGATCTTTTGTAATCGATGCTGTAGCTGCCTTAATGTAAGAGTAGCTACTTGTACTTTAACCTATAAATATAAAAATATAAATATTAAGTGTATTTACTTAAAATAGCTCAACCTAAAATTAATCAAATCCCTGTAGAAAGATAATTACTATAAATAGTTGAGGGTAAAGATATTAAAAAGATGAATGGAATTTTGGCACTACACATAGATTAATGCCACCTATGTTAGATACCAGATTTGTTTAATTAGGTTTAATTTAGAATTAATTTTGTATTTCTCAAAAACCATTTCTAATATTTAGTCAAGAATAGTCTAAATAGTGAATTCGTTATGATATCAAAGTGACCTTAATTTTGGACGAGTATTTGGCAAGCAAGTGTCTGAGCCTGGTGAGCTGTTATGTTGATTTTTATGTTTTTAAGCAATGAATTCAGAGTCGATCTGTGTTTTAAAACATGCATTTGAGACTAATGCTAACATTTGCAAACTCTGATTCAGTTCCATCCTTCTGGGAGATAATCCAACATGTACTTTTAAGTTCAATTTAAATTACAGGTAGCCCATGTTGCCTTGTACTCATCTCTAGCATGCATCTTCTGGAAACCAATGCAATCAATATAGCATGAAATAAATAATTCCTGAAGATTAGATTGTATATAAAATATCTTTTGCTCCCCATAGATTTTTTGTTAAGAGAGACATGATTTAGATAGCCAGCTATGATTTTGCTTTGGTCCAGGCTTGATTTTCTGTGCATTTCTGAGTACTTTCCAGAAAGCAATAGAACCAGATGACAAAATCAGTTCCCCTGGGGCTAGGCTGACTCAGGACATCTCTATATGGATGTCCCAAGGTAATTTGTCCTCAGATGAACTCATCATCTTCCTTTTTAAACCATGGTTTTATGGTCTCCTTTAGTTCTTTTTTTGCCTCTCGCATCTGGGAATTTATGGGTTCCAGTGTTTAGCCCTTGCCTTTCGTCCTACCGTTGCCCTGACCTGCCTGGCCCTTGCCTCCCTAAAGTTCTTCCTGCCTCCAGTATCTCCCCTCTTGCAGCCTCTGTTTCCACTGCCACCAAACTAATCTTTGTAAAACACAAGTCTGATTGTGCTACTCTCACCTCCGAAACATGATCCCTGTGCCATCTTTTGTTTGCCTCTGAAGGTACACTCTACTCTTTTCCCCCTGTTGTGTCCCAATGGTCAACCTGTATGGACAGCATCAGTGAATTCCCTTGCCTTTTGACCAATGGTTCAGTTCTGAAAATGTGAAGCCCTGGAGGAGGACAGTGAGCTCAGGAGACATTGTGCCTTGATGTAAGGTGGCTGCATCCCTCAACTGAGTTTGAGTGTGACACATACTCTACACTTCTTTGATTCTTGCTGTTGTTTTTCTTTTCTTCCCCTGTAAGTCTGAAATTCTCTTCATTATCTCTATTACAATCATTTTCATTTAATCCTGCATTATCCTTTGTGCTAGGTATATGCATCAGGTGGATCACAGAACCACAAGATGGAAGAAGCCAAGAGCCTTGCATTACTGCCTGGAGATAGAATCACTCACTGACCAGGGATGCCCCTCACGGACTTCATATGAATGAGAAATAAAGTGCTACTGGATACTGAGATGTGGGGATTTATCTGCTTCAATTACTAGCATTACCTTAATTAATTATGATTCTTTTAGAAAAAAATATTCTGTTTTTTAAAAGGATTTTTTTAAAAGATTTTATTTATTTATTCATGAGAGATACAGAGAGAGAGAGAGAGAGGCAGAGACACAGGCAGAGGGAGAAGCAGGCTCCATGCAGGGAGCCCGACGTGGGACTCGATCCCGGGTCTCCAGGATCATGCTCTGGGCCGAAGGTGGCACTAAACCACTGAGCCACCCGGGCTACCCTAGAAAAAAATATTCTATTCCTTAGTGAAATTCTCAAATAAATCATTAAGGTAAGTCATAAACACAGAAGTGAAATAGCCATGATCACTAGGAGCCTAAAGGAGTTCTCAGAGAACACATTGCCTACTGTGATAGTTGTCTGGGTTGGTAAAGAAAGAAAACACAGGAGCCCTGGTATTTCTGGATTTGTCCAAATCATTTGACAAAATTTCATGTATTCTTTTGCTTAATAGGGAAAATTATTCACAAAAGAAAAATGAAATTAAGTGGATTATTTACAGGTTGGACTGACTTGCTCAAAAGGTACTGGTTAGGATCCCTGGGTCGTGCAGCGGTTTAGCACCTGCCTTTGGCCCAGGGTGCGATCCTGGAGACCTGGGATCAAATCCCACATCAGGCTCCCGGTGCATGGAGTCTGCTTCTCCCTCTGCCTGTGTCTCTGCCTCTCTCTCTCTCTCTCTCTCTCTCTCTCTCTCTCTCTCCTCTGTGTGTGTGACTATCATAAATAAATAACAATTTTTTAAAAAAAGGTACTGGTTAATAATAGATTAGAACCAACCCAAAGGGGTTTTCTAGTGGTAGCCAGGCTTGCTTCTTTATTATAACCATGAAAACATTTTTACTAGTTATTTAGATAAAGCTATCCTCTATAGCTTGGACTTGTTTTTAAAATTTTGTTCACATTAAACAATGGTCTGCTGAATTGAATGAAATAAGCCAGGCAGAGAAAGACAAATATTGCATTCTATCACTTATATGTCCAATTTGGAAAAAAAAAAAAAAAAAAGTCAAGCTCATGGAAACAGAGTAGAGTGCTATGGTTTCAGGGGCAACCAGGTAGAGAAATGGGAAGGGGTTGGTAAAAGGGTACAAACTTTCAGATATAAATAAGTTCTGAGGATCTGATGTAAAGACAGTGATTATAGTAAATAATATTGTATTGTATGATTGAAATTTGCTAAGAAAATAGAACTTAAGTTTTCTCACAAGCACAAAAAAATTATGTGAGGTGATAGATGTGTTGACTCGCTGGTGGGAATGTATACACATATCATATCATCACATTGTACACTTTAAATACATTGCAATTTTGTTTGTTAATTATACCTCCATAGAGCTAGGGAAAAAAATAATATCCGGAATCTAAGAGATATAATTTTATAAGATAAATTGACATTCTGACATTTGGACAAATGCACGCATACACTCATATGCAGACACGTGATATATAGCTAAAGAGTAAGGATCAGAGCTACTTATTCTGAATTTACTCTTGGGTAGAACCTCTGAGTCAACATACCCTGTGATGATGGTCATAATGGTAATAGAATGAAGAATGGTGCTAATTGAAGAAGAGTCATGGAACGGTATCAGCTATCAGATGCTCCTTTTATGCCAGGTATTGTAGTTGGCATTTTACATGAGGCTACATATTAAACCACAGTTCCTAGAGGTTAAGAAGCTTGCCAAAGGTGGTAGCAAGCAGTCTTCTCTGGAATCGGACAAGATAGAGTCCCTTCTCTTCTGCGTTGGTGAGGTGATATGGAAGTATTTCTGTTCTGCGCATTATAATTTGAAGAGCAAGAGAGTGAAGCTTCTTAGAGGAGAAGGACCAGAATATCTTTGGATCTGAAAATACCATTTCACAGAAAAAGAAAAGAAAAGTTTGAAAGACTAGGATACAGGGACCCTGGAGGCAAGAAGACTCCGAGAGCTTGGTCGAGAGGGAAAGGAATTAGAATAATTTTAAGCTGCTTCCCGTTTCTGGAAGCTATAGGTGATAATTAATTTCAACTCAATATCAAGAAGGGCTTTCTACCAGAGTTGTCCAAAGGCAGAGAGGCTGGGCCTGTGCAAACAAGTGGGGATCTCCCTGGGAAATTGACTTCAGGTCAGTCTTTAAGGCCCTTTCTGGGTCTGAGAGCCTTTAGTTCTTGCTCATGTGCTGACCTTGGGTAACTCGGGAAACATGCAAGCCAGCTGACAGACACTTCATGTCCTTCACGTGATGACTTTGTTGGCTTTGCCAAGAGATAACTTAGGAGGCAAATAAAATACCCTCCTGGAAATTAGCATTTGTGTTTGTAGAAGGAATGAAAGAATCTACAAACCCAACATTTATTGAACAACTTCTGTGAGCCAGGGACCATGCCTACATCCTCTATCTCCCTCCTATCTATCCCTGTCTTCCCATCCCACAAAAATGCAGAACTTCTGTTATTTCCTTTGGGAAATGATCATTCCAGTAAAAAAAAAAAAATATATATATATATATATATATTTTTTGTTTTCCATTTCTCTTCAAGAATTTGACTAAACTAAAACTCATCAGTCAGTTTTCATGCTTTATTATGATTGGTGTTGACAGTAATAATAGGTTAATTTTATTCACCCTCTAAAGAAGAGTTGCGAGAGAATTAAAATGGGAGGGTTGCTGAGGAAGGTTTTTCTTTGTTGAATTGGGTCTGGAATTAGGCAGGGAGGGCAGAGCAACAGAAAACAGAACAACAGGAAAAAGAGCAATCACATCTTTAGTAGGGCCTTGGATGGGGTTCCTGCCAGGAAACTTCTGAGAGAGAAAATCATAGTCTGGACATGCACACACACACTCAAATCCAAATTTAATAATTACCAAGAATTGGACAGAATACACACATTGTAGAAAAAGTGGACTAGTGGTTTTCAAGTGTCCATGTGTCCAAAATAGATCAACAGAACCATTTTGGTTGAGTGGAGTCTCTAGAGTACCACTGGGAAACCCTAGGGATCTTTGGACACAGTCCAAAACTACGATGATAAATAAGTCCAGGTGAGTATAAGGCAATTCCTCCCAATGGATGACAGTTCTTGGGTTGATTTCTTACTTAGCAGAGTTCTCTTCTAGGATCTAGAAGATAGATAGCATAGGCTCATGTGAAAGACAGTCAGTGACTATGAGTTCTGCATTCTCAGTTTTCATGGACAGCACTCGAGTCCTTGTCTTCATTGTTGCCAAAACCCACTCTACCTCTCCCCACCTCTGGTCTCTGTCACCTCT
The DNA here is from genome assembly GCF_048418805.1 of Vulpes vulpes. NCBI lineage: Eukaryota > Metazoa > Chordata > Mammalia > Carnivora > Canidae > Vulpes > Vulpes vulpes. The sequence continues at coordinate 119,566,365 of NC_132783.1, forward strand.
AGTGCACACTGAATATAGGAAAAGACAAATTGTTTTCCTAAAGCATTTCTGACCATGATCTTGCTCAAGAATCTGCAGCAGTACCTTATTCAAGCTTACACCCTTCCACACACCCTCATCCTCATGCAATCTCTGTTGCAACCCACTGTGTCCTCTCATACTTTCAGACCTTCACACAGGCTGTTCCTGCCTGGAACACTCTCTATAGACCCTCACCCATCCCTTCTTCCTCAGCTAACTGCTGAAGGTCATCCTTATGCATTCTTTCCTTTGGGAAGTTTAGGGACATAGGTGCCCCTCACGTATACTCCCATAGCACTCCATGGCTTCTCTATCAAAAGCAATTTATTTAAGTGTTTTTAGGGCTACTTATAAAATATCTGTATCTACCACTAAACAACAAGAAAACAATGTCTATACCTCGGTTACTCTTGTACCCCCAAATTCCTGGCAGTGTAAGGTTTGCTGAGTGAGTGAATGAATTCAACATCAATATTTGTTGAATGAGCAAATTGAAAAATGAATAAATGACCGTTGGTAGAAGAACTGATCAATTGTACTTTTGTACAGGTGCATGGTCCTTTGTGCCACTCCTTCAGGTAGTTTTTCAGTCATGATCCCCACAATTTGGGGATCCGTGGCAGTCTATTTGGGCTACTGTAACAAAACACACAGGCTGCATCATTTATAAACAACAGAAATGTATTTCTCACAGTGCTGGTGGCTGGCAGTCTGAGATCAGGTCAACAGCCTGGCCAGATGAGGGCTCTCTTCTGAGGCACAGACTTCGCATTCTATCTTCACTTGGTGGAAGGGGCTAGGGAACTCTCTGGAGCCTCTTTTATGTATTTTTTTTTAAGATTTTATTTATTTATTTGACAGAGAGATAGCGAGAGAGCACAAGCAGGGGGAGCAGTAGAGGGAGAAGCAGGCTCCCCCCAAGCAGGGAGCCTGGTGCGGGGCCTGATCCCAGGACTCTGGGATCATGACTGGAGCCAAAGGCAGATGCTTAATCAACTGAGCCACCCAGGTAACCCTGGAGCCTTTTCCATAAAGCACTAAGCCCATTTATAATCTTTCATGACCTAAGCACATCCTGAAGTTCCCATCTCCTGATACCATCATCTTCAGGGAGTGGGATTTCAACATATGAATTTGGAGGGGATACATATGTTCAAACCATAGCACCTGCCAGTTAAATATTACTTTTTTTCTATTCCTAAATAGGAAAGCATAGCAGGGAACAGGAGCCTTTTGGAAATGAGACTCTCCTAGTGAGGAGGGAGCAGCTGTTGGCCACCTTTGGGGACAAGAGAAGTAATTCCGGAGACGAGCTTCCAGGCAGCTATTAGTGTCGTGAGACAAACTCTAGAGGAATAGGAAAAATGACTTTTGTCCTCCTTCTGCTGTTTGCCAGTGGGATGTCTCCAGGTGGTAACAGCTATTTGGTCTTATCTTGTTACCCAGAACCTCCCTGTTTTGCTATTGTAGAAATCAAGGGCTGGAGAAGCATGAGGACTTACCAAGAGTCTCAAAAACAGTGGCAGAGCCAGGCCTAGAATCTGGTTCTTGAAGCAATACTTTCTGTCATCCGTTATTTCCTCCTAGCTGCTGTCTGAAAGCCTTTAGTTCCGATTTGCTAACTCAAAGTTATGTATACAACAGGGCTCACGGCCCCTGACCTTTGATGCTGTAAAAGCAAGAGGCCAAGGCCGGAGCATTTCCTCCTGACCAACAATTGCTGAAGAGCAAAGCTGTTCTAGTGGGGAGGGGGTGGGGACGAGGGGGCACTAGCCAGGGCAAGCAAAACCGGGGGAAACTGCAAGAAATCTATCCCCACACATGTTCTTTTTTTCCTGGGGCTTCAGTGACAACTTCACTTTTTTATTTTGAGACTCAACAGAAAATGTGTCCTGGAATGAGGGGCAGGGGAGGTGTGCACATCAACGCACATAAAAACATCAGATATTCATGAGATCCATACAACAAAGACTGAAAGACCCACACTTACTCAAACCCTCCTCCTCATCACTTCATCCCGAGCCTTCATTTGTGGAGCAGGGAGCTGTGGAGGCCTCCAAATACCAACTTTCTGAGCTTTAAGTGGCAACATTCCTGCAGAGAGCTCGTATGGAGGGTTTTGTTGCCCACACCCTGATTTGAAAAATGAATGCATCAGAGTTTCTTCTGTTTATTGCTTGGTAAGAGATGCAGGTTGATCTTCAGGATTCTCTTTGAGTTATTTCTCACTTTGCAAGGTTTCGTAAGTTCTGGTGCAGTGGGGCTTCTTGCCACCAAGAAGTGCTGTTTCTGGCACTGGATATCATTATTCGGGTTTCCTCAAGGGACTCGGCTCATTCACTGGTAAATGTCCATGAATTGGGAGGAGAAATGAGTAGCTAGAGAAGTGGCAATGGCCTTAACATACATACAACAACACCTGGGTTCTCTTCCCTCGTTTCTTTTGCTCATTCATTTATTCATTCAAACAACATTGTCTCAGGGATCAGAAGAGTGACTGTCTAGCAGGAGAGATACTAAAAACGTGATTCATTGTTGCACAATGTATGTCTCAAAGGCTTGTAACGCAAGCAACAGAAAGTATGGCTCCATCAGGCCCGAACAGGGAAGGAAGTCTATTGGCTCACATGACTGAAAACTCCCCAAAGGGTTTTGCCTCAGCAAGCTCCTTCTCAGAGCCTCAGTCCCCAAGCTCCTGATCCATCCCTCTCACTTTTGTCTTCTGGGGTATTGGCTACATTCCTTCACTGTCTGAAGATGACCAAGGCTACGTGCTTCCTTATTCAGATCCAGCCAAAAATAGTGTCTTTGCTTCAGCACTTCTGGAAAGTGTCCCAGGACTCAGTCTGGTTCAGGGGGGTGGCACTTGGGGCCTAACCTGAGCTAATCAGTCATATGGTCAGAAGATGGTCACATGCTCCACTGAGGAGGCAGGTGTGGGCACCACAGAAATCCCTAAATGGAACTGAGAGTGGGGGAAAGGAAGAAAGATATATCAAGAAGCATCCTCTTCAGAGAAAGGACTTAGGGAGGGCGCTAAGAGGACACATAAAAGCACAAAAGAGAGGTCTTCCTGAGCCTGGGCAAGCCTGGGTGTGTGTGGGGGGGAGTGGGGGGTGAGTTCTATAGGAATGAACCATGCAAAGGGAAGGAATTTGAATTGACCAACCCCTGGAATGCAGCCCTAGTATACTAAAGCCAGAAGCTTCCCTTAGTTAAAAAATGATGAATGTATGGAATTAATGTCCAAAGATAAAAAGTCCAGGAGCAGACTTTATGTCACGACTCAAGAAGGTGTGCATTGGGAGTTCATATCTATGTCTCAAATTCTCAGAAGAGAAGATGAAAATATTTGAATGTGTCTTAAAAGAGCAGTTCATAAAAAGGCTTTGGTTCCAGGGACTGTGTAGTACTCAACCATTTCATCAAGACAAGGCCAAGCTCCATTCCCATGAATCTGGTTCCACCACTCACCCAGTGTGACCATGGGCAAGTCACTTAACCTCACCCCTTAACCTCTTCAACTTTAAAATTTGGACAACCGCACTTCCCTTCCTGAGTAATTATAAAAAGCTGAAATAATACCTCCAAGTGCTCAGCATGAAGCATCCGTTAAGCAACTGTGACTATTGTGACTCAAATGGAGCTGCCTCTCTGGGATGACGCAAGGTCAGAGGAGGAATGCGCACTTTCTGGAAGAGGCTGGCTTTAGACAAGACTTAAGTGCAGACATAAATACTTGAAGGGAATAGTATTAGAGGCATGCTGATGGCACAAGAATCCCTGCTCAGATTCTAGCTGTGTTCCCCCTGGATTCACACACCTGGGCCTTCCTGACAGACGACCCCAACATCCTGGGAAAGGCTTTAGTCTAGGGGAATAAAGGCTGTCACACTAGTGTGGTTCAAGTTAATAGTCTCATGTTAGAGAGTAGAGGGGTGGTAAACCCCACATTTTATCTGAAATCAGGACATTTCTGGTCTTGCCCCAGTGGCTGAATCCTAAAGGAGAGGAGACAGTAGGAAACAATAACATTACAAGGTTGGGAGCTCCATTGGGCAGCATTTGGATGGCCCAAAGGAGAGCACAAGAGTTATGGTGACTTCTGGCTAGGGTTGGGATTAAAATGGCTGGGAGCCCAAAATGGATAGAATTTGTGCCAGGACCACCTCAGCTCAATCCATACAGAAGAAGAATGTAAGGGAAGCAACATAGTAAGTGGACAAGAGACAGAGGCAGACATCTGTGCCAACAGCTGCAGCAGCAAGGGACATGTTTCATGGCGTTGAAGCATGGCTATAGCAACTCAGTGCCATGGGTGTCCTCAGTGGAAATGAACACATCATGCCTCAGCACACACATCACCACCGGAGCCAGCTGAGGGCAGAGGTCACATGGCAGCTGACAGGGCCATGTAGGAGAACACACATGGCCAGCCCTGGGGATGCCCATGAACAGCTAGGGGTTGGGAGGCAGTGCAGACTAAGGGCAGGGCCAGATAGACTGTGGTATTACTCTACTTCTGCCCCACAGTGGAGTGGCCAAGGAAATAGGGATGACACAAATCCACCACTTCCCCCCAGCCCCCAGCCTACACAGTCACCTCAGTGCCAGCTGAATCACTAGGAGCGAACACATTATATGGTGCTTTCAAGAAACCATGATTTAATGTTGCTGCAGCTTTGTCTTTCACCAGAGATAATTAAGAATGTTTTCATGGGGGGGGGGGGGGCAGGGCAAGCTGCTGGAGGAGTGGGGTCCCCAAATCACCTGTCCCCACCAAATCACCTAGATAACTTTCAAATCATCCTGAAAACCTACAAATTCGGCCTAAGATTTAAAGAGAGAACAGCTGGAACACTACAGAGAGAAGAGTTCGTGCTTCTATCAAGGTAGGAAGGCGGGGGAAAAATAAATAAATAAATAAAAATCCAGTGGGGGAGGGTCTCCCCCCCCCCCCAAGGAGCTGGGCTAAGGCTGGGTGGCAAGAGCCCCCAGGACAAGAAAGCCCAGCCCTGGAGAAGCAGGAACTTTACCAACCTTCCCAGATGGAAAGGTGCTCACGGGGAACTCGGACAGGATCCCAGGAGGGGCAGTGGGGCCCCCAGGCTCCCAGGGTCACTAACAGAGGAGGTGCCCCCGGGGAAGAGCGCGCCCCACAGCCCGGGCGAGCACGGTAAAGGGCTGGAGCGCGCCCATTGGGGCCCCGGGAGCAGCTCCGGCCGGGGCTCCGCATGGAGGGGGCTGCGCGGCCCTGGGAGCCCGACTCCAGCCACGCAGGACCCAGAGCCCAGGGCGCCAGGAGACATAGCCCAGGATCCTGTGCTGCTCCCAGGACAGGCAGAGGCCAGGAGGGCCCAGGACAGCGAGGACACTCTTGCCGCTGGGCGACCCCGAGCTGTGCAGGTTGGCGCCCCCGCCCCTGGGAGCATCCAGGCCCCTGTGGACGGGAGCTGTGGTGCTTACTTGGGGAGTTGACTCCAGGGCTGGAGAGCTGACCGCCACCAGTGGGGTTATTCCTACTGCTGTCACCCTGTGCCTAGGAGGAGCGAGGCTGCCAGGGAACAGGGGCCTCACAGGATAAGCAACTCCCACTGAGCCCTGCACCTGGAAGGGGGCGGGGCAGCTCCCCCAGGTGCACGCACCTGAGAGCACAGTAGACCCCTCCCCCAGAAGACCAGCTGGAAGGATAGGGGAAGAACAAGTTATTGACCAAGCAGTGCTGGAAAGCTCCAGGGGAAGTCGAGGGGCTTTACAGTATATAGAACCAGAGGATACCCCTCTTTGTTTTTTTTTTTTTCTTCCTTTTTCCAGTACAACTCTTTTTTATCCACTCTTCACTCAGCAAAATGACTAGAAAGAAGAACTCATCACAAAAGAAAGAATTAGAAACAGTACTCTCTGCCACAGAGTTACAGAATTTGAATTAAATTCAATGGGCAGCCGGTGGCTCAGCGGTTTAGGGCTGCCTGCAGCCCAGGGTGTGATCCTGGAGACTCGGGATCGAGTCCTACATCAGGCTCCCTGCATGAAGCCTGCTTCTCCCTCTGCCTGTGTCTCTGCCTCTCTCTCTCTCCTCTCTGTGTCTTCTCATGAATAAATAAGTAAAATCTTTAAAAATAAATTCAATGTCAGAAAGCCAATTCAGAAGCACAATTATAAACCTACTGGTGGCTCTGGAGAAAAAACATAAAGGATTCAAGAGACTTCATGACTGCAGAATTTACTTCTAATCAGGCCAAAATTAAAAATCAATTAAATGAGATACAATCCAAACTGGAGGTCCTAACAACAAGGGTTAATGAGATAGAAGAAAGAGTGAGTGACATAGAAGACAAGTTGATGGCAAGGAAGGAAGCTGAGGAAAAAAGAGAAAAACAATTGAAAGACCATGAGGAAAGGATAAGGGAGATAAATGACAGGCTCAGAAGGAAAAATCTACATTTACTTGGGGTTCCAGAGGGCACTGAGAGGGACAGAGGACCAGAAAGCATATTTGAACAAATCATAGCTGAGAACTTCTCTAATTTGGGGAGGAAACAGGCATTCAGATCCAGCAGATAGAGAGGTACCCCTCTAAAATCAATAAAAACCATTCAATACCTCTACATTTATTTTTTTTAATTTTTATTTATTTATGATAGTCACACACAAAGAGAGAGAGAGGCAGAGACACAGGCAGAGGGAGAAGCAGGCTCCATGCACCGGGAGCCCGACATGGGATTTGATCCCGGGTCTCCAGGATCGCGCCCTGGGCCAAAGGCAGGCGCTAAACTGCTGTGCCACCCAGGGATCCCAATACCTCTACATTTAATAGTAAAACTTGCAAATTCCAAAGATAAAGAGAAAATCCGTAAAGCAGCAAGAGACAAGAGATCCCTAACTTACATGGGGAGAAATATTAGGTTCACAGCAGACCTCTCCACAGAGACCTGGCAGGCCAGAAAGGGCTGGCAGGATATATTCAGGGACCTAAATGAGAAGAACATGTAGCCAAGAATACTTTACCCAGCAAGGTTCTCATTCAGATAGAAGGAGAGATAAAGAGCTTCCAAGATAGGCAGAAACTGAAAGAATATGAGACCACCAAACCAGCTCTGCAAGAAATATTGAGGGGGACTCTGTAAAAGAAAGAGGAAGTCCATGGAAATAACCCACAAAAACAGGGACTGAATAGGTATTATGATGACATTAAATTCGTATCTTTCAATAGTAACTCTGAACGTGAATGGGCTTAATGATCCCATCAAAAGATGCAGGGTTTCAGACTGGATAAAAAAGCAAGACCCATCTATTTGCTGTCTACAAGAGACTCATTATAGACCTAAGGACACCTACAGCCTGAAAATGAAAGGTTGGAGAATCATTTACTATTCAAATGGTCCTCAAAAGAAAGCAGGGGTAGCAATCCTCATAGCAGATAAATTAAAGTTTATCCCGAAGACTATAGTAAGAGATGAAGAGAGACACTATATCATACTTAAGGATCGACCCAACAAGAGGACCTAACAATCATGAATATTTATGCCCCTAATGTGGAAGCTGCCAAGTATATCAATCAATTAAAAACCAAAGTAAAGACATACTTAGATAATAATACACTAATACTGGGAGACTTCAACACAGCACTTTTTGCAAATGACAGATATTCTAAGCACAACATCTCCAAAGAAACAAGAGCTTTAAATGATACACTGGACCAGATGGATTTCACAGATATTTATAGAACTTAGCATCCAAACAAAACTGAATACACATTCTTCTCAAGTGTGCATGAAACTTTCTCCAGAATAGACCACATACTGGGTCACAAATCAGGTCTCAACGATACCAAAAGATTGGGATTGTGCCCTGCATATTTTCAGACCATAATGCTTTGAACTTGAACTCTATTCTCTTCCAATAGAAATTTGGAAGAAACTCAAACACATGGAGGTTAAAGAGCATCCTGCTAAAAGATGAAAGGATCAACCAGGAAATTAGAGAAGAATTAAAAAGATTCATGGAAACTAATGAGAATGAAGATACAACCATTCAAAATCTTTGGGATACAGCAAAAGTAGTCCTGAGAGGGAAATACATCGCAATACAAGCATCCCTCAAAAAATTGGAAAAAAAAAAAATACACAAGCTAACTTGCACGTAAAGGAACTGGAGAAAGAACAGCAGATAAAACCTACACCAAGCAGAAGAAGAGAGTTAATAAAGATTCGAGCAGAACTCAATGAAATAGAGACCAGAAGAACTATAGAACCGATCAACAAAACCAGGAGTTAGTTTTTTGAAAGAATTAATAAGATAGATAAGCCATTAGACAGCCTTATTAAAAACAAAAGAGAAAAGACTCAAATTAATAAAATCATGAATGAAAAAGGAGAGATCATAACCAAAACCAAGGAAATACAAACGATTTTAAAAACATATTATGAGCAGCTATACACCAATAAATTAGGCAATCTAGAAGAAATAGACGCATTTATGGAAAACCACAAACTACTAAAACTGGAACAGGAAGAAATAGAAAACCTGAACAGGCCAATAACCAGGGAATAAATTGAAGTAGTCATCAAAAATCTCCCAAGACACAAAAGTCCAGGGCCAGATGGCTTCCCAGGGGAATTCTATCAAACGTTTAAAGAAGAAACAATACCTATTCTACTAAAGCTGTTCCAAAAGATAGAAAGAGATGGAGTACTTCCAAACTTGTTCTGTGAGGCCAGCATCACCTTATTTACAAAACCAGACAAAGACCCCACCAAAAAGGAGAACTATAGACCAATATCCCTGATAAACACAGATGCAAAAATTCTCAACAAGATACTAGCCAATAGGACCAAAAGTACATTAAGAAGATTATACACCATGACCAAGTGGGATTTTTCCCTGGGATGCAAGGCTGGTTCAACACTCGTAAAGCAGTCAATATGATAGATCATATCAACAAGAGAAAAAACAAGAACCATATGATCCTCTCAATAGATGCAGATAAAGCATTTGACACCATACAGCATCCATTCCTGATCAAAACACTTCAGAGTGTTGGGATAGAGGGAACATTCCTCAGCATCTTAAAAGCCATCTACAAAAAAACCCACAACAAATATCATTCTCAATGGGGAAACACTGGGAGCCTTTCCCCCAAGATCAGGAACATGACACGGATGTCCACTCTCACCACTGCTATTCAACATAGTACTAGAAGTCCTCGCCTCAGCAATCAGACAACAAAAAGACATTAAAGGCATTCAAATTGGCAAAGAAGAAGTCAAACTCTCCCTCTTTGCAGATGACATGATACTGTACATAGAAAATCCAAAAGACTCCACCCCAAGATTGCTAGAACTCATACAGCAATTCGGCAGTGTGGCAGGATACAAAACCAACGCCCAGAAATCAGTGGCTTTTCTATACACTAACAATGAGACTGAAGAAAGAGAAATTAAGGAGTCAATCCCATTTAAAATTGCACCCAAAAACATAAAATACCTAGGAATAAACCTAACCAAAGAGGTAAAGGATCTATACCCTAAAGAACACTTCTGAAAGAAATGGAGGAAGACACAAAGCAATGGAAAAATATTCCATGCTCATGGATTGGAAGAATTAATATTGTGAAAATGTCAATGCTACCCAGGGCAATTTACACATTCAATGCAATCCCTATCAAAATTCCATGGACTTTCTTCAGAGAGTTAGAACAAATCATCTCAAGATTTGTGTGGAATCAGAAAAGACCCTGAATAGCCAGGGGAATATTGAAAAAGAAAACCGGAGCTGGAGGCATCACAACGCCGGATTTCAAGTTGTACTACAAAGTTGTGATCATCAAGACAGTGTGGTACTGGCACAAAAACAGACACATAGATCAATGGAACAGAAGAGAAAACCCAGAAATGGGTCCTCAACTCTATGATCAACTAATATTTGACAAAGCAGGAAAGACTATCTACTGGAAAAAGGACAGTCTTTTCAAAAAATGGTGCTGGGAAAATTGGATAGTCATATGCAGAAGAATGAAACTGGACCATTCTCTCACACCATAGACAAAGATAAACTCAAAATGGATGAAAGATCTAAGTGTGAGACAAGAATCCATCAAAACCCTAGAGGAGAACACAGGAAATACCCTTTTTGAACTTGGCCACAGCAACTTCTTGCAAAATACATCTATGAAGGCAAGGGAAACAAAAGCAAAGATGAATTATTGGAACTTAAGATAGAAAGCTTCTGCACAGCAAAATAAACAGTCAACAAAACTAAAAGACAACCTACAGAATGGGAGAAGATATTTGCAAATGATGTATCAGATAAAGGGCTAGTTTCCAACATCTATAAAGAACTTATTAAACTCAACAGCAAAGAAACAAACAATCCAGTCATGAAATGGGCAGAAGACATGAAGAGAAGTTTCACCAAAGAAGATGTAGACATGGCCAACAAGCACATGAGAAAATGCTCTGCATCACTGGCCATCAGGGAAATACAAATCAACACCACAATGAGGTACCACCTCACACCAGTGAGAATGGGGAAAATTAACAAGATAGGAAACAACACATGTTGGAGAGGATGTGGAGAAAGGGAACCCTCTTGCACTGTTGGTGGGAATGTGAACTGGTACAGCCACTCTGGAAAACTGTGTGGAGGTTCCTCAAAGAGTTAAAAATAGACGTGCCCTACGACCCAGCAATTGCACTGCTGGGGATTCACCCCAAAGATACAGATGCAGTGAAACTCTGGGACACCTGTACCCCAATGTTTATAGCAGCAATGTCCACAACAGCCAAACTGTGGAAGGAACCTTGGTGTCCATCGAAAGATGAATGGATAAAGAAGATGTGGTCTATGTATACAATGGAATATTACTCAGCCATCAGAAAGGATGAATAGCCACCATTTGCTTCAACATGGATGGAACTAGAGGGTATTATGCTGTGAAGTCAATCGGAGAAGGACAAACATTATGTGGTTTCATTCATTTGGGGAATATAAAAAATAGTGAAAGGGATTAAAGGGGAAAGGAGAGAAAATGAGTAGGAAATATCAGTGAGGGAGACAGAACATGAGAGATTCCTAACTCTAGGAAACGAACAAGGGGTGGTGGAAGGGGAGGTGGGCGGGGGTTTGGGCGACTGGGTGAAGGGCACTGAGGGGGGCACTTGATGGGATGAGCACTGGGTGTTATGCTATATGTTGGCAAATCAAACTCCAATAAAAAATATACAAAAAAAAAAGTCTAAGCAGAGGTCATTGGTCATAGGTCATGAAAGGGATACAAACTTTTCATAATACCATTAAAGGACATCTTGTAGCTATACTTAATGGTAACAAAAAAGAAGCTACTAACTCAACTTAATCCTTCTGGTAAGGATCTCATAATGAACATTATTTCTATCTGTTTAACCTAGAGAGTCTCCAGTAAGCTGCAGAAAGGCAATAAAATGGAAATATTAAAAACATAGACTCTGAACTCCCCCCCCCAAAAAAAAACAACGTTTTCATGTGTACTATAAAACTTACTATAAGGTCAATTTTTATTATGTTTTCAAACTTATGTAAACAATCCTCCTAATTACTTTTTCATGATATGCAAGGAATGTTTGTCGTGTTGGACTAGCATGCATCCTTCCATTTCTTCCTTTCTTCCTTTCTTTCTTTCTTTCTTTCTTTCTTTCTTTCTTTCTTTCTTTCTTTCTCTCTCTCTCTCTCTCCTCTCTCTCTTTCTTTCTTTCTTTCTTTCTTCCTTCCTTCCTTCCTTTCTTTCTTTCTTTCTTTCTTTCTTTCTTTCTTTCTTTCTTTCTTTTTAAATGAGAGCTAAATAATTTATTAAATTTTTCTTTTGCTTTGGCCACTCAGACATTAAGAGTGAAATGTGGTACACCAAAGTTGGAAGAATTTTACCATAAAAAGTTGGAAGAACTTTGGTGTAGATAGATTTTATGGTAAAATTCCTCCTACCCCTCTGGTCTTCAACATGGCTCATGTTTGGGGTGTTTTGTTTATCAATGTCATTTTTATTATAATTTTATGTTGATGTGTCTTTCAGATCAGTCACCTAAAGTATTTGTTGGAGGAAATTAGAATTTTCTTTAAAAATGTATAGTTGTTGAGAAAGTGTGTAAAATTTTAATTTCTCTCAGGACAGAGAAGTCTTTCTTCTAAACCTCCTATCGTTTTTCTCTTAGGCACTCAGAGTTGAGAATAATGCTACCTTTTCTCAATATATTTTTATTTGAGGCAATTCTTTGTTAGGCTAAATAGATTTCTTTATTAGACAGAAATGTGAACACAAGAAAATGATCTCATTGCATATAATTCCTGACACAATACCCAGGACTCCAGACTGCAATCAGATTCGCCCTCACAAATGACTTAAAAAACCTTTTTGGTTTTGAACACCTGTTCAAAGAAACCCTGTTTCAAAGTGTCTGCTGTTGTTAATCCCTTAGTAGCAATGCAGACATGCTGTTGTCCTGATCTGTCTCTTTGTGTTGAATAATGAAGGGCTTTCACCCAGATTCCTATCCCTACTTTTATTTAAAAAAAAAAAAAAAAGGCTGTATTGAATGATAACATTTACTTATTAGAGTCAGTAAGTTTGTATTTACAGAAACAGGCACACAAATAAGTGTACAAAGGGCTTTCATTAAGTGAACCACATAGAACCACAGCCAACATCAAGAAATAAAATTCACCAGCCCACCCCAGTAGTTGACCTCTTGTCCCTCCCCAGTCACTACACACTCCCTTAAAGTAGGCATAACCTTGTTCTCTGACACCATTGATTATTGTTTCACTTGTTTTTTAAAGTCTGTATAAATATGACCACTCTGTGTATACTTTTATGCATATTTTTCATGAGATTCAGCCTTGTTACCACATATAGCAATTTTTTTATTGGTCTGTACCAGTATTTCCTTATGTAAAATACCACAAATCATGTATCCATTCTGTTATTGATTTCTACTTGAGTTGTTCAAAGTTTCTGGCTCTTCTAGATAATACTGCTATGAATATTCTTAGATAAATGTCTTTTAGTGAACATATGTATGGATTTCTTTTGTGGATATATCTAGTTGTTCTGGATCATACATTTTTGTGTATGTTCACCTTTAGTAGATAGTAGAAAACATATTTTTAGTATATATTAGGAAGTGATTGTGACAATTTACACCCTTATTAGTAGTCTATGAGAGTTCCAGTTGCTCCAAATCCTTGCCGACACTTGTTATCATCAGTTTCTAAAATGTTAGACATTCTGGCGATAACTAATAAAGTTGGACTCATGTTTATTGGCCATTTGGATATGCTTATTTTATGAAGTGCTGTTAAAGTCTTTTGTCCATTCTTTTGGCCTACAACAACATTATGAAGATCTTTTTCTCTGTTTTCTTTAGAAGTTAGAAAAATACTTACTTATTTTTGCATTTAGGTTGACAGTCCATATGGAATTGTGTATGGGGTACAGGTTAAGACTTATTTTTCTTTTTTAAAAAAAGATTTTATTTATTTATTTGAGAGAGAGAGAGAGCAAAGCAGGAGGGAGAGGATAGGGAGAGGGATAAGCAGACTCTCCGCTGAGCAGGGCTCTATGCAGGACTCGATCCTAGAACCCTGGGACCATGACTTGAGCTGAAGGTAGATGCATAACTAATTGAGCCACCCAGGCACCCAAAATTTATTTTTTCCATGTCCATATACAATTGACCTTATAATTTATTATAGACTATTATAGACTATCCTTTGCCACTGCACTGCAGTGTTACTTTTGTCATTAAATCAATCCACATATGTGTGGATCTGTTTCTGTGCCTTTTAAAAAAGATTTATTTATTTATTTGAGAGAGAGAGAGCGTGAGAAAGGGTAGGGGCAGAGGGAGAGGAAGAGAGAGAGAATCTCAAGCAGACTCCCCATTGAGTACAGAGCCCAACACAGGGCTCAATCTCACAACCCTACCATCATGACCTGAGCCAAAATCAAGAGTAGGATGTGCAACTGACTGAGCCACCCAGGTGCTTCATGTTTCTGAACTTTCTACTATGAACCGTTGTTCTATGTGTCTTCTATTCACCAACTATTATGGTTTTGAATTAGAACATTGGTCTGTAACTGAAACTCTGGAGTACCTGACTCTAGGTTGCCCTAGAGCCTTGGCATAAAGTTCTAAGAAAGTGAAACAAATTAACGCAGAGAATTCAGTCTGAATATTGCAAGCTGAAAGAAGAATGATTATTTAATTCAATTTCCTTGCTTTTAAAATGAGAAAATAGTTCTACCCAAGTGCACTGGTTATCTTTTATTTACCAGCCACACTCACTCCCCATCCTTCTTCACCTGCTATACCTGTGGAGGTCCCCACATCAATAAGCTCTCTTACTGTCTGATGTCCACATGGTTCAGTTTATGGGGAACATTGATTTGAGGGAAGAGGAAAGTGAGGTCAGGTATTTATTACTTAGCCATCTCCCTGTGGGCTATCTGATTCTCTCCACAAAAAGTTATGGCTCCGGGATGCCTGTGTGGCATAGCAGTTAAGCATCTGCCTTCCACTCAGGTCATGATCCCATGGCCCCTGGATTGAATCCTGTACTGGACTTCCCACAGGGAGCCTGCTTCTCCCTCTGCCTATGTCTCCACCTCTCTTTCTTTCTCTCTGTCTCTCATGAATACATAAATAAAATCTTTTAAAAAAAAGAAAGAAAAGTTATGGCTCTAGATAGGTGGCTTCCTCCACACAGACCTCTTCTTCTAGAAAGACCAATGACTACTTGTTTCTTTTGTCCCAGGCCCGGGATATCAACTGTATCCCACTGTTACAGCCACAGGAACCACACTGGAATTCTGATACTTCATGATTAAAGGCATCCATGTTCCAGATGGAAAAATGGGAGAAAGGACCCAAAAAGAGTCAAAGGGGGCACATGCCATCCATCTCTTAATGGAGAGTCCAAGAAGCTACCATAGGACACCTCTGCTCACATTTCATTGGCCAGAACTTGCTTGCTTGGCCACAGTAAGCTGTGAAACTGAGAAATGTTCTCAAGCCAAAGGCCACACTAAAACTCTTACAAGCTAAGAATATCAATAGGGGATAGTCAGCAGTTTCTACCACCATGCCATTTAAGTCTAGTCATTGAACATGCATCCAGTGTCATTCTGGACCACTTCACTGTTCTGAGATACAGAATGAATTATGCATGGCCCTGGTCTAGTTCAGCACAGGGGAGAGATGCCCTCCTCCAACAAATAACCATGTTGGTCCCCGCGCTAGTCATTAGGGATTCAAGAGTGCACAAAGCAATGTCCTTGTCTTCAGACAGATGGCTGTAAAGATATACCTCTGTTATAGATCTTAGTCAATACCAGTTACCCAGGGGAGATGTGGTGGGTAGTGGAACAGGAGAATTGTTCTCTGAAGGAAGACACAAGTTTACCAAGTGGACAAGGAGGAGACAGACTTTCTAGGGCCAGAAGCAGCATGAGAAAGACACAGGGCATGAAAGTACAGTGTTTTAAGGGAGCAGCAAAGATTCCTGGGAACCTAAAAACATAACTTGCATGGATGAGAGTGGGTAAAGAATGAGGCTGGATGAGTCCACAGTGGCCCAGCAAGGCAGGACCCTGTGTGTCAAGCACAAGCATTTGATGAATTCCTCTACTCCTTCCACCCACCAATCTCTTCTGCTGTTCATGCCATGGAAGGTTTCCAATAAGTCACAAATGAATGATAATATCATATCAGGGAGTACATCAAGCTCAGGCCCAAGTTACATCCCTCAGGAAATTTACCAGAGATCTGAATCTTGGAATTTCAGCCTCCTTCTTGGCTGAACAAATCTGATGGAATTCTAGAATAATTTGGTTGGGCCGACTTATTCCCAAGTTGGAGTAGAAAGGTAAGCAGTAGAGAGGAGGGAATCAGAAGACACTTGCTCTCACTCAGTGTTTAGAATGGCTCCAAATGGTTTCTTTTGCAGTAAAAGCAAGCATTTAAAATGAAAATATTATGTTTTTCCCCTTCTGCCAGATATATCCTGAAAAAGAAGAGGAGGAGGAAGAATGATCCTAAAGGAAGTATTGCACATTATGTGAACAGCTACTATGTGCCAGACGCTATTCTAAGGTGCTGGGGCCATAGTGGTGAGCAAGACAGAGAGTCCTTACAGTCCCTAAAGAGTTCATGTGCTAACAGAAGCAAAAAAGTTTTTAATGTGCTTAGTATCTAAAGTAGTTTCAAGTACTGATAAATGCCTTGAAGAAGATAATATGGTAGAGTGACTGAAGACTATTTAGTCAGGGCATGAAATTCTTTCTAATAAGTGGTATTTGAGTTAAGACTGTGTATTAGTTTCCAATTGCTGCTCTAACAAATTACCAGAAACTCAGTCACTTAAAACAACAAGGCAAATTTATTACCTCACAGTTCTGGAGATTGGAAGCCCAACATGGGTGCCACTGGGTGAAAATCAAGTCATTAGCAGGGTTCTAGGAAGAACCATCTCCTTGTTTTTTCCAGTTTTTAGAGCTGCCTGTAATCCTTAACCATGACATTCTTCTCCTGATTCCAAAGCCAGTAACTTCAAATATCTGATTCTGATACTCACTCTCCTATTTCTTTCCTTCACCTACAAAGACTCCTACATGGGACTCACCCAAATAATGCAGGATAATCTTTTCATCTCGAGATCCTTACCCATATCTGCAAAGTCTCTCATGCCATGTGAGGTAATATATTCACAGGTTCCAAAGACTAGGATGTGGGCACCATTAGAGGTCATTTTTTAGTTTATTATAGACCTAAATAGTGAAACAAGGGCAGCCTTAGGAACAAAGTGTAGACCTTAGGAAAGAGCATTAGAAGCAGAAGGAAGTGTAAGTTCCAGGGCCCTGCTGTAGGAATAAACATAGCATTCTAAGGAACAGAAATATGGAAACAAGGCCACATCTCCAGAGGCCAGTTTTCTCTATTGTGTTTAGGAAAACAGGATTGTCCTGTGGGCCTGTTGCATTTGAGAAATCAGAGCAGAGCAAATCATCTTGAATCAGAAAACGCAACTGGAATATGCATGTAGATATACTCTTTGCACCCCATCCCTGACACTATGCCAAATTTTTCAAAGTCTTGTGTTCTATTTTAAACCTCCCCCGACAAAAACTGTTATTTTTAACCTTTGAAATCTTTCACTGGAAATACTCATCTTTTGATTTAATGTTAGAACCTATCAACATCGATTTTTAAAACACACCCCCATTTCTTATTCCCCACCAGCAGATAAAATCTACAGCTGGAAGAAGATGGTATACCAAGAATGAAACAGTATTTTAGAGAAGATTTAGAACATCCAGAAAACAGATGTTTCTTTTTCCACATGAATATGCAGGTTTTAAAACAGTAAAAGCATACAGTTTAAATAGTGAAGTAAAATAAATCACACTGCATTCTACAAGTCTCACAGAATACATGTTTTTAATATTGCAGCCCAGCAGGATGGTTCAGGAGAAGGTCAAAACTTAGCCTTTCCAAAGTTCGCTTTTTGTGGTTGGTTATCTCAACAATGAAGATTGCAATATTCTTTCTCTTGAATCCCAATTTTTTTTTCATCTGTGAATTTCTTCAGTTTTAGTAAACCTAAATCCTACCGTAACGTTATGATGCACATTCTTACAATAGCTACCACCATCGTCATGATGCTGTTCTGTATGTGCTATTATTACTGTGTCAGCAAGGTACAACAGATGGCATGAGGACCCCCAGAAGCCTCAGCCATACCCTGCAATGGGCTGTCATCTCCTCGTGGCTCCATGGATGGTGTAAAGGATCAAAAGGGGTCAACCATACACAAGGACATTCAGATACAGACCAAGCAGTTAATTACCTGTAGGTCAGCAAGTGATGGGCTGCCAGGGTCCACTCCCAAAGGACAAACCCAGCACTCCTGGCCTCCTCTTCTCTATGAAGTGGCAATTCACCACTTTGTTTTCTCTTTATTTTCTTTACTTGTTAATTTTAATATTCCCAATACCTTCAGCATAAGACCTTTTTAACCATGATGGGTAAAAGACATCATCATTCCCAATTTATGTTTCCCAAAGACAACAACTCTTAACTGCTTCTTTGGAGTCTTTTCAGAATAGTCTTTCTATGTTTATAATGAAGTGTCATAACAAATCATAATAAATCATATCATATCTGTTTTTCCCTTGGGAATGGCTTTACACTATCCACACTGTCAGACAATTTGTGCTTTTCATGTTGCTCAGTACCCTGGGCAAACATCCATGGCAGCCAGTCAGCATTTTTAAAGTGCCCTGTGCAGAATCGCAGACCTCATGGTTTCTCTGCGGTTCGCTGCTTGTGTCTGAAGAAGAAAGTAACTGAAATGCATCCAGACCGTGGTTTGCAAGAGAAAGGAGTCCATTGTATATGTCACTGACTTCATCTCAATGTATGACTTGGCTTTGGCAGTCAGTAGATTATTTTCCTTATCACCTCATCTGAGATCATTAAAAGATTTTCAAATGTCGCCTTCATTCCTCCTATGGCTCGTGAGCAGAACTCACAAGGCTTTCAAAGTTATCATTTCAACAAATATCCATACTGACAGCCTCAGTCAGTAAAAGTAATTTGTCTCTAAGAGGATATGTTATAAAATGAGATCCAACTTAGATCCATTACCATAAATCATGAAACAAAGGGGTCATCGTGCTTGTGCATTTACCAGAGACTTGGAAAAAATTGATATGAATATTTTCTCATAAATCTTATACAGTAATAATTTGCTTTTAAGGCCACGTGAAAATGGAATGAATTCTGAGTGAATTGATGATTCCCTCTTCAAAGAGCTACAGTGCTTTCAAATAAGGGATTAAATCAAGATTTCATCAAAACCACAAAAAAGGTGGTTTCAAAAAGTGATGGATCTAAGTTAATGTCGAGAGAGAACGAGAAGGAGAGAGAATTTTCCCTTTTCTCTCACAAGTAAAGCAGGCTTTGTCCGCCCTGTGTGCATTGAGAGGACAGTACAACTCTCCATGGAAGACACATCCCCAAGAGCACAGAACAGCAGAGCTTAAATCAGTTTGTTTTGTCAGACTTTGGCCTTGGAACTTTTATTATAATAACATAGATAAATCTGTCTTGGGATATGTCACACCCTCCTAAACAAGAAAACTGTAACCTCCAACCACCCCTTTTTCTTGCCGGTCCCACCTAAGCAAGGCATTTTCTATGATACATGATATGTGGGCTTTATTATCAAGCAGAATTGTTTCGTGACATTTTGTTTTGTAACAGCTTTATTGAGATATAATGCAGAGACCATACAATTCACCCATACTTGGGATCTCGTTCAAGCTTCTGGACTTCCCTGGGCCTTAGTCTTTTTATTTGTAATATGGGAATAAGAAGAAGACCCCACTGATTTGTTCTGTAAATTCAATGCATTTCCACAGACAGTGGAAATCTCCATCTTGTTGATTAATGGTCATTTTAGGTACTGAATTTAGCTCAGTTCAGTACCTTACCACTTCCTCTGATTAAAAACTGACACAATGAAAGAATCTGTCCCTCCCCTACCACAGGGTAGAGCTGAGTTCGCTGGGGAACTGTGTGACATCATGGTTGCTTCGCACCCACTGGTGCTGCTGTTGTAGAGATACCTCTCTTCTCCTGGGATGGGCAGTGCAAGGAAATGGGGGTTTCAGGAATTTTGGTGGAGGGGACCCTCTGCTGTATGGGGGCCTGGAAGCCACTGGCTCTTAACCTCTGCTGGCCTCCACATGTTTGCTAGAGTGGGGACAGCTGCAGGGCTTCAGTTCTCAAAAGGCCCAAACCTGAGGAGGAAAAATGGAACAGTTCGTGCAGGGGGATGCTTCCAAGGAGCCACTGTAGCCATGCAGTGTTCCACACACACCTGAGAGTCTAACTTACCTCATTACCACACACACACACACACACACACACACACACACAAACACACACAAACACACACACTTTTCTTTTTTTTTTAATAAATTAATTTTTATTGGTGTTCAATTTGCCAACATACAGAATAACACCCAGTGCTCATCCCGTCAAGTGCCCCCCTCAGTGCCCATCACCCATTCCCCCCCACCCCCCGCCCTCCTCCCCTTCCACCACCCCTAGTTCGTTTCCCAGAGTTAGGAGTCTTTCATGTTCTGTCTCCTTTCCTGATATTTCCCACACATTTCTTCTCCCTTCCCTTATATTCCCTTTCACTATGATTTATATTCCCCAAATGAATGAGAACATACACTGTTTGTCCTTCTCCTATTGACTTACTTCACTCAGCATAATACCCTCCAGTTCCATCCACGTTGAAGCAAATGGTGGGTATTTGTCATGTCTAATGGCTGAGTAATATTCCATTGTATACATAAACCACATCTTCTTTATCCATTCATCTTTCGATGGACACCGAGGCTCCTTCCACAGTTTGGCTATTGTGGACATTGCTGCTAGAAACATCGGGGTGCAGGTGTTCTGGCGTTTCTTTGCGTCTGAATCTTTGGGGTAAATCCCCAACAGTGCAATTGCTGGGTCGTAGGGCAGGTCTATTTTTAACTCTTTGAGGAACCTCCACACAGTTTTCCAGAGTGGCTGCACCAGTTCACATTCCCACCAACAGTGCCGGAGGGTTCCCTTTTCTCCGCATCCTCTCCAATATTTGTGGTTTCCTGCCTTGTTAATTTTCCCCATTCTCACTGGTGTGAGGTGGTATCTCATTGAACACACACACTTTTCCGTTTCTTTCTCTTGGTGTAGGTTTTTACTTATTTTTCTCTCTTAGATGACAAATCTGAAGCGTTTCATAATTCTAGGTTACAACTCTGCATCTTTGCTTCTTGGTTCCCTTCACTGCTTTGTGATATCCTATATGTAGAGTGGTGCCCTGTATGCGATATTATAGGTTAAATAATGTCTCCTTCCTCAACGTATATGTTGAAGTCATAGCCCCCAGAGAATGGGACCTTATTTGGGAATAGGGTCTTTGCAGATGTCATTAGTTGAGATGAGGTCATACCACAAGGGTGGGTTCCTAATCCAGTATAACTGGTGTCCTTTAAAAAGGGGAAATTTGGACACAAAACACACACAGAGAGGTAAAGGGAAGATTAGGGGATAATTCTACAAGCCCAGGAACACCAAAGATTGTAAGAAAACTACCAGAAACAAGGAGAGAGCCCTGGAACTGATTCTGTCTCAGAGTCCTCAGAAGGAATCCATTCCGCCAACACCATGATCTTGGACTTCTGGCTTCCAGAACTGGAATTCAGCCAGTGAATTTCTGATGTTTAGGCTACCCAGTTTGTGGTACTTTGTTACAGCAGCCCTAGGAACCTCAAACACAGGACGTACTGAGTTGTCTTTCCAGCCCACCATCGTTCTGAGAAACCTCCTGCCCCCTCCCCCACCCCAGGAGCAGCCGTGTCCAACAACATGACTCTGATCCCGGCCAGAGCTCACTAGAAACTTGTATTTGAGACCAGGAAAGTAAGTCTCTAGCGATGGAAGCCAAAAAATATAAAACTCGCCAGCTGCCAACAATTGTGCTTTCCACAACAACAACAGCTAAAAGCCAGTCTGCCGCAAGACAAGGCTGGCACCCAGAGAAGCAGAGGCGAGGCTGGGAGAAAGCTGGCAGCGTTCCAGCCCTGTCTCCACTGGTGCCCGAAGCCCCAGCTCTGTCGGGACCTGGCCTGTGACTTGAGGTCTGCGGGACTGGAGCCACCACCCGGTAAATTCCCTTTTTGCTCAGACTGATGTATACAAGGTTTGCGGCACTCACAACTCAGCCTTGTAGTTAATATAATCTCCAAAACTTATGCACTCTTATTTTAATAATCAGTGGAAGGGAGGCACCTGAGTGGCTTAGTCTGACTTCTGTGCAGGCCATGATTCCAGGGTCCTGGGATGGAGCCCCAAGTCGGGCTCCCTGCTCAGTGGGGAGTCTGCTTCTCCCTCTCCCTCTGCCCCTCCCCGTATTCATGTGCACACACACTCTCTCTCTCTTTCAAATAAATAAACTAATTAGATGTTTTTAAAAATAAAATAATAAGCAGAAGGTTGCTGCCCTACAGAAGCAACTATGTTCTTAATGACAGGGGTGCTGGATCTTTCCTAAAAGCCTTCATGAAAATGAAACTTGGTGAAAACAATATAAGTTTTGTTGAAACATTCTGCCTTCGTTGAAACTGCAAGCCATCAGAAAGAGAAAGAAAATGATTAATTTCTTTACCTCTTAAATGAAAACCCAAAATAATTTAGTAACAGACAACTTTCATCTTTCATTAACATATGGGAATGTTTGTTGACTTACAGACACGGCATAGTGCCTTCACTAATTAAAAGTCATTTTGCAGAGTTGATTGGGATGTCTGTGAAAAGTTGGAGTCGTTTCAACTATTTATTATGTTTCCATTAGCTTTATTTTCAAAGAATTTACTAGCCCTGTGATAAGCTTCAAATGCCTGGCATTTTGCCTGAGAAAATATTTGCTATTTGGTGTATTAACAATGAGGACTTTTCCTGTCTGCCCATTACCACATTGTGTAAAATCTAAGAAAATAATTGCTTAGTTTTCATTCTGATCTATACACTTCTTAATGGCCTCTAATATTTCTAGAGGTGTAATCCAAAAGGCTACCAGTTTTATGTCAGAAAAGGGTAAGCACATGAAATCTGATGTCAGAGATTAGGAAATAAACAGCAAGTTTTATGCTATTTTGCATGCTAATGGGGAATATATTAGTTTCTGTGGCTGCATAAAAGCATTCTCCAGAATTTAGTGGCTTAAAATGGCATTAAATATTTATCTCACCCAGTTTCTGGGGTCAGGAATTCAAGAATGGCTTCCACGGGTATTTCCAGCTCCAAGTTTTGCTTGAGGTTGCCATTAAAGGGTTGGTCAGGGTTATAGGCCTCTGAAGATTTGACTGGAACTGGAACATTCCCTTGCCAGTGGGCTTGTTCCCATGGCTGGTAAACTGATGCTGGCTGTAGGCAGAAGGCCCTGGTCCTCACCACATGGACCTCTTGATAGCGCTACTAAAGTGTCTTCATGACAGGACAGCGAGCTTCACCCAGGGTGAGTAATCCAAGAGAGAGCAAATGTAGAAGCTATAATTCTTTTTGATGACCACACTTAGGTGCCATGCTCTGTCATTTCTACAACGTCCTAGTGAATACAGGAGTCAGCCCTATTCCAAGTGGGAGGGGAAGACTCTGGGGAGGCAAAAATCACCTGGGGCCTCCAACTACCTTGGAGGCTTCCTATTCTGCGTATTAGTGGGAAAGGAAAATTCTCTGTAAAAGAGGACAGAAAATGCTTTCCACAATGAATGTATTTGAGAAAATATCAGAAAAATTAACTCTAGAATCACAAAATTCTAGAATTGGAAAGTTCGGATTCATCCAGTCTAACTCCACCATGGAGACTGAGACGCAGAAAGCTGGCAATACTTTTCTGACCTAACTTAGCAAATCAGTGACTGAAACAGGATTAGATGCCAGCCACTTTACTCCTAGTTGGGGCTCATGTTGAGTATCCTGGCCTAGAAACCAACATCCACCCCAGCCTCCTCCTACGGTGCATTCCTCCGCCAAGTCCGGAACACCACCAAAACATTGCGATTCCCCAACTCTCTTGCAGCTAGGATTCTGGACATGATTCAGGTTCAAGCAGTCAGCGCACTGACCTGAGATGTAGAAATCAGAAGTGATGCCGAGAATATGGGCTGCAGCAACTTGGTTTGCTCCTACTGGCCGAGGTGGCAGCAGAGGGCTTGCGCTGTTCTCTGGCAGAGGCCACAGAGGTCCCAGTGCTCGGGTCACCAGCAGGTGAGCACTGAGGAGCCCGGCTCAGAGGTGTTAGCTTGCACCCAGGAGATGTGACATGGCTTTAAGGCTAAGAGCTGCAACAACGGCTTCCTGATCTCTAAAGAGCAAGGAAGCTCGCATATTCCTGGAGTGAGCAATGTCAAGTGGTGATTGCCACGGTCAGGAAGGTGGGAAATTAAGTGGTTAGCAGCTCCCCTGGAGGACTGGTTCTCTGGGTGGTTCTTGGCTTTGTTCCTGGAGTCCAAGCCCAGAGCCATTATTCCAGTCCTTCCAACGATTTTTAAGTACCTAATTCCCTGTGTTGAATCCAGTTCTCATGAAATAGAGTGGTGCCGGTTTTCTGCACCTAATGCTATTTCAGAGCATGTTCTCCTGTACGAATGAGAAAAGCAGCCTGACCTATGGAATCTGGCCTGACACAGCTGGATCTCACAGTCGTTAGGAAATAGCCTGACACTTACAGACAGGCCATGGGGTTCTCCCATTGAGAGTAAACAGTTTCTCAGAACATCAGCTTCAGACAAAGTCGCTCTGTTGACTGTGCAGGTCAAGACATGAATAAGAGCACTCTGTATCATGTCTGCACACAGACAAAACTGTGAATGTTGTCCAAGTCACACAAATGGCAAAATACCCCTCCATCCTTGCTTACCTGAGTGGCTGTTTCGTCTTTACTAATGAAAATCTTTGCTTTCCCTCTTTCCAGATAAGAGTTATTAAAATGTTCAGTCATAGACTTGCCCCTCTTCCTGACAGCATCCAATACAGACACGAGCCCTGTATCCTTCAGCCCTCCTCCAGTCACCTGACACGAGCCCAAATCCTGCAAATCCGTTCCCATTCACTGGTGTGCGTTTTGCTTCCCTGCAACAAGATGGTCACCCGGCCATCTTTAGCCAAAAGGCATTGGCATATAGAATTTGGTTTGAAAAATCTCCTGCTGTGCCAGTGGTGTGGACTATTTATAGTGGTTACTTTCTGTGCATAAGTGAACTATTCGGTATAGAATTAATATTCCTTTTTTGCCTTTTTCTCACCTGTGCTTCTTTATGAAAGCCAAAAAAAAAAAAATGCCAGAGT
Source organism: Vulpes vulpes (assembly GCF_048418805.1). NCBI lineage: Eukaryota > Metazoa > Chordata > Mammalia > Carnivora > Canidae > Vulpes > Vulpes vulpes. The sequence continues at coordinate 119,591,327 of NC_132783.1, forward strand.
AGTAGTTTTGTGTCACCAAAAGCACAGGAATCATAAGCATCAAATGATAAAGAGAAAATCATAAAAGGAAGGATAAACAGTAGGCATAGAAGGTGATTGAAAATTAGATAAAGCAATTATGTAGTGAATTGGATAATAAGGTAATTCTTGAATACCCTAATACACTAGGCACTTGTACTAGTCATTTACACATGTCACTGACTTTATCATAATAATTCTACTGCAAAGTAGAGATTTTAATTCCCATTCAATATATGAGAAAGACTGGGCTCTGGAGCCCAATGACCTACTTGACAAGTAGTGATGATGGTATCCAAAATCAAGTTGCTAAAGATCATGTGTTTCCACAACAGAAATAGAGGTGGTATGGACATTTCTGAACCAACAAAAAACACCATTTTTTGCGGAGTAATAGGTCTTTGGTTTAGTGTTAATTGTCAGAATAAGGAAGCAGCTATGCAGGAAATCTACTACAAGGAAATGTTTTAAGAAAGTTATGTGTCGCAGATGCTTGTGGCAAACGTCTATGGCAAAGATGCTCACAGAGAAAGTATCTAGAACCGTTGCCAGGCCTAAAGCATTTTTCTGAGCTCCCTCGACTTCTCTATTAATGGCAGTGACGCCACTCTGGCCCTGAGCCAGCCACCCAATGCGCTTGGGTTTGTTCGACAGGCTGGCTGGAGGCAGGCCTTGCATCAGAAACGTGGCACTGCACACTCTTCGCTGATTTAAGCTGAGCACCTCCAAAGAGAATTGACTTCCTGTGACGCCAGGGGAGAGCAAATGGCCTGTGTCCAGGTGGCTTCATGGTGAGGAGGGGCAAACCCAATCCTAACCAGCACCACCTCCCCAGGCCCGCACCAGGTCTACAAGGCACAGAACCCCGTCCCCCCCACACCCCCTCATGTTGTGAACAGCCAAAGTGAAAATAATCCCAAACAGCCTGGGGGCCTTTCATTCTGTTTCATGTATGAATGGGGTGGATTCACAAATATATTTTTAAACATGCCCTGTCTTTTTCTAAATGTTCTGTTTCATTATTGTCCCAAATGACATTCGGGGGTATGTCCTAGCCTGAACTCCACAGCAGCACTTTCAACAGAGTGCCCAAAGGTAGCAAAGGGTAGCAAAGGGATCGGTGATCCTAACTGCAGTTAGGTGGGTATCCTTTGACATCCCTTTCCCAAGCTAGAGAGGGAAAGGAGAAGTGAGGAGGGAACGGAGGGTGGAAGGGCATAAAGTAAACACTCAATCAGAGGCAGGCTTTGCAGAACCAAAAAACTTGCAGATGATGGGGAAAATGGAATATAGCATCCCCAAGTTCACAATGATTTTTAAATACGGAGGAAAAGGGATCCCTGGGTGGCGCAGCGGTTTGGCGCCTGCCTTTGGCCCAGGGCGCGATCCTGGAGACCCGGGATCGAATCCCACATCAGGCTCCCAGTGCATGGAGCCTGCTTCTCCCTCCGCCTGTGTCTCTGCCTCTCTCTCTCTCTCACTGTGACTATCATAAATAAATAAATAAAAAAAGAAATGTTGTATTATCTCTTCTGCTTTCTTACATGTTTGCATTTCTCCATAGTAAAAAGTTCAAAAATACATACCACCATTGAGTTGAGAAATAAGAAGAAGAAAATATCTATATCTATCTATAATGAAAATGGTGCTTGTAGGAGATTTATCTTTATCAGAAATCGGTGAAAAGAACTCTAGCCTAATGCATACTTTGCAGCTGAGGAGTAGCAGGTTTTATTGGTGCTAGAAAGCATAGGCTTCCCATTGTGCAGGGCAAGTGGATGGTATTGACATGTGTCAAGGCATGTGCTTTCATGGCTTTCCTTCTAGTGTAGTGTGGTAGTGTGGTAGGCTGTGGGGTAGGCTGAGCCACCACCCCCACCATCCCCTATGATCAATAGCAGACAATGGCTTCTCCCAATGGGGTCAGAGCCCTTGGAAGCTTTGAAAGCACATTTTTCTCTGTGTGATGTTAAAGCAGGCCGCGCAAGTTCTGGGTTTGATCTGACTAAGTCATCTGTGACACGTAGGGAAGGCTGATAAGCTCCCCTGCACTCTGCCTGCCACACCCTCACTGCCGCTAGAACAGGGCCAGCAGATGGTAGCCATTCATAAGAGAGCACCGAGCATTCTTCTTTGGAAAGCAACCATGAAGTTCCCCTTCCTTCTGCACCCCCTTAAGCAGATGTACCAGCATCAGTCCTAGGTAAGAAGCCTGAGAGCCATTCATCCCTGACACCTCCATCTCAGTCATCTTCTAGAATCCAGTCAGCCTCCAAGTCCTGCAGATTCTATCACCTTCCTTTCTCTCAGGTCTATTCTCACCTCTCTATCCCCGCTACCCACTGAAAGTTCAAACTCTCATTCTCCATCACCTGGACTATTTTGATAGTCTCCTACTCAGCCAACCCCTGTTGTCAACCCCTGCAAACCACTTCAACGCTGCTGTAAAGATGAGTAATATGATTATCTCACTCATACTCTGGGAACCCCCTTGATATTGCCTCACGAACTTCAGGATGAAGAATTTGCTTTTTAGTTTGGAACACAAAGCCATCTATAGTTAGGCCTCTCCCCACTTCTCCTTCCTTTTAGGCTCCATTCCTCCAGTTCAACTGTTTGTAGTTCTTGGAATGTGTCAGGTGGAGTCTGACCCCTTTACATTTGCTCCAAGGTCCTTTCCTCCTAGCATGGCTCTCAGTGAACACCTTCATATTTTTCAGGACCAAATTCAAGCATCACACCTTAAGTAAAACCATCCTGAGCAGGACCTGCTACAGAGCTGAGTGTGGGGCAAATCCAGCCCACACTCTCCTCACCAAATCCTGAGCTCTAGTGTAGGAACAACGGAGGATGAGGCTCTAATTTACAAAAGGGCACAGCATAAGCTAACTGCACGTTTCTGCCCAAGTAGAATCTGCCAGCACCTCTTTCATATCCCCACCGTACCCCATACCCATCGGCAGTCATTTATTGGACTTGTAGGTTAGTGGAGGGATGTGAGACAGAGATTTGGACCCATAGGCACTCGGGGCAATGCCATCTCTTTTCTGCCTTGTAACTGTTGCACCTAGCACAGAGCTTGGCACATCCTGGGCACCTATAAATGATTATTGAGTAAGTAAAGCCATAAATTATCCACCAGTTCAGAGCACTATGTTGTTATATATTTATTTAAAGCAAACAAGCCACATGTTGGAACATCAGAATTTCACATCTGGCCACGTACGATCTGGTTCAGTAGAGCCACGTTGGTAAATCTCCTGCTCATGATGAATGATCTCAATATCTTCGTTAGAGGCATCCTCAGGAAGACTCAGAGGCCACTGCTTCAAACCACCAGTCCCCTGCTCACTTGTAGAAAAGCAGCATAGCTGGGAGGGCTCACAACAGGAGGCCTGTTGAAAACAAGTTGTGGTTTCATCCTGTGTTTGGATTTCTGTGCAGGGAAGGGCACTTCCTCTTGCATTCAGGAGAGCCAAATCATACATTCGGGTGGAGAGGATTGTGGCTGTAAAGCTCATGCTGGACACATGAAAAGGTGTCAGCATCCTCGAACTGGCTGAACACACAGCTTGGAGCGTGAACTTATATGGCAGGCAACCAGGAATTGGGGATTGCTTTTGCTGCATCATTTTCTGTGGGGGTTGCAATATGAAGGAGGCTTTGTTGATTTGGGTATAGATTATTATGCTTGGCAATATCCTCTAGTTAGCAATGTTTGGATACTTGCTAACTTGTGAGTTCTTCAGAAGAGAGAATATAAAAAGATGCCAAGCTTCTCCTTGACTTCCTGTCATTGCAGTTAACACAGGACAGTAGGAAACAGTGAGCCGTAGACCCAGGCACTGTCTAGAGAAGTAGACAGACCACGAGTTTGAGGCAAGCTGAGTCCTTATGTGTTTCACTTCCATGATGGTACTCACCAACAGAGCTATTTTGGTCTATTTTAAGGAACAAGACCCTAGAAGATCATGTCAGAAAAGCAGCTGGGGGTGAGGGGGAGGTTAAAGCCTTGAAGCCCTTGAAGAGACAAACAAAAACTTGGGTTTTATTAGAAACAATGTTCATATTTCCAATACTTTCAAAGCCATAAAAATTAGGAGGAAAAAAATTTTTTCTGGGGTTTTTGCAGGCACAGGGCATTATTCTCTCTCCCATTTCTTAATCTGGCATTTTCTTTCTTCAAGTACCAAGTCCAGTAAACATTCTTTAAATGGAAAGAAAAAATTATTAATGAATGCCAGAAAACAGTTTCCCAGCCAGTCAGCCAAACCACAAATACCCAAAAATGTGATTTCATTTTTAATAATATAATGAACTGAAGAATATCAAGTAGGAAAATAAAGAGAAAGAGAAAAATGTACTCTAAACATCTATCAAAAGGATTTCCAACTTCAGATTAGAGACGACAGAGCAAGAAAAATACCTAATCAATGATGGAGTTCAAAACCCAGTGTCAACAAAATTGAGAAGATATTAGTGATTAATAAACTCTAACCCCTCCAATAGGCTTAGTCACCTACTTTGAAATTCTCTTCTCATTCAGGACCCTCATTTTCCTCATCTGTAGGATGAGCTAAGGAGCACACACTTAACCAAGAGTCCAAAGATGGCATCAGGTGAAGACATTAGTGCCAGAAACTGTGTTTTCTGAGTACTGCTCCTGCCTCTGGGGGAGACCCTTAGGCAGACTTAAGCTCTAAGAGATTAGCTTCTGCCTCCCTGAAGCTGGGAAAGATGCAAGGTAATTTGTAACTAAATGGGTAACATCTCTTCAAGAAGTTTTCTCTAACCTGCTCCATAGCCTAGGAGGGAAGGCTTAGACTCCTCATCTGTTTTCCCCAAACAGCAGGGCATATATCTTGCTGCATTTAAACAAGTTATTGTAATGCAGTGCCTATGGCCTCCCTCATTAGACCATGAACTTGAGAAACCGGGTATTTTCACACCGCTGTTACCAAGTATAGTGGCTGGAACATGAATTGATTAATTTACATGAAAGCTTTCTTTCTTTGTATCTGTAGAACTCAATCTCTTTAGTTGCTCTACCCTATGATTATATAATTCTTATTATTTTTTTAGTACCAACAAATAGGATGCACTTTTCTTCAGGATCTATCAGCTAACAATTTTATAAAGAGAGAAACAGGTACAGATACTACATCTAGATCAGTGCTCCAACTTTTTTGTACAGGAAAAGCATGTGGGGACCTTGTAAGGTGCAGAGGCTGAACCACTTGACTTAGGGAGGGATCTGAGACTCTGCCCTTCTAGGTGCTGTCAATACTCTTAGTCCACAGGGTAACCGTGACTTGAGCTGGGTGGGGTTCAGTGTTCTCTTCTGACAGTTAAGTTCAGAGATTTGAGAAGTTTAGGGCTGCTTTAGAAGTTCTGCCCTGTATCAGGGACCCAGATTTCTTCTATCTTTCTGCTTCGCTATCTGGTATGTTTTACCACCCCAGGGGCTCCTCTTGTCCCCAGATGGCAGCTGCCAATACTATAGTCGGGAGAGAAGAGGAAACACCAAGGTCGAATGGGTACATGACTGGGTCAACTCCTTCAATAGAAGCTTTCAGGAAAAACCCCACTCAACAACTTTTACTGTGTGGGAAAATTCACTTCTCTTCCTTGGGTTTCTCCTTTTCTCTTACACAACTACCATGCTCACAATACTTTTGACACAGGGTATATGAGGTTTTTCTTCACACCAAGCAATTCTCTGAGATACCAACTGGGTGCCCTATAATTCACCTCAATTCTCATGCTATCTACCTAGAGATAGCATCAGATTCCACAGGCTAAGGGCTCAGTCCCACAAGACTACCCACTCTACAACTTCAGATACCAAACATAAGCCCAGGTTGTCACCTGTGCTTCTGACTGACAAGCTATAAATCGGAGGTTCCTATAATCCCCTCCTCAGGTTGGTTCACAGAGCTCAGAAAACCAGTTCACAGGATGCCTGGGTGGCTCAGAGGTTGACCATCTGCCTTTGGCGCAGGACGTGACATTGGGGTCCTGGGATCGAATCCCACTTCAGGCTCTCTGCATGGAGCCTGCTTCTCCCTCTGCCTATGTCTCTGCCTTCTCACTGTGTCTCTCATGAATAAATAAATAAAATCTTTTAAAAAGAAAACCAGTTCACTTCCTAGATTACTGGCTTATTACAAAGGACATTCTTCAGAAACAGCCAGATGGAAGACATGCACAGGATGAGATATGGGGAGTGAGACTTGGAGTTTCTGCGCCTTTTCTGAGCATGCCCCTCTGCTAGAACCCTCCACATGCTCACCAACCCAGAAATTCTCCAAATCCCATCCTTTTGGGTTTTTATAGAAGCTTCATTACATAGGTGTGATTGATTAAATCATTGGCCATTGCTGATCAGTTCAACTTCCCAGCCCCTCTCCCCTCCTCAGAAGCCAGAAGGTGGGACTGAAATTTCCAACCCTCCAATCACATGATTAGGTCTCCTGCAAACAGCCCCACCCTTAGGTGCAGTCCAAAAGCCACCTGCTAGCCTAATCTCAAGCATGATTGAAAGGGGTTTGTTATGAATATCAAGACGGTTTTATTGTTGTCATCGCTTAGGACATCTTAGGGATTTTAGGACCCAGAAATGGGGATGAAAACCAAATATATATTTCTTACTATAAATCACAATATCACATTCATTTATATCTCTTTGGCCAGTACTTAGTCATCTATCTAAAGGAAGGCTTGAAAATGTGGTTTTCCAGTTGGGTACATTGCTGATAACATTGAATTGAGGTTCAGGGGTAAACGGATGCCAGGTAGACACTAGCAGTGTCTATCATGAGACAAATGAGATTATCATGGATCCCCTGTTAGCTGCCCATGGCCTTAACCTCTTGACTGTGCCCAATTCCTAAAGCGATCATGTTGTTACTCTGTTCAAACACACACACAAAAAGCCAGCTATTTTTGTGCTTTCTTGAGTTTTGTAAACTCCCTGACTTTATTTCTTGACTGAAGCCATCATCACACATGGCTGCAAAATTTGAAGAAAGTTGGGGGAAACCAACTCATGGTACTTTGCTACTTCCTCTTTGGAATAACATTACTATTCAATGCTTAGTTTGATTCAGGCTTTATTTGCATCCATGGGTTCTTAGGTGTAAGGGAAACACTGTTATTGTGACATTAGCTGAGATCTCGGATCAAGGTTGCTGGCAGGTCCTCCAGCTTATTGTCCCTGAGGTTACGGCTTATAAATAAGGGAGTCAGTCCAAAGGAGATGTGCTATTTTCCTGCTCAGTGCCAATTCTGTTTATTCTTTGATTACCAAGGGAGTCCTCCAAGGTGAAGAAATAATCTCAGCCCATTGATTTCTGCCTGGGCAATCCCATTCTTTGCCTGCCTCTTTGCCCAAAACTTCCAGGGGGCAGGCAGGGGCCAAGGAGTAATAGCCATTCCTGAAAAGGAGGCTTCTTGAGTGATTAAAACCATGTCCCCTGTTGGTGGCTGACACAGGTGGGGTGCCTGCCCTGTGCCCCAAGTCATGATGTAAAAGACAGTAAAAAGCTCAAATCAGGGATGCCTGGGTAGCTCAGTGGTTGAGCATCTGCCTTTGGCTCAAGGAGTGATCTCGGGGTCCTGGGATCAAGTCCTGTGTCAGGCTTCCCTCAGGGAGCCTGCTTTTCCCACTGCCTATGTCTCTGCCTCTTTGTGTGTGTCTCTCATGAATAAATAAATAAAATCTTTAAAAAGAAAGAAAAGAAAGAGAAAGAAAGCAAGCAAGAAAGAAGAAAGAAAGAAAGAAAGAAAGAAAGAAAGAAAGAAAGAAAGCCAGATGGCTCAGTGATTTAGCGCCGCCTTCAGCCCAGGATGTGATCCTGGAGTCCCAGGATCGAGTCCCACGTCAGGCTCCCTGCCTGTAGCCTGTTTCTCCTTCTGCTTTTGTCTCTGCCTCTCTCTCGCTATGTCTGTGTCTCTCATGAATAAATAAATAAAACATAAAAAAAAATAAATAGAAAGAAAGAAAAGCTCAAATCAGAAACAGGCAAGAGAAAGGCCGTCACATGTTTTCCTTCCCTTCTTCTATCTCAAGGAGTTTATGTCTCCAAAATCATAATTTGAAATAATAAAAACATTTTGGGATCGTAAATAAATATGGTGTGTTCACCTACTACTACTAGGGCTTCATTCCCTGAAAATAATTTATATAAATTAACCAAAAGTATCTTTTAAAAAATAAATGTAATATGATCTATCTGTATTAGTTCAACCATCAGATTTTGTGATCTATAGCAATAGTAATAATAATAATAAGACATTATTATATATAATAATATATCAGAATATAACAGTAATTCTGAGCCCAAGTAGATAGTCTGCAGTCCACACTTGTACAAGGACCACCTGCACAGCCCTGGCCTGATATTGGTGAGGAGCAAGGTGGTGTTGAACCCCTGGATGAAGTCTCACAATGAGAGGAAGAGAGCCCAATTATCCACATTGGGCTCCTGAAACTGCTTTTTATTCCACTCTGATTTTTTTTAAATCAATCTTATTTTAATGGACAGATTTCCAGGTTTTAATTATCCATCTTGGCATACTGGAGGACTATGGGAGAACTTTCTTTGGAGTTGTTACTGCAAGTTCCTTTCTGTCATTATGACAGTCAAGGAGAAGCCAGGAGACTCTTATGAATCCTTCTTCAAGTTCATCCAGACAGTTCTCTGCTGAGAGTTTGTTTTGTTTTGCTTTGTTTTTGTTTTTGTTTTTGTTTTTGTTTGTTTTTTTACCTTGTCAGGATTGTTCAGGGCAACCCAGGCCCTCCTAGAGGGCCAGTTCCAAGACAGGAGACCCTACTTCTGGTGACAGTGCTGATCTTTCTTCTACTAAAGCCAAAGAGGTATTTGAGGTTAGACTTCTTTGACCTTTGTTCGTCCTGACAGAAGATAACATGTTAGACACTATTTTGAATTTAGGTGCTGAAAACTCTCAATCACCCTATTCCCAATTCTATTCACTTCTTTTTTTTTTTTTTTTAAAGGTTTATTTATTTTAGAGAGACAGAGAGAGAGGAGAGCATGCATGCATGAGTGGGAGGAGGGGCAGAGAGAGAGGGAGAGAGAATCCTCAAGCATACTTGCCACTGACCTCGCAACCAGAAGTGGAGCTCAATCCCAGGACTCTGAGATCATGACCCAAGCCAAAATCAAGAGTCGGATGATCAACTGATTGAAACACCAAGGCATTCCTCTGTTCAATTTTAAGAGCACCCACTGAATTCTCCAAAGGACTCTGCCTAAGGAGAGTTATCTCTGTTAGCCACAGAAATTGATGACTCCCTCAGTCTTTACTAAAAGCTTGGCCCACAACCCATCCTCACTCATTGCCCAACTCAGTTTTGCCCTCACATAACCTCGTTAGTCAGCCCCAGCACTCAGTTCCAAGTGGCCCCTCCAGAAAGCCTGCAGACCACTTCTTCTCTGGGGGTGACTAAGCAAGCTTAATCAGGTCCAAATGAGCTTCATTTCTTGGAGAGAGTGCTTGTCCCTACAGTTTCCAGGATAGACGTGAGGCCACAGGCCCAAGTGTAAATCTTGGGTGTAAAGCTTCCTTTGGGTAAGTTACTTGGGCATAAAGCTTCCTTTGGGTAAGTTACTAAGAATATCTCTGATCCTCATTATTCTCATCTTCAAAATAAAGGTTAAAAATAGTCCTTACTTCCTAGGGTTGTTTCAGGGTTAAAAGAGCTAGTGTGTGCTATATGTTTAGACCATATCTGACACATAATAAGCCATCAATAAATATTAGATATTGTTATTTTGGCAAGTGCTGGAATTGACATTGACTTTGCCATATTAATTCATTCATCTGCTCATTTAAAATGTATTTACTGGGGTGCCTGGGTAGCTCAGCCCATTAAGCAGCCAACTCTTCATTTTGGCTCGGTCCAGATTTCAAGGTGGTGGGATGGAGCCCTATATCAGGATTGTTTGGTGGGGAGTCTGCTTGTGATTCTTGCTCCCTCTCCCTCTGCCCCTCCATCTGCTTGCATGCTCAATATCTCTAAAATAAATAAATAAATCTTTAAAAATTATTTATTGACTACCTATGATATACCAGTTATTGTGGTCAGCCACAAATCAAGGACAGCCATTTTATACATAAATTATATATACCTCTACAGATTCTAATACACTGGTTTTTCAGAAGTATTTTAACATGATAGCCTTCAAAGCCCTGGAGTTTTAAAATGTTCATCTCCACATGTTCATGGTTTTAAATTTTTATTTTCCTGCTTAAGAAAGCCTCCAGTGGCCAACCCATAATGACCTCTGAGAGCAAATTTCCACTGTCAGCCTCAGGGTAGAAATTCATGGCAGGTCTTTTAAATTTTAATTTCTAATTAGGTGTTCCAAAATGCAGACGTGATATTTCTCCACATTTATATTCTTCTCTATTGAGATAAATACTATCTAAAGTGAGACATATAAAATAAATAAAAGGTAAAATGATAGTTAAAAGAGAGACATTATGTCTGGACAGAATTACTGCTCTGCTACTTCCCCACTTCAGGCCTTAAAGGATTCACAGTTACAAAGTCAGGGCCTAGAGAGATGTGGCCAGAGTTCAAATCCCAGCTTCCACCATTCCTCCCAGGTGACCTTAGGCAAGGAGACCATATAGGGGACCATGGACTCTCTCTGTGCTTCTGTTTTCCTTACCTATAAAGGTGAGCAAAACAAATAAACAAACAAAAAACCACCACTATGTAAAATTATCATGGGGCTAGATGAAGTGATTCGTCTAATCAGTGAATACATAATAAATATTGCTGTGTCAGTCACTGATCAATCATTTTTTTCCATGAGCCAGACTTTCAGACACAGATGCTCTCCTAAAAGGAAATTATTCACCAAACTTTTAAAATTTCACATACTACTATTCACCTGTCCCATGTTTCATTAAATATGAGAGGTAAATTTGTACCCATTCATCAATGTGAAAGCTGAGGATTCAGGAGTGGTTCTTTAAGTTTATAAAATTCAGGTGTCAGAAAAAAGAATACAAATTCAAATCATGTGACTCCATTTCCAAGGCTCTTTTTTTCCTTAACCTTCCTATACCAGTGGACCAAGGGAGAAAAAAAATGACCAAGCTATTGCAAAAACAATAAACTCTTTGGAAAGCACCATTGGCTCTACCTGAAAATGCACCCTGGCAGGATATTTTTCGGTCACTAAAGACAACATATTATCTATCCAGCAGCCATTCTTCAAGACAGCTTCATGTCTAATTGGAATACCAGTGGGTACTGATTTCCAACAATTATAAAGGGAGCCCCTGTCTGACAAATGGGCAATCACACTAGGTGTAAGAATAATAAAGCCATTTTTGTACAGAGTTTTTGAAATAGAAGAAAATATGCCCTGTCTCTCTAATCTATCAATCTGGAAACTGTGAAGTCTTGCAGAAACTGGAGAGCAGTCCAGGGTTTCCAGACAGGTGAGGTGAAAGCAGCAGACCAGTCAGAAGAACAGGTCTGACTGGCCTCTGACTGGGACTGCCTGTGCCAGGGAGCTGTAGAAGCAAGGATATTAGGAAGGTCTTATAGAACACAGAGACTGTCCAGAGGGCCAGGCACCGTGCTAGGCATTTTACAGGGTACCCACATAATTCTGTATATTAGGGGGCCATAGTAAAAGGAGGGTGCTTCCAAGAAGCTGGGTTTTTTGGGAAGATTTTTATTTACTTATTCATGAAAGACACAGAGAGAGAGAGAGAGGCAGAGACATGGCACAGGAAGAAGCAGACTCACTGCAGGGAGCCTGACGTGGGACCACATCCCAGGATCCTGGGATCACAACTTGAGCCAAAGGCAGACACTCAACCACTGAGTCACCCAGGTGCCCCCAAGAAGCTGTTTTGACACAACTTCACTTTTTGGTAGGGAGGGAAGAGATAGCACATGCATGCACACTAGTAGGGGTCAGGGGACAGAGAGAAGGAGAGAATTTTAGGGAGGCTTCACATCTAGTGTGGAGCTGGGCACAGGTCTCAATCTCAGGATGCTGAGATCATGACCTGAACCGAAATCAAGAGTCCCACCCTTAACCAACTGAGTCACCCAGGCACCCACAACTTCACTTTTTAAAAAAGTTACCAGGTAACATTAACTGTCTTATCCTGGACCCTCACTCCACCCCATGTATCTCTTCACCTACCATTTTTGTTAAAACCTTTTGCTTACTATGTGCTACTTGCATTATATTTTCCATCTACCCTTTCTGCGCTTCCCATCCCTAAACATAGCCCACCTCACCCCATTTTGCTCCATTCCTCATTGTTGACAGGAGCCAGCAAAATCTATACTTACTAGGAAATTTCTTTCAACAAAATATCTTAAAATTCACTCTTCTGACCCCAAGGGACGTTTGATTAAAATGAATTCTGATATTAACACTTATTTCAAGTGGGAAAAAGGTTAATAGATAATATTTCATTCATGATTCATTCATAAGAAAATTATGAGATTCCTCATAGATGTTTGAAGATAGTTCTGCCTTGTATTCCACTTCCAGGTTCAAAATTCTCAAAATTCTTCTCTCAGTTCTCTCATATTCCAGAATTTCTATGGTGTACCTTCTTTATACATGGCCCACTCATATTCTTGGTCTCTTCCAGATTGAACAAATGAAGTTCATTTATCAATTGTCATGTGCCGCTGTTTCACAATGAATTTCATTTGCATCTGCCAATTAGTAGCTTTGATCGAGTTGTACAGTTGGACACACCTTTCATTAATCTATCTTTAACTTTATATTTAAGATAAAAAATAACGCATTTGATGACAGCCTCACTGTTCGATCTGAGGACATGTGTGCAGATGGCATAGCAGTTAAAAACATAGGCTGCCTGGTTCTGAACCCTACATATATATGTGTTATATATCCACATGTTATATATATATACATCCCCATACACGTTATATGTGTGTTACATGTTATAAACATGCTATATATATGTTGTATATATGTTGGCCCCATCCACATGTTATGTAAATACCTTACATATGCTTATTACGTGTGTCAGGTATTCTCTCAAATTTTATATACATATATGTTATATATATATAAAACATATATATATGTTAGCCATTATTTTTTATATACATATTTGTATATAAATTTTATATACATATATGTTATATATATATATGTTATGGCTAACATATAAAACATATATATATGTTAGCCATTATTTTTACCAATTTTAAATTGGGTAAATTGTTTAAATGAATGTTTCACTTAATAATAATAATAATAATAATAAGCCCATCCACATGTTATGTAAATACCTTACATATGCTTATTACGTGTGTCAGGTATTCTCTCAAATTTTATATACATATATGTTATATATATATAAAACATATATATATGTTAGCCATTATTTTTACCAATTTTAAATTGGGTAAATTGTTTAAATGAATGTTTCACTTAATAATAATAAGCCATTTCTTTCTTTTTTCCTTCTTTATTTTTTATGCAACCCTAGCCATAGGGACTATGGTTGGGAAGGGGAACTGGTTTGGGACAAGACGTGAAGGAGGACTGGGGAAAGCTCTTAGGCTTGTGTATGGCTCAGGTATGAACAATGTACATGTTCATGTGGAGTTTTGTAAAAGTGCTACTAAAGGAGAACATGAGAGATGAGTTAATGTTTCTGTCATGAGTATTACTCAGATTTTTTTTTTTTGCTGAAAATGTAATGACTTATTGTGTTCCCCATACCAAAATGTTCCACAGGCAAAACAGCTGCACCAAAAAAAAAAAAAAAAAAAAAAGACCTCATTGGAAAGACAGGAGCCCGGTTATTTAATGGGGGAGGCATTGTCATACTGCAAAAGTGTAAAGGGGAGATGGGTAGACTCAAAAACCCACCTCCTAGGGCAGATTCCCCTGTGCGAGGACACCAGCCATGCAGAAGATGGGGGGGAGAGCATGTCTCTGAGCCATCCCTGAAGCTCGAAAACTTAGAAGGATAAAAACCAGGCATCACTTAGATCAGAAAAGAGAAGTAAGTGAGATATCAGTTGAATTGAAAGGCCTAGCTAAGTCTCTCTCCTAAGCCAGTGTTTGCTCTGTAAACCAGGAACAGAAGGTGGTGAACACTCAACCTCAGCTCCCCCTACACTCACAACAGACAGAACACTTATCCTGCCAAGCCAAGGGGACATCACAGATTCCCTCTCAACATCATGCTCCAGGTCAGTTTCCCCTTCAGTGCTTGTCACTGGGACAGGCTACCTAACATGTAGAGCCCAGTGCAACATGAAAATATGGGGCCCGATGTTCAAAAATTAAGAATTTCAAGATGACGACAGCAGAGCATTAAGCCAAGTGCAAGTTCCTTCTGAGCACAGGGCTCTGATATTCCACCCATAGTCAGTGGCATCTGCTCCGTGGGAAGCAGACCCCAAAAGCCTGAGATCTACATGTAGGGAGCCTATCCAGAGCGCTCTTAAATATACATCTATAAGGGGGTGAGGGAAGCAGGACAGGGCAAGGGGAGAAGCTGAACTGCCATGCAGTTGGGGCAGAGGTCTCAGGGGATTCTCTGAGGAGCCCAGGAGCTGAGACTGTACCAGTAGAAGCAAGGGGCCTGGACTTTATGCCCCCACCACACTGAATATCCAACACTCACTGGATGCAGGCTGCCCACAGGTAAGGCCCATAGCCTTGGGCAGTGCGGCTGTCTTTGGCAGAATCTAATTCCCAGAGAAACTCCACCAAGTGTTCTTTAACCACTAACACTCCCAGTAGCAGGGGGCCAGAGGACGGCCTCATTCTGAAAGGAGATCTGGGCTGAGCACCACTGCATATGCCACCCCCATCGATTAATGACGAATATTTTCCATTCCTGAAATAGATGTTGCAGTTGATGACCTTCTGGGACCAGTGTGACAAGGTTACTTCAATAAAATAAAACAAGGCAAGCAGCAAGAAAAAAGAATACCAGGAAAAGCTCCGGGAATGTGTGCCACTCCTCCACACCAGGGGCAGCAGATTGGAAGTGCTGATTTTACAGGGAGGCTTGGAAGCTGAAGCAGGTGCTTCAGAAACTTGGCAGCTTTTATGTTGTTTTTATTATCTGTATTTATTTTCTTATATTTTCCCTTTTCACAATGAAGAGATTGCTGGCATTTTAAAATGAACTCGACTGAAGAACAAAAGGGAAATCAAGGCTTTTGTCCTTGCCTAGCTCAAGAGATGGGACTGAGTAAGGAAGCAGCAGACGGACTGGAAATGGGAGATCCCCCAGGACCAGGTGAACATTCAGAAAGGAGCAGGGATCCTGGCTCTCAGGCCTGGAAGCCTCATCTAGTCACACCATGGAGGCTTCTATGTCTTCTTTAAATTAAGGAGCCTCTGCAAGCCTAAAATGTCTGTCTTAAATTCCAGTGCTAAGACTCCTGAGATAATATATAAAAATTTTTATATATCATGAGTGTTATATTAATTATATCAATATATTATACATTATATATTATATATAATAGATATACACTAATAATTAAGACTTCTGATTATTATGCCTTTAAGAATATTCTCCACCAAATGGCCCAGATCAACACAAGTATTTTTTGAGACTCTCAAAAACACGTATGTTTATGACTCCCAAAAAGAAAAAAAAAAAAAAGATGTACTGGACACCAAGTTCAGAATTTAATCATAATGGAATTATTTTCTGGCTGCTTTAAAATTGCAAAATTTCAAGTTCAATAGCTTAGGGTTCTATTTGTAGCAAAAAGTTAAAGTTTTAAAGCAAATCTAATTAATCAATTTCTAGTGCACTGAAACAAATATACTGATAAGCATTAACTATTGTAAAAATATTTATTTTGTGAATAGGAGGTCAGTAATTTTTAATATTCCTAAATGGAATATGCTATAAAACAGGTTAAAATGTATTATATATCTTTCAGATTTGCAGTGTTTTGTATTTTAATCTGGGGTTTGATTCCTTCATTTCAATCACAGTGTTTGCAGGTTTTATGTTTACTTTGAGTGAAGGAGGTGTTCAGAAATGGTTTTATCCTCTAGAATGATGGACTAAATTGTTTCCAGGCTCCAGTCTACTAAGCAAACCCCAAAAGGAAACAAATACCTCCATTAGAAGGAACTCTGAGGCACTGCCTCCCCTCCTTGAGTTTCAGAACTATGGCTAAGCCAATGTCTCAGAAGTCTTAAATCACAAGAATGAGTCAGATCCTGGATTTCTTCTTCTACACCACTGTCTAAATCCAGCAGAAATTTGATTGAATTATATGAGAAAAGTTCAATATTAAATATGTTGCAATAGAAATATCCTGATTGGAAGAGGTATGTATTTATGTACTTGGAGGTGATCCCCCAAATGGACCCTTATGCCCATTTCACCTCCCACCCTTATTGGGTTCTAAGGGCCTCTTAAAAAAAAACATCAAATGATTGGGAATTAAAAATCACTCTTCCAAATACTGTCTGCTTTGCACAGGACTGTTGTCGGGATCAAAATGAGATTCTAGCCATGAAAGTGAAGAAAAGAGTTTCCAAATACCTACAGATGCTTCACTTGTTCATAATACTTTTTACATTTTAGATAAGTAAACCAACAGTAAAATGAGTATCTCCCAACAAGATGAATAGCTGTGTGAAAGCAAAGTATATGCCTTTTCTCTCTGCACTTTTGCACAACGTAGACTCTCAGTGAATATTTGTTAACTCTAAAAGAATATAGCCTCCTATCTTAGCACACGTGGTAAATTTGTGTTCAAGATCCAGAGAAGCTCTCAGTGATTAAGCTGGAAGGTCCTCCAAAGGATTATTTGTAAAATGCATAATGACAGCCAACATTTATTGAGTGTCTCTACCAGCCCTTATATGCTTATTATATCTATGAGGACTATACTATTATTGGACTCCCTCTCAGATAGGGAAGCTGAGGCATAGAGATGTTAAGCAACTTGCCGAAAGTCATACAGCTACTAAGTGTCAGAGTTTGGTTTCAAACAAGAAGACCTTACCCCAGTCCAAGCTCTCAATCACTAAACCTCAGAAGAATAAAAGCAGATGCCGGTCACTGGTTGCTGGAATCCATTACCATTGTAGGGGTTCTGTGTTCAACCCAGACAAAACCAGGTGAACTCTCGGTCCCAGCTCTATTCAACCAGCTAACTCCACCCTTTTGAAAATGCAGAAACAAAGGGCCAAGTCAGGTGACTAGTTGATATAGGTGTGGCACCATCACAGATATTGAACCATTTGGCATCTGAATTATCAGTCTGCACCTTCAGAATCTAAGTATATTTGGGGGGAGTGCATGAACATCTTGTATTCCATTAAGTCTTCTAAAAATCCATCACCTCTGCTTCATATACAAAACACAAGCTTCTCAGTCCTTCTATCTACAACTAGAAGCAGGATTTTACTGATCCAGGGTAAGGGATGCATTAAAGTTTGCAAATTCCCAGGTCCGATCTTCAAATTCAGGTTTATCAGGCCTGAGGGGTTTTGCCCTTTTAGCTAGCAAAACAAGTGATGCTAGTATCGGAAAGACACCATCCTGTATTTGGAAGGAACACTTCTTATCTGCCTGAGGTTTGACCAAATAGAAAGAACTTGTGTATTTTCTTTTTAAAGAAACCATGACAAATCCCTTTATCACCCCCCACCTCCACATCGGCTCGGCCTGGGAGGTAAGGGAAATGAGGAGTAGGCCCCTCTGGTAGTCGGAGCACATAGCTTCTCTGTGTGGCTCAGCTTCCTTCTCCTTGGTTTGGCTGGGCTCCTAGGAAAGGCCACACAACTAAGAGTCAGCCTTACAGCATCCTGCACCCAGCCTTCATCCAACCTGCATGTCTGCCAGGAAGGGGGTGTGGTTTGACTGATTTCAGGCCACCAAGATGCACAGACAGGCTGGGACTCAGTTTGCAAGGCCCAGTTTCCATCCCCTGCTGGTGCCAATAGCTTACTATGGTTATAACCCTCCAGATTCCTTCAGAGGAAGCCAGTTATCTGCTAGACTTCCTTTGTTCTTAAGGGCTCTATTTTGGCATCTCTGCCAAGGACATGTTTTGGCTGGATCCACTACCCTGGCCTCTGCACATCACTGGGAAACTGAGCTAAGAGAAATACGGCCCAGGAGGTAGAAGGGGAGCTGGAGTTTTTGTCTGCTTGAATGCAGGGCCTTATGACAGAAATGTGCACCAGGGACCAGGTGCTCAGTGGACAGATGACCAGCATCTTCCTGAGACTGCTGTGAACCTTTCAGCATTGTCAGAGATCAGATTGCTGGCCAAAGCAAAAATAATGCCAGCTTTCTTGGGATCCCCGATTAACTTTTCTCTATGCAGTAGGGAATGGGGTTGGGGTGAAAGGTCATTCTTACTTCTGTTAAAGATGGTCAGTGTACACTGTAATCTGTGCTGACCCTGTTGGGTTTTGCAGTGGGAACTGAAATGCACAGATCATATCATTCGATGATAATGGATGGCTATGGTGAATGTGGCTATCCCTCCCAATACTTGCACAGCATAATCAATCATGTGTCCTCAGCCAATGTCACATCTACTCAGGAAAGCCTTGCACATCATTTTACATCCAGTTCAAATTCCTCTTCATGTGGATTCCTCCTCTGAGCTCTAGAGGGTCCTTCAGCTAATGGTGATTATCACTTGGCTTGTTCAGATGTTTTATTTGTGGTGACATTTCCCCAGTCTCTTGTAGAGAGGAGGAGTGTCTTTTTCATCCTTACATTCACCATGGCACCCAGAATGGAGACTTAGACACAGTAGGCATGTAATAAAATAGAAGTTACATTAATAACAGCCTGTGGAGGGGAGCATAAATTCAGTCACGTGAACTACAAGATCAAGCATTTATTTATTGGCAGAGAGAGAAGCAAAGAAGGAGCTGGCCAGATTGTTTTATTTGGAGCCCTTCTAAGCTCATACTGAGTGAAACATCCAATGAAACAATAGCCTGGTTTAATGGTATGAACTTTGACTCTGTGATAACTGATCGTCCTTAAAACCATCCTGGATTTGTTTTCCTACAAAGGAGCAGGATACTGAGCACAGCTCTGTGAAGAGTTCCTTTAAGGAGATTTCTCAGCACTAAATAAAAGAGCGACTTCTCAACGTTGTAAAAGAGGCCCGGCTGTTAGTTTTGGCTGGGGACAAGCGCTGAGCTGGCTCCACTCAGAGATGGCAGGATGAGATAAACATGGCTGTATGATGTCACTGAAATGGTCTTATTTTCATCAGAAGCTAAATTAAAATACCCTCAGGGAAATGGATTATTTTGTTTTGCTTTGAATTACTACAGCTTTCTAAAATTCATTTTTGCCTCTGTAAGTGATGGGAGTTTCCAATGAACTCCAAGTTCCATGGAGAGATGCTTGGAAAACTGTACTCCTCTGGGTGCCTGGAAGGAGCACTCAGCAGTGACTGTACAGCAGTAGATTTGCAATCTGAGCCCCACTCTCTGCACCAGATATTGACTGGCATGTGTTAAGAAGGCCTTGAGGTTCTAGATTCAAGAGTGGTGAATTAGAGTTTGTGATTGGCTCTCACTAGAGTCACTGGATCTAGACTAGAACACTCAGTACTCCTACTGACTAAATAAATGGTGGGTCAGTATTGAAAATGAGAAGAGGTTCCAAAAAGAGCAGCGAGAGTGTAGAATCCCCAAAGTACCTCCCTTCCACCCACTATCCCCCCACCAGCATGCACACACACACACACACAGAGTTCTCCATATCTCTCCCAAACCCAAAGCCATCTTGTCTAAGCAATCTGAGAACTTCTAAATTGAGAGAAAGAGGCAACCTAGACACTAGCATTGGTCATTCCACCCATGTTCACAGAAGAGGACCTGAAGTATCTCCAAGCACAGCAGAATTGGGACAGATTTGTCAAATCATTCATCTGCAGAGGTGAAACCTAATACCATTACCAGACACTGCCTGGTTGTCACATAGAGAATGGGTTAACTGAGTTGGATCTGAAACCAACTCTGATTCAACTCCTGCTTCTGCCACTCCTCTGATTCTGCTTCCTTGTGTTTTAGTTTCTTCCTGTAAAAAATGTCATTACCAATCATAACCTCACAGAACTCTCTAAAGGATTGAATGAAATATTCCTTGTGAAGTGTTTACCATGGTAAGAGCTTAATAAATAGCAGTTAATATTATTTATTAATTGGTCTTCAAGGAAATTCTAATTTTCTTCCATAATGCAAGGATGGATTGATCTCTTAGCTAACAGTGATTTTGCCTTCCTATGCTCCTAGTTTCTAGATCTCTCTTTTGGGAATTCAAACTAGTCATTTTATTGCTAATATATAAAGGGGATTAGATGTTCATGAACTCTTCCAAGAGAGTTTTACATAACTCAGATCACAGGTTTGTATAAACTAGTGTTTAGCTACTGTGGAAAAGATACAATTATCACTTAATCAATGTTTTAATCAAATGATTCCCTGGCTTTGGCAGACAGGAGATTCATCAAAAGTAAATGCAGGACATTGGGCACGATGGTTATAATAATTACATCATAATTGGCCTGATGTATATGAAAGAGTCTAACACAGTGACAGGAATCCAACTGTCCTTCAGATTTATTAAACTGTATGTGATCATTTCAAATTTATTTTAAACATTTTTACAGTGATCTATACTCTACACAGATGATCCAAGTCAGTGAAAAATGGAAACTGAGATTTGAATTAGATTACTGGTGATGTAAAGCTTGCACTTTTGCCAGACAGCATTTGCACTTGTTACATAAATAAATAGTCATTTTTCCCTGCCTCTCTTATAGAGGCAACTGCATGACAGGGAGAAGAACATGGATCTTAGTCAATCAAAAAGGTGTGATTATACCTGTTATATAGGGACACTAAGGTTCAGAGATACCAAGTGACTTTTCCTAGAGCCAGGATGCATGTCTCAGAAAGAAAAAAAAAAAAAACTTTAAGTGAGATAGTATTAATGAAGTATAGTCTAAAGAAAGGCAGGCCGAGGTAAATGGCCCCTGCCTAAAAGGAAACCACCCTTAAAAGGATTTTATATCACCCTAGAAGGAGCCCTCCACTCTTGCCCATGTGAAAAACTACCTGATAGGTAGATGAGTACATCTTGTCACACAGACAAAAAGCTGCCTGTGTGACAGGTATGTGGAGGGTTCATCAGATTAAAACAGCCACACCAAAGAGCCCATAAAAGCCACTCAATTTAAACACCAAATTGACAACCCTCTTGGGTTCCCTCCCTCTTCAGGAGCTTTGTACTACTGCCCAATAAACTTTGCTCTACTATCGTTCAATATGCTTCGCTGCCTACCACTCTTGGTCTGGTCTACCTCTTCATTCTTCAAAGCAGCATGACCAAGAACCACAGGTACAAAAAGAAAAGAAATCCTACAACAGTATTTTTGAAAGGTCTTTGTTAGCAGCAAAGTATGAAAGAGTATTTTTGTGAACCATAGGCATTTAATAAGCAGCTACATTGCCCCAGTGGCCATATGGGACACTGTAGGTAGAAGATATGCCAGGCTTGAAGGAGTTTCCAGACCAGTGTAGGGGACACGAGGTGTACTGAAGAAGTAAGTACAGGACACTGCAGGGTGTGAAGAAAGGAGTGGCCACTTGTAAAAAGGTGAAAGCAGAGGGTTTTCTCTAGAAAGAGACACACAAGCAGACTCATAAAGCTAGGTAGCTGGGTGTTCCTCAGAAGAAAAGGGGTGGAGGGGGAGAAGGTTAAGGCAAAAACATTGCAAGGGCTGGGGGACAGCATTATCAGATTCTGGTTTCCACAATCTTGGAGGCAGCTGCCAGAGGAGGGATTGGAAGCAGGGATACTCTCCACTCAAATAGGCCAAGCAATAGATGACAACCTCTGGACTGAGACAGTGAAATTATGAAGGCAAAGAGGTGGATGTAGTATAAAGAGGTGTTGAGGTAGATTTAACCAAATTTGGTCGTTCTTCAAGCTTGGAGGAGAGAGAAAGACAGAGGTCAAGGGTGGCATCTAGGTTTCTAATTTGAGTACTAGGAGAACTCTGGTGTCATTCATTGGGAAGGGAAACCCAAGAAGGGAAGATAATAATATAGTGGGCTTGATGACGTCCTCTCAGCAACTTTTCTTGGATCTGAGTCATTACAGATGACTTCACCTTTTGATTCAGGGAAGTTTCCTTTCATTCACCTTCCTGGTGTCTTAGCTAACAATTAACTGCGAGAGGGGAAACATAACATCCTAGCTCTATTTTCCAAATGATTACCCTGCAGTAAAACATAAAGGCAATGTGGACTTCAAGTAAAAGACACAGGTGCATGCTCTAAGCAGAATGTTCATGCAATTTGTCTTGAGGTTTGTGTCAGGGTCTAATAAGCACCTGCTATATTTTTATAAGTGGGTACTAGGACTTAATAGAACCTTTCTGAAATGATAATTATACTGCCTATGAGCCCAGACAGTAGGTGTGGATAATGGAAGCCTGCAGTAAGGCATCGACTCCACGAGCTCAAGGACATCTACATGTAGGATGAAAAGTCTCTTTCAAACTGCCTGTGAGCATTTTAGGTATGGGTCCTCATGGTGTCTCCACTAACTTCTGAAGGTGGAGACATCCCTTCTAGAGGGACATAGCACCTTAGAGAGCGCAGCCAGAACAGTGGTCAGTGTCTTTGGTGAACACACTTCTTAGTCAAGCACAAAGCTTAAAAAGGGGAGCTTGGGCTGGATTCTAGGCCCCACTGGTCCCCTCATGCTTTTTCCTGTGTGGTACAACTGCAGCCACTCTGTGAGGCAGCTCCAGGACCTTGGATAATAGCTCTAACCCCCTTAGAGCCCAGCCATGAAAACTTACTACTGGAGGTTGGAGAATCTCTTATAACAAAGAACAGTGGAAAGAATATTGAATACTCACTATGTGCTAGGGACTTAGGGGGAAGATGCAAGCACTTATTGAATAAAGGAAGAGGTGGAATAAGTTTTCATTAATAGAAATACTAGATAGGGCCCAAAACACATCCCCAGCAAGAGATGGAAACAGACAAGTCAAATATCATGTGATCATGCAAAAACTAAATTTCTTAATAGCAGAAAGAGTTAGGGTTAGGCTTTTATTCCTGGTTTTCATTTAGATTTTAATGTCACAGATCAATATAGAAGTTGCCCTGTTTTCTAGTTAGAAGAAAAAGCCCTTAATATTTAAAATCAGAATATGGATTTCTGTTGAGAAGTATGCTGTGGAACCAGATCCCATCAGGAGATCCTATATTGTCTTTTCCCCTTTGCTCAGCACCCCAGGTCATTCTCAGTTGGAAGTCCTTCTATGAGAACATATATGTCCAAGGAATCCATTTTTTAATCAGGACTGAAAAACATTAAGAACTCATTCTCTGCTGTGTCACTTTACAAGCTTTAGGACCTACCATGGGAGACAAAATGAAGACAGAATCTCTTCCAAACAACATGTTCTAACATGTTCAAGCTTGAACCTTCCTGTATTATTATTTATCCAGAAACAAGTAAATGCAGTCCCACACTGTAATTTGCTAAGTAAACGCAGATGGTGCAAATCAGGATTTCTTAACCTCAACACTATGGAGATTTGAGGCTGGATAATTCTTTCTAGGGGTCTGGGGGAGGAAGCAGTGTACATTATGGAAATTTTAATAGCATCCATTACATGGTAGTAGCACATCTCCCCCCTCTGTTATCACAACCAGAAATGTTCTCTAGGTATTGCCAAATCATCCCTGGTTGAGGAACAATGATTTGGAGTAGCACTCAAATCTAAGTTCAGCCAGATACAAGGAGTCAGCTGAGCATCTGAAGGGCAACAGAGAACCACTGGCTGCTGCTGTGATGACAAGGACTTAGGACAAGTGAATTGAAACTCTCTCATTGACTCAAGCTCATTAAATTTAAGATACTGAGTAAATAGTTTACTACAACTGTGAGAAGTGATTTGGTCTATCATCACAGCTCAACCCTAAGATCCTGCTGATTCTTTTTTAGCAGAGAGAAAAATTTTTAAATAATTATAGTATCATTATAATACTATATCTCTACATCAGTAATCTTATAGTAACAAGTGACAGAAACCCAATTCAAGGTGGCTTACAAAACAAAGGTGGTGGTGGAGGGTGGGCAGAGAAGCTTTTTATGGTGGGTCATGGAACAGAAAATCCAGGGGTAGAATTGGCTTCTACACTCAGATTGAGGTATTCAAACAGTGACATCAGGAATATTTCACTTCTACTTTTTGGTCATATTTTCCTCTACGTTGGCCTTGTTTTTAAGGTGCTTTCCTGAGATAGTGAAGAGATGGCTCCTGAGACTCCAGGAAAAATAAGGGCTCTTTTCTAAGTGTTCCAGCCAAAGTTCCAAAATTAAGTTTCATTGACCTAACTTGGATTATATGTCTATACCATCCGGTTGTGCAAAAACTAAATTTTTGTAGCCAATAATTGTAGCCAAAGAAATGGAACAATCCAGATGACTTCCCAGGCTTGTCAGCACATACTGTAATAGTAAGCCTCTAAGATGGTCTTCATCAGTTCCTGTCTCCTGGTTTTCATGCCCTTGTATATTCTGTTTTTGAGTGTAGGCTGAACTAATTTCTAAATGAACAGAATACAGTCAAAAGTGATCGGATATCACTTCTGAGATTATGTTACAAAAACACTGTGACTTCTGTCTTACTCATCTGCTGTATTGCAAATTGTCCTGTGGAGAGGCCTATATGGCAAGAACGTGATGGTTTTATCCAACAGCCAGCGAGGACTAAAGGCCTGCCAATAGTCATGTGAGCAAGCTCAGAAGCAGATCTCTCTGAGTCAAGCCTTGAGGTTGATTCCAGCCCTAGCTGACACCCTGACTGCAGTCTTACAAGAGATCTTGAAGCAAAGATACAGAAAAGCTGCACCCAGATTCCTGATGCATAGAAGCCATGAGATAGTAAGTTATCTGTTGTTTTAAGCCAATACATTTTGGGGCTATTTGTTATACAGCAATAATTAAGTAATACAATGTGCTACCACCACCCACAACACATACATACTCCCAAGGATACAAGAGGGGACTGTTTCATCAAATACCATGGCCTGAGATTAAGGGATGCATAGCCCCAAGGGAATTCTGGTATTCAAAAACACATATGCTTTATAACATCCAATTCAGGTTGTTTGAACTGAACAAACATAAGTTTCAAAAAAAATAAGGAACACACTCTTCTGACATTCTCCCCACAGGGAGAAAACTGTAAACTTTCAAGTGACTGCACCAGGAATGGATTTGCACTGACCTGGCTCACAAAAGACTTTGCAAAAGCACATATCCTGAGGGTGGGAGCACTGTGTTGATAGCAATTCTTTTCTTCATTTTCCCCTGGAGATTGAAACTTCTGGACATCAAGTTTGAGTGGAACTTCTCTGTTGTTCCTTTAGGCCCACCTTCTCTGGATTTTTAGTTTCCACTATTACATAAGCCTTGAAATATTCCTTGTTGACAGGGACAGTTTATTTTCTTTCTCTATTAAACAGGAAATTGAATAGCCTAATAAGAAGCTGAAATATCGATGAATCTTGGCCATGCTATTATGAATTTGTAGTTCATTTTTGAAATAGTGGGATTGAGGTCTTGACTGAAATTTTTCTTCCAAAACGTCCCTGAAGCACTAAGATGAGGTCATTGGAGGCTTTCGATTACTTGAGGTGCTCTAGAACATGTGATATGTAGAAGGAAATTCCCCTTGTTTTCTCATTTCTATGTCCTCACTTACCTTGTCTGGATCATCGTAAATACCCTGGGAAAAATGAAGTCTCCATCAAACATTTGATCACCAGAAAGAGCAGAGGGTAAGTACTAAAGAGACTGTGACTTGCTGACAATAACTCACTGGATCCCAAGTCTGTCCTTATTGCCCATGATGACAAGTCACAAAGTGGAGAGAATTTAGGAAGTGATTTGAGTATCAGGTACTTGAGTACCAGAATTCACCAGTAGTACTCATGAGTACTATTACTTAGGACCATTCACACCATATTATTTTATGCAGCATCTACATGGTGTGGAATTTGATACTACAAAACATGCAGTTGATTGATTGATTTCCAGAGTAGATTGACCTAGTAAAATGCTGCATATGACATTTATGCATATAGATTTAGTCAGTGTGTGTTTTCAGATTAATAGCAGCTCAGTGGATGATCAGATATCCATGAATCTTCCAATCATTGAGATCTTTCCTATATATTTCTTATTAATGAACTGAGATCTGCTTACTCAAAAAAAAAAAAAAAAAAACATCCTATTTCTCTGACCTAAAGTTAGTGAAAGTTTCAGATGCTGAAGGAGTAGGGAAGAAGGACACGTATATCAAACAAGATCTTTGAAAACTCAAAGGTTCCACCCAAGGACCAGGTTGGAAAGACCCTTATTTGTCTTTCGTCTACTAGTTCTCTAAACAAAAAAAGGACTAGGGAGCTTTAAAAGCTAAATTAAAAAGTTTCATTTTCTTAATTTGCATTGATCCACATTTCCTGAGACCATCAGAATCTCACTAACAGCAACAGGATAGTATTCCTCTGAGTTCAACATGCTCACACATTTTTGGGGAGTCTAGCTCCTTCAAAATTCTCCCAACTGGTTGAGGAAGCTCCCAGTTACATTCAGTGAGAGTGGGAATGGAGATGAGTTGGCTACGACTAGAAAGCACCATTCCCTCCTACAGGCTCTTGTAGCTGCATGTGGAACCTGCTAGCTCCTTCTTTCCTGCTTTGGAGACTGCTGCCTCTGGGTGTCAGATCTAGGACAGCTCCCACCTGGCCTGTTTCAGACACACTGGCTTCTGTGTCATGTGCTCTGGCAATGCCCCCACAGCATTCTGCTTGCACTCTCTACAGAGATAAGTAGAGAGGCTCCTGGATCCTTTCATTTTATTTTATTATTATTTTATTTTATTTTATTTTATTTTATTTTATTATTTTATTTTATTTTATTCTATTTTTTATTTTATCTTATTTTATTTTATTTTATTTTATTTTATTTATTATTTCCTCATCTCCCTGGGACTCTAGCACATATTCTGGGGGATTCAGAAAAAGAGCAAATCCTAAAAGTTCTAGATTGAGCCTTTTCTTGATGCTGGCTTCTCCTCCTTTAGCAAAATTTATGTAAAGGACTTTGCCCTCAAGGGTGAGTCTTACCTCAGATATGTAAATTAGGCCCTCAAGCTTTGATAGTCCCCAGTACTTATACCCAAAGATAATCACTGTAGATGTGAGTCAGGTGAGACTTAGAGCACATGGGAAACATAATTCAATGTGTTTCGAAAGATCCAAGCCAATTTTCTTGTGTTTATGGGCACCATTGATCTTAATGAAAGAAAACTCAAGAAACAATTAGCACTGACTACAGAGTGTAAACAAACTAATTAAAGAATTTCATACGTATTTTTCTCTGCTTCAAACATGGCTTAACTTTAAATTATTGTAGTTGGTCATGAAGAACAAGACTCTGAAATCAAACCACCATTTAGAAGCTACGTTAAATTCACCGTGTCACTTAATCTCTCACAGCCTGTTTCCTTGTTTGTAAAATGGGGATAACATCACCATTATCCCACTGGATTGTTGTTAGCATCAAATAAGGTAATGAATGTAAACAGAGCACAGTAACCTGGCACAGAGTAAATACCCAGCCAACTGTTTGCCCCATTATATGTACAGCCACGTATGTGTGTGTCAATATTTCTTTATACTATGATACAGATGTTCAAAAGTATTTTCGAAGCCCCTCTAGACAATGGTCAAAGTCTTTATGAAAAGGCCTGTTGCTATTTTAGAAAACTGGCCTCAAATCTTGATTAACAGCGACATTTCTATTTTTTTCCTGCTACTATGTAAATAGCACAAAAGTCTCACAAATAAATAGCATCATTTTGTATAAACAGATTCCTAGCTTTCTTTGCAGTGGAGGGCAGCTTCTCACAAATTCTTTTAAGAATGCTCTGGCTTGTCCCAGAATCAACCCATGCTGAGTTTACTATTCAGACCAGATTATTACCAGGCAGTTGGAGCGGTCAAATTCCCACAGCCAATTTTCTATAAAAATCCCAAGTAATTGAAATGGGAGGAAGGTACCCAGTAAAAGTCAGGGTGAATAATTTAGCACAGTAGCTGTCTGCAGCCTCTGAAGCAACATATTCAAGGCATTTTATTAGAAAGTTGAGGAAGCCACTGTTGTCTCCAGAACATCCTGGCTGCCACCCATTCATTTCATCAAGAACAAGGAGAGTAGCAAAATCTACTACAAAATCTAAGCAGCCAGGGGATCTAGGATTAATCCTTCTCTGATACCTGAGCCATCCTGTAAGTGCCAAATATGAGCAGTGACATTGTACGTCATTGTATGTGACATCTTTCTAAAGGCCAGTGTTGAGAAACATAACTAGTAACAGGAGTCACTAAACAAGGGTGCTGTATTCCCTCCCAGCTCTGTAGATTCCTTCAAAGGGGAGACCCATCTGCTAGGGATAGGGATAAGCTGGGTGCTATTTTAGAAAACTGGCCTCAAATCTCTATTGAGTGACATTTCTAATTCTTTACTGACCCTATGTAAGTAGAACAAAATTCTCACAAATAAATGCCCTTCCTAAGCAGGACTAGTTAAGAGTTAGGGACACAAATGGCAGAAGCCCAGTTCACTTAGATTTAGTGAAAAGGGAATTTGTTGACTAATACTGGTGATAAGAATGGAAAGTTACTCACAGGATTGAGTGAAGCTCTAGATTAGAATGGAGTTCACTGGATCTAACACCCGGAAATCAGTGACCCAGGTGAGAGTATCTGTGTCTTAAGGTCTTACTGTCAGAGAGGTAGAAGTGGACATCCAATATCAGAAAAAGGTGTTTGGAAAAATAATGTGTTGGGTAATCAAATCAAAATGCGAGGTTCTGGAAGTCCTGCGAGCTACTTCAATTACCTACAAGTTCATAGCAATTATTGAAAGCGTTTAACGGTATAAACTCTATGTCCAACCATTATAGGTTGAATTGTGTCTCCAACCCCTCCTCCAAATTCATATGTTGAAGCTTTAACTCCCTCTACTCTTCTTAATTCTTAGTTGAGACTTCAGTAATAAACAAGAAAAAAAAAAGAGTTTACTAACATGTGTATGTCATGTACACATGGAAGATACCCCATGAAAAATTAGTAACTCTCCAAGGTAGCTTAGAACTCCAGCTTAAATTCCACCTTTAGCTAAAGGCAAAAGAAAGAAAGGTGTGGGAGGAGGACAGTTATAGGTTACCAGGAAAAGCAAGGTAAATAGGGTAAGGTTTGTTACACTAAATTAAGTAGGCACCTTTCCTATCAATAAAATTCTCTTGTGATTTATGGTCATCCTTCTCTTCCTGGTACAAAGAGGGAGATACCCTTAAAAATGGAGATTTCCTTTGTAAGTGCAAGTGTCCCTTACAAAAGGGTAATCTCTACTCTGTTTTCAGAATTTGTACTATGTCTGCTGTTTCTCAAAACAATCAGCTCAAGGGGCACCTGGGTAGTTCAATTGGTGGGGCATTGGACACTTGATTTTGGCTCAGGTTATGATCTCAAGTCATGAGATCAAGCCCCATGTTAAGCTCTGCACTCAGCAAAGAATCTGCTTAAGATTCTCTTCCTCTGCCACTCTCCCCATGCTCACATGCACTGTCTCTCTTTAAAAAAAAAAAAAAAAAAAAAAAGAAAGGTTTAAAAAAATACAGCTCAAAATAATCCTTAAGCCAAAGAGGCATATTTTGGGTACTCTGTTACCCTTTGATATTTATTCCTTTTACTCCTTTCCTGTGAGGTCATCTCTGGCTGATTGTGTCCCTCAACTGAAGATTACATCTCTTAAGATAGTCCCCTCCTACATGGCTCTCTCCTTCTCTCAAAGTCTCAGACCTTGGGATAGTCACAGATCTGCTGATACCAGCTCTGGGCCACTGCACTATCTCTTCTGCTTCTTCTATGCCCACACTTCTGCAAATAGTCATTCCGTAAATAAACCCTTTCCAAATCATTCCAATTTGAGTATGGCATCTGCTTCCCCAACTGATAGAGCTCTCTATAAAACAGAGGTGGAAAAACTGAAGGACAAAACCTCCTTCTCCCCTCCACCTTGAAAAAAGGATCCTGGATAGGATCCAAAGTACATCAGGCTCTCATACACAAAGTCCATGTCAGATGAGAGATTTTTTAATGTGCCATCTGTCATCAGAAATCCCTTGCCTAAATGTTTATTTCCTTTGGGGACTTTCTTTCATCATTGCTTTCTATTGCTTTCTAATTATACTTATACCTTAGAATCTTTGTGGCCACAATATTGGGATCAGATTATTGACTGAAATCTCTTTGTGTCTGATAATTTTGGCTGTTCACTATTTCCATTAGTAATGTGCCATGTTTTTGGTTTTAGTTATATTTTTTTCAGAGTATCATATATAAAAAGTGACAAAAGCTTCAATACCTGTGGTGTGGATTTTATCTAGTGGGGAATCAAAATAAAGTGGAAATGTTTGGGGTTTCCTTTCCTTTTGCCAGTGACCTCAACCTCTTCTCTCATTTCACCCATTTTGCATTTAATCATTCTTTACCCCAAAGGCAAACTGCGCATCTGTATGTCTACTACTTATCAGGCACTGCACATTATTTTCATTCTACAAGCAACTCTCTGAGACAGATCTAAGCACGCCCTTTGTGTTTATTTATTTTTAAAGATTTTATTTATTTATTTGAAAGAAATAGAGCATGAGCAAGGGGAGGGGTAGAGGGAGAAGCAGACTCCCACCTGAGGAGGGAGACCAGCTGGGGTGAGGGGGCGGGGCAGTGCTCAATCCCAGGACCCCAGGATCAAGACCTGAACTGAAGGCAGATGCTTAACTGACTGAGCCACTGAGGCACCCCCAAGGATCCACATTTTATAACAAGAACACAGGCTCAGGAAGGTGACTTATCCAATAGGATACAACTAGTAAGTGGTGAAAGAGGAGAAGGCACCAGATCTAAGGGACCCCAAAGTACATGATTTATGCCTCTGCCACTGCCTGCTAACTTCTCCCACTAAGTACCTTCACCTGCATCTAGAACACTCAACAGGGAATGCTGTTCCCACCATGATTCTCCTGACTTTGATTTCATCTCCAGCATTTCCTCCATGGCTGACGACTCAAGGGTGGGATAGGGCTATTGACAGGTTATGAACAGATGTAAACAAACACTTTCCAGAATTGCATGCAGAGATATAGTCATCTCGCTTGTGGGGTGTTTCTGTCTCCTAAGCTAGTACTTCTGTTTCTTAACGGTGGAAACCATATTTTCTTTCCCTTTGGCGCTCCCCCACTCAATCCTCCCTACAGTCTATTTCAGTTCTTTGCACATGGGACAGTCTCAGCAGATGCCACTGACTAACTGGGAGATTTAAAAAACTGGAAATTTGGAAAACTTTTGCTTGTGAAGGGGAAGTACACCATTCCTACCCTGATTTTTAAAGAAAAAAAATTATTCTGGGGAATAATAAAAATTACATTTTCCCTTCTTATTTCCTAATGAAACAAATAGGAGATGTAAGAAGTACTAGTGAAATAGATTTGTTTCCATCCAGTGCTCTGTTCTGTCAGGACTTTATGAACTTTAAAGGAAAGGGACTCTTTAGGTCAGGAATTCCTCTGTTGCGGGGCACCTGGATGGCTCAGTTGGTTGAGCATCTCACTCTTCGTTTCTGCTCAGGTCATGATCTTAAGGTTGTGAGATCAAGCACCACATCAGGCTCCATGCTCAGTGCGGAGCCTGCTTGAGATTCTCTCTCTCCCTTTTGGCCCCTCCCCCTGCTTACAATCTCTCTCTCTCTAAAATAAGTAAATAAATCTTTAAAAAAGAAAAGGCATTCATCTCTTGCAAGGCTCCAGGCTAGAGCCTCCAGGAAGGGGAGGCTTGTGGCCTCTTGGTGAAATAACAGAATCAGAACACTACTGGTGTGTTTCACCTTAGCACTGACTTTCCTAGAAGGTGGCTTTGGGGGGGGTCATCTGTTGGGGGTTGTTTAAATCTCAAAATCTGAGGACGTGGGGGACAAGGGAAGTCAGCTAAGTCTGCAACTCAAAGGGAAAACCAGCTTAATGTGATTTAAGGGACCCAGGAAAGACTTCCTAGCCCCCAAACTTCTCCCATTGGCTTCCTCCAGAACATTAAAAGAAACCTCACATTTACCCCCATCTTCGCTTAGGCAGAAAGAGCCTGGCTAAAATACAAAGGTATTAGAAGATGCAAAACTATTTTTCCTTTATTCTAAGATGCACACTTTACCCACATTTTAATGTTTCTGAATCAGGATGCATTTTTAGAATCAATGTAACTTTTTTTTAAAAGATTTTTTATTTTTATTTATTTATGATAGACATAGAGATAGAGAGAGAGGTGCAGAGACACAGGCAGAGGGAGAAGCAGGCTCCCTGCCGGGAGCCAGATGCGGGACTTGATCCTGGGACTCCAGGATTGTGCCCTGGCCCAAAGGCAGGCGCGAAACCACTGAGCCACCCAGGGATCCCTCAATGTAACTTTTTAATGTACTTATTGCTTCTTATTTCCCCTGAACAACTGTTAAGTTCATTTGTATTAAATAGATAAAAACCCCTGGGAAAGTTGTTAAAAATCTAGACACCTGGGCCTCACAAGAGCAGGTGCCAATTCAGGAGGTCTGGCAATTTGCATTTGCAGCAAGCAGTCAGGGTGATTCTGAGCAAGTAGCTCGACTTCAAGTGGCCCCAAATCAGTATTTTCCCGGATTCAGGGAATAGGGTCTTTATGGATCTTAGTGATGTGAGTTTGCAAGGTGTGTCGCATGGAGGCTGCTCAGGTTACCAGTTACTGGGTCTGCATTTCAGAATCAGACAGTGAGGAGAGAGGCAATCTTGGGTCCTACATTTTCAGAAATCAATTCTGCTGTGCCATATTTCTCTGAAATGCTGGTATTTTGACATTTAAACTCCATCTTTCAAAATCCTTTCACTTTTAACCATCTCATACTTATGTAAATGAGGTAAATTTCAGCCCTCCAGAAACTCACACCCTAGTGAGTGGATCTTGCAAATTGACCTGAGCCAGATTACTCAATGCTAAAATGGGAGCCACTGACGAATTGGTAAATAGAGAGTGTTAGCTACTCTCTTCTACAAATGTTACCCAGTTATGGTAAAAGCAAGCCACCAGTCAAATTCTGCTGCACCTACAAACCCTCATTAACCAAATATTAGTAAACGGTAGAGGAAAAAAAAAAAAGCTGTTCATATAACCTTGGATGCAAGTTTCTCTCAAGAAATTGCCAGGATTCCAGGGGCAAGATTAGAGCATGAGGAAATCAGAATTTTCCAGAGTTCATGGCTAGACCAAAGACCAGATAAAGGCTTACCTGAAGCATCATCTAAGGGTGTAGGTTATAATTCTAGCTGAATACGTGTATCCTATTCATGCAGGAGTAGAGGGTTTCTAAATCATTTACCTAATTCACTTATCTTGAATATCTATATTTACAAAGGGATCTCACTTCTAACTTTCACCATGTTAATCAAATGCCACTAATTTCACCAATAAAAATTCTCATGTAAACTAAAGCACTCGTTATTGATGGAGATGTAAATCACAGAGCTGCTTTGCCTCTGGATTGTGCATTCCTGATTGGAGTCCAGAAACATTTGGTTAGAGTCCAAACTAGGTGGCACACACATAATGTGGCACTGTGTATTCAGAAGCATTTAAAAATAAATAGCAGATCTACCTTAAGACTGCAGCTGACTCACACACACACTGTGGTATCTCTGATATCCTGCTCCAAGATTTGGTCTTTACCTGGTGGGCATGCAGAAGTGAGACAACAGTCCTCTACCTGCTACAGCTTTGGTCCAGAACATGGATCACCATACTACGAGAACTACATATGATAAGGAAGCAGAAGACAAGCTGGGGACAAAGCACTAGCTAACTACCACCACCCCACCCCAGAACTCCCCACCCTCACTCCCAGGTGGGATATGTGTGACATTTCTCAGGCACTCCTACCTGCCCTAAAACTAAGGGAAGAGAAAAACAAATAGTTAACTAATAGAGATCATTATCCTGCAAGACATGAATCTCCAACAGTTTATAAATGTCTTAGTGATTTATAAGAGAAAAGCATTCTTATGGGTCTCTGGAAGCTAGGTTATTGATAGACCCATAGACTCAATTTCCTGGAGCTCTAATACCACCCTCCCCTCCATAGTGATATAGAAAACAAAGGTAAAAGGAAATGCAGGTAAAATTAAATTTCCTTATAACCTGAAGCCCATTGAAAATACTTGAGGTGGGCAAAGTATAACATTCTTCCAGGAAGCTCCCAACTGTCTTACTTTCGATGCTTTACTAGAAGGAAAAACAACCCTAGCTTTATGACAATAGTAAGGGCTTCAGTATCTAGAGGGTCTTCTTTACATATCAAAGTCCTTTTGGACACCTCCCTTTTTCCTTATCTGTCACAACCCCCAAGTATATAAATCAGTCACCCCTCAGAACCCTGATGCAGCAGCTCTTTCTGCCCATGGGTTCTGTCCCCCTGCTTTAATAAAATCACCTTTTTGCAACAAAGACATCTCATGAGTTCTTTCTTGGCCATTGGCTCCAGACTCACCATTCCAAAAATGACATCACACAGATCCAATAGGGATAAGGCTTCTTCCCAAAGAAGTCCCAGGGCCCTAAACGTCCACTCTATCCATACGGTTTTCTCCATAAAAATAAAAATATTTCTATGGTCCCTATAGTCATTTACTGGTTGGGTGACTTGGACAAGTTTCTTCACCTCTGATCCTCAGTGTTGCCCTCTGTAAAAGGGGAGTAAGAATACTTACTTTCTAGGACTGTTGCCAAGATCAAAACAGTGTCTGGTGCAGAGGAGAGGCACAGCTAATTTGATTTTTAATATTTGTGTCTTTTAAATCTTTGTTGCTTTTTCTCATTTGTGAGTTCTAAGGAAGAATAAGATCTATATTGTATAGCAGTACTTTATTTCACTATCACTAGAGATTACCAATCACTGACCTTGGCCTTAATCTTACTCTGAACTTTCTAAAATCCAGAATGTTAGCCCTGAGGCTTCTGCCTCTAGGAAAACTGCACAGCCTCTCTCATCTGCTCCCTGGTCCTAATGGTGTGGGAAAGAAAGGCAGAAGGAAACTAGATAAAATTAAGTGTCCTTCTAACCCGCAACCCATTGACAAATACTTGAGGCAAGCAGAATATGACTGACGTTCCTTCAGGAAACTCCCAACTGTCTTAATGTTAGTGCCTTGCTAGAGGGAAAAACACAATCTTAGTTTGCTAATAGCAAGGCCTCCTATCCTATGAGTCTTCTTTAGCATATGAAAATCCTTTGGAACTTCCCTTATCTTTGCTTCCCCCAACCCCAAAGTATATAATCAGTTGCTCCTCACAATCCTGGGTCTGTAGGCCTTAGCAGCTCTTCCTGCCTATGGGTCCTGTCCCTATGCTTTAATAAAACCAACTTTTTGCACCGAATATGTCTCAAGAATTCTTTCTTGGCCATCAACTCCAGACCCAACAATACCACTCCAAAAAACACAACAATATCTCAGTGAGGCCCTCTTTTTGGTCCTAGAAAGGTGTCCTTTTCTATTTCTAGTCCCAGACCCAACAAGATAATCACAGATTCCATCTCTAAAATGCTTTCCTTTCTATTTTGCACCTGTTCATGTATATATATTAGCCCTACATTTTGAGAAATGATGGCCAGTGGGCTGGCAGGGCTGCTTTCCACTACTTTAGTCAAAACAGTTTAACTTCATGCCCTCAGCAACTTTTCTTGTAGGAGAAGCACCTCTTTATTTAAGGGAACTTCATTAGCCCTAACAGAATTTTCAGTGAAGAGCTAGCTCTTCCAGAAAGTGCCCCCTGCCATATTCTCCTCTCATGTAGCCTATCTCCTCAAAAAAAAGAACCTGGGTTCTTACAAGAGGGCTTTGCCTTTCTCTTACTGATCTGATTCTGAATATGGATTTTTTTTTTTTTTTAAAGACTACCTATTAGAGAGAGAGAGCACATGAGTCGGAGGGAGCAGCAGAGGGAAAGGGAGAAGCAGCTTCCCACTGAGCAGGGAGCCAGACGAAGGGCTCAATACCACCACCCCGAGATCAGGACCCAAGCCAAAGGCAGATGCTCTACTGAATGAGCCACCCAGGTTCCCCTGAACATGAGTTTTTAACAAATGATGAGAAAGCAGAAGACAGGCTGAGGCCAAAGAACAAGATGGCATCCTGCAAACCAAACCATGCCCCCCCAACCCGACTCCCAGATGGGCTATGTGTGACATTCCCAGGCACTCTTGGTGGCCCTAAAACTAAGTGAAGGGGAAAACAAATGGTTAACTGATACAGATCACAGTCCTGCGGGACATGAGTTTCCATCAGCTACCAATCAATGTCTTAGAGATTTACAAGAGGAAAAAAGGATTCCTATCAATAGCCTAGCTTCCAGAAACCCATAACTCAATTTCCTGGAGCCCTAACATCATCCTCCCTTCCATGAGTGGTGTGGGAAACCAAGGCTGAGGTAAAGTAAACAAAATTAAATTTCTTTATGACCTTCAGCCCATTGGCAAGAACCTGAGATAGAGTATAACATTCCTCCAGGAAGCTCCCAACTATCTAAATGTTAGTGCCTTACTAGAAGAAAAAACTTTAACTCACCAATAGCCAGACCTCCAAAGTCCTGTAAATCTTCTTTAGCATATCAAAGTCCTTTCAGACACCTCCTTTTGTCCTCATCTCCCCCAATTCCCAAGTATATAATCAGCCACTCCTCACAACCCCAGTGCAGCAGCATTATCTGCTCACTGGTTCTGCCCAGTGCTTTAATAAAATCACCATTTTGCACTAAAGACGTCTCAAGAATTCTTTCTTAGCCATAGTCCCTGGACCTCACCAACATTCCAAAACTACTTGCCTGTTTTCCTTAAAGAGATTAGCACTTCATTCCACAGCAGCAAGCCACAACCCCCACCAGCATTTCGAATCATTTAAATCTCTATAGGTGGAATTTTGCTTCTCCCTAATTTGCATTGGCCCAAGCCCTCCCCAATTCTGGCACAGCCCCTGTATTACACAATAACCTGCCGGCCCTAGAAGACATCTGGGTAACCCCATTTCAGGCTCCCATCATTACAGCCATTACTACATAACAGGCAGTGTATGCCATTAGCCAGTCACTTGGCAAGGCCAGGAATGTTCAACCATGATGGAAGTTCTGTTGTGGGGTGAGATAATGAGGGAGAAGGGGCAAATTTTTCTCATCACAGGCCTGGATTAGAAGCCCTAGAGTAGAGAAACCAGTAACTGGGGAGCCCAAATGATGCCAGTAGAAAGAGTGTCACTCACTGAGCAAAACAACTGCAGGTAGTTTCCCATCACCTATCCCAGTCAGTATTCTCATCTAAGTGAAAACTATAACAAAGATAGCCTTTGAACATAGTGGCTTCAGGGACAGTGGAGAAGGAAGAGGGACAATGGATTCAAGGCTCTGGACAGAGGCAACACTCACCATTTCTTGTGGTCATTGTTTAGTGTTCTGATATTTATGAAAAGTGTAAACCCCAGTGCATTTGTCAATAAGGTTCAAGTTTAAAATCCTTACTCCCAAGATGTAAAATTGGGAGAGAATCCCCTCACCAATTATGATCTTCTACCAAGATCATAACCTGAATGGTCCTTATTAGAAATGGCTCATTACTGACTAATAATAATCACAATACCGAGTAATGACTAACATAAGTATGAGCAGACTTCTTGTTTACAGTGGCTTCTGATGACAAATAGCTCTCATAGTCAAAGCTTAGGTTCCACATTTCATGATGGGTTGCTCCAGAGACCCTGCCTTACTTTGTAACACTCTAGTCAGGCTACTTGAGTTTGGCACTGTGGCAGGGTAGGGACAGATGCAACAGATTTAAGGTTCTTTCCATATTTTATGAAAATTAACAGCACCATAGAAATTGTGTGATATTGCCACACACCTATCAGAATAACTAAAATAAAAAACACGGACAACACCAAATGCTGACAAGGATGCAGAGAAACTAGATCACTCGCTCAAACATCACTGATGGAAATAAGGCAACAATCATCCTGGGAAATAGTTTGTTTGTTTAAAAGAAACACCATGCAAATACAATAGACCCAACAATTGTAGTCCTGGGCCTTCATCCCAGACAAATGAAAACTTATGTTCCCATAAAACCTACACATGAAGTTAATAGCAGCTTTATTTGTGAGAACTAAAAACTAAAAAACAAAAAAAATGTCCTTTTGTAGGTAGATGGTTAAATAAACTGGTACATCCATACCACGGAATACTAGTCAGTCATAGAAAGGAACAAACTATTGATACATGCAATAACCTGGATAAATATGTAAGAAATTATGCTATGATAGCCATCCTGTAGAAAGAGGATGGACTCTCACCAAAAATATGGTTCAAATAGTAATACTAATGGCAATACATAAACATCAAGAAGGGATGAAAAGGATTATTGCTCACATAATACAGTTTTCAGAGGCCAGTTAGTCAAGCTTCCCAAGCCGACCCCAAAAAAATGGAGTGAGAGAGCAGGGAAAGAGACTGGTTTGGGGTTTTCATTATAGTTCAGTGCTAGGGCAGGGGTGAGGACCAGTGCACATGGCAGGGTTCACATGATTTGAACCTACCCAACCTCCCTTCACCAAAGGAAGAAATCAGGCTTTATCAGCTTGACCAGATGTAAGACAGAGGGGAAGAGGGAGGCTGAAAAGCTGTAGCAGATTTTGAAAAATAGAGTCAGCCAATCTCAAAAAGATACCTACTGAATGATTCCATTTATATAATGTTTAGAACAATATAATTTTAGAAATGAAGGGCAGATTTGTTAGTGCTTGCCAAGGGGTAGGGATAGACATGAGGATGAGGAAGCAGGGTGGTTGTAAATGGGCAACATGAAGGATCCTTGTGGTGAACTGTGGTGGTAAATCCACAAATTTACACAGGTAATAAAACTCTGTAGAACTTACATATGCGCACATACACACAAGTAAAAATAAAACTGGGGAAATCTGAAAAACATACATGGTTTGCATCAGTGTCAATATCCTGGTTATGAGGGGCGCCTGGGTGGCTCAGTATGTTAAGTGTCTTGCTTCAGCTCTGGTCATGATCTCAGGGTCCTGGGATCAAGCCCCACATCTAGCTCCCCACTCAGCAGAGTCTGCTTCTCCCTCTCCCTCTGCTGTTCTCCCTATTTGTACTCTCTCACTCGTGCTCTCTCTCTCTCTCTCTAATATATAAATAAAATCTTTTTAAAAACATTCTGGTTGTAATGCTACATTAGTTTTGCAAAATGTTACCATCAGGGGAAATTGGGCAATAGGAAAATATAATCTCTCTGTATTAATTCTTAAAACTCATATGAATCTATAATTATCTCAATAAAAATTTCAATTTAAAAAACACTTAAATTATGGTGCGGAAGACGCAGAATTGGAGGATGGAAGCTCCATAATCCAAGGTTGAAGACCAGAGGTTGCCCGTCTGGGCAACACAATTTGTCCTTTTCGTTTGTTTTTTTCCGTTGAGCTCTGTAGAATCCACCTGATGACTATGGAGTAGTAAAAATGGAAGATTTTTCTCCGTTTTTTTAGTAAGAAAAAAATGCCCAATCAGGCTCACATGACATTTGCCTCCTAGCATCTCTGACTCTTTTTCTCTTATTCTTTTCCCCTTAGTTTCTGGATTCTAGTATCTGCCGGAGCCAGGACTGAAGAAAGCACAAAGAGCTGAAAAATCTGTTACATTACATCATCTGTCTCTGGGAATTGAGGCATGCTGGCAGGTTTGATTTAAAAAAAAAAAACAAACAAAAAAAAAACATAAAATTTGAGTCTTAGTTTCAGATAAAACACAAGTTCTGCTAGCCCAAGACTTATTAAAATTTTAAGTAATGTTCTTTGGATTAGAAATTTAAATAACTTTCAAATAGCTCTGAGCCTGGCAATTCTGATTATACATATCCAATACAGGTAAATAATATATTTTTACCACTCTGTATTCCATATAATAAGTTATACATATTACTTATTGCATTTTATGTACATTGCACGTAATAATGGGTTGCTAAATGGGGATAGCAAAACCCAAGTAAGAAACACCCAACTGGCAGCTGGAATCATTTCCATGAATTTTCTCCCCCGATCCTGCCAGCTTCCTTTGCTATTAACAACACTCTTCATTTCAGCCAACAGTGTTTGAGGCAAAGTAGAATGAAAAAAAAAAAAAATACTTCCTAGAATTGCAACATTAGCAGGCTACAAAGGCCCACCAGACCCTGATCATTTTCCCAGTGTTCCCACTATCCCTCCCAGCTATCTTCTGCCCTCTGTACTGGAGCTGCTGGTCTCTACCCAGGCCCTGCCTCCATAGTGTCTGCTGACAGCATGATTCCCAGATGGGCAACCTCTGGTCTTCAACCTTGGATTATGGAGCTTCCATCTTCCCTCCAATTCTGGGTCTTCCACACCTAAAAATCTGCCTCTTCCACCTTTACTGACAGGTCTCTGCCCTGGGTGTTGCCAGTCTAATAGGGCCATAAGTCTTGGAGGAACTACAATCACTTGAAGAGCGCTATCTGACTCTCAGGTATGAGGAGGATATGTGAGATCACTGTCTATCAAAAGGAAACACTGGCTTCAGAAAATTGGCAAACAGTGTAACAGAGAGAATAGGAACCTGTGTAAAGCCCTGTCTGGGGCCCCAAATCTGTCTCCAAATTCCTAGTTTCCAATGTGCTCTTTCTTCTTTAAAAAATACTTTGCAATTTTTTTCCCAGTCATGTGTCATTCTTATTACCTCATGGACTGGAGCAGATGAGAGGAAAGAGGAAAGTTGACTGTGTTTCAACTGACGAAACAGTCAGAAAGAAGTGAGCAGGGCAAGGGAAAGGTCAAGAGCAACAGAAGGCAGAGTTGGAAACTCTGGTGGGAGCGTGACCCCAGATGAAACTTCATCTGCCATCTCTCATCCCCCTTCAATCCTAAATGCCCGGTGCCCCTCCTGGTGCTGCTGCCGGGTACTGAGGGTCCTGGAGCAAGGCTATCTAATGTGGACCGGTGGTCAGAGTTCTCCTGTCAGGCCAGGCTGCTCCCTGCCCCCAGGCTACATGTAGGCTTGTTCTGGCTGATGGTTAGGACAGAAAGGCTTCCCAGGATATCCCAAAGAAAGGGTAAAACAAAGATTGTCCTCATGCTTTCTTGCTGTTCAAATCTAGCAAACATTGAGGCCCAGAGGAGAAATGCAAAGCACTGCAGGGTGCCTGGCACACCCTGAATAATTCATAAATATTCAATAAATGGATAGATAAATAGATTGCAAGTTTCCATTGTTCATCCCATTTGACACTACTCCTCTGAATCTAATCTTCTAATCTAGGGCCCTTTTTGGTCACCAGTCCAAGCTACTAACTCAGACCCAAGTATATGCCACCCCAGGAGCCGTTGGGAGCCACTCCTTCTAGAAGAGGAAGAGGAGAGAAGCACAGCCATTCCTACCGCAAGCTCCAACCAGTGATGGTTGCAATCTCACAAAAATCTATATAGAGGATAAAGTAGATGTTATCTATCCCATTGATTGACAAGAAAACTGAGACATCAGAAGTATATCATAACTTGCTAAGGCCACAGAATAGGCAGATGGTGGCTCTGGAAGGTCTTAAAACCCAGGTTGTCTGACCCCTACACTGGAACATTCTTCCACAGCCAGCCTTCAACTGCCATGGCACCAGGGCAGCCATGAACTTCACTTTTTCACCTATCTGTCATCCACGCTCTACTGTCTCTCACTGATGAGTTGGGAAGGAGCTCTCTCCTGCTTACTGTCTCAAAGTGGGCAAACGACAATCAAAGTAGCCAAACAGGCCAGCCCTGAACAAAGTCCCAATGTTGGAGGCCTTTGTTTTTGTGCTTTCAGCCTCTCTGAGAGCCCTTTCCCTCCATCAGGAACACTCTCTTTAGTCCTAGGATTCTTTTTGGTAGAGGTAGTGGAGGAGGAGAGCTAGAGTACTAGCCCTCCACCAGAAGGATACCACTGATAACCTCATCTATGTGGCCATACAATTCCTTTTAAAAGTAGAACTACATCATAAGAGAAATCTTACACTGTGTAAATGGTTTTATCTTCCTTTCCACAGGCATTTGTATTTTAAGGGGAAGACCAAGATTCCAGAATGGTCTTCTCTAATAGCAGTGCTGTTGGCATCACCAGAGAGAGAAGTGACCCTGAAGATCAGGGAGCTTTCCAGCTGATGATTGTCATCTAGTCTTTCTGTAAGGCCAGTTTAACCACTGAGAAAAGATTGGGGAAGGAGAAAGTGAAAAAGGCTTCCCCTCACAGAGGCACCATGCTGAGGGCTGGCACTGCAACTTAATCTCTGTGACAGATACTGGTGGGCAGGGCAGGGGTGGGGGGTGGGTAGGTAGAGAGGAGCAAAACTCAAGGGATCTATATTGCTTTGTGAAATCAAAACCAAAGTTGACAACATCCAGTCAATTATGAAAGAAAAAATGGAACATGGCTGTGCAGTGAGTAACTGATTTCTTTGGGATGAGTGCCTAGTTTCTCTTACCCCTCCTCTCCTTCAGCTTGCTGGAGGCTGTTTATTTGTGTCATCTCTTCTCTCCACATCTAGAGATGTGGCTGCTTGTCATAATTCTTGGCTCCTGATCAAGCTTGGTGGAATACACATTGTGAAAAAAGTCCTCGCTTGGAGCTGAGGACAATCCCCTGCCAGATGGATGCCTGCACTAGGGATAGGTTCTCCTCTCCCAACTCACTATCAACCCACAGCCTGAGATGGCAGTGCCAGGATCGCATGCCCCAGTGGCTAGCTTGACAGTCCCTGTGTCTGCTTCATGGGCCAGTTTTCTTTGCTCTTTCTTCAAATTGCCTCATGAGATTCGTTATTAAATTTTCCCGGATTTTAGTACCACCTGCTGCCAACAAACAAGAGACAGGAATAAATATTTCACTGGCATGAAGTTGGCCAACAGCTCAGTCTATGTCATTGAATTTTGACCAGGCATTTTATTAAGATAGTTTAAGTCCCAAAGCCAGTTAATTTGCCAAGTTGAAGTTGAACTTTTGTTCAGAAGATAAGAAGCTGTAGTCCTCAGAGTCACCCCTGACTCAGTTGTGCCCCAGCCCTTCCTTCAAAAGGATGTTCAGGAACTCTGGCCAATCTGGCTCATAATCTGTGGGACACCTTTGGGGTTTCTCTCCCGATAGCTGTGTCCAAAATGGCGGTACAGAGCACTGGTTCATTTCTTTTATTTTATGTTCTTAGCAAATAAACCCTAAAACAGTAATGCCTTTAAGGCATTGTATGTAATTCCAAATGCAAAATACAACGTTTAAATGAGGACTATTGTCTACACAATAGTTGGTGGAAATTGGTGCGGTGAGTGGGGGAGATAAGGAATTCTATAGTTCAGGACAAAGGGTGAAAGTGTTGAGAGTTTAGTCATAATTTTATTAAATGGAATTATGTGGAGCAAGCACATGGTCTCCTTACCTCACTCATTATTTTTTTTCAACTTTCTTAAAATAAAATTTATATAGAACAAAATTCCCCCATTTTAAAGTGGAGGAGGGACACCCCCACACACACCTCTACCTAGAGATAAGCTAGAAGGATCCCCAGGACTCAGAACATAGTTGTACTCTAAGCTAAATACTTTAGGTTAAGAAAGACTTATTATAGTGACATAGTAAAAAGGAATCCATATTCATTTTTTTTTTCTT
This sequence comes from Vulpes vulpes, assembly GCF_048418805.1. NCBI lineage: Eukaryota > Metazoa > Chordata > Mammalia > Carnivora > Canidae > Vulpes > Vulpes vulpes. The sequence continues at coordinate 119,635,282 of NC_132783.1, forward strand.
TACTTTTCTCCATACCACACCTCCTGCCCCAACACAAGGAGAAAAGATCCAGGACTGACCCTTGACACTGAGTAGGCATTTCTGGGTCTCCAGGCTGACTTTGGAAATGGTCCGCAGGGAAGGAATAGGATGATGAACTTTCCTAATCAGGACACATAGGCCCCCAAGTGGCATATTCTGAGGATGTGGGTGGAATTACATTACTTACATACCCAATAGATGAAGTGGGACATATGGTTCTACAAAACTTACTTTATTCCTAAAAAACTTCTAGTAGGTGGTATTATTTTTGTTCCCATTTTATACATGAGGAAACTACAGCTTAATAAAGTAACTTGTCCGACACCACATAGCTAACAAGTAGGAAAATTTAGATCTGAGCCCAGGTTTGCAGACTGTCCCCGACCAGTATGTCTCACAGCTACTTGTAGCTGTCAACAATGGGTGACTGACATCATCACAACACACCTTGTCCATATGTCCAGCCCTGGACCATACTGAGCCTGAACTCCTTCTACAGTAAAGGGCAGACCCAGAGCCAGATCTGGCTCCTGAAATGAGCCCCACTTAGATGCTCAATGTTCCATTCATTAAGTCCTGATAAAATATCTGCAAAATTATCAGGAGTATCCTCCATTATTAGGAGATAACAAGAAGCCAAATAGGAGCCATACTTTCTAAAATATCTTGTCATCTGGTTGGGGAAAGAGGAAAACAGTACATATAACAGCATATTTACTACAAAGCAGCTAACAATGAACTAAATCATATGGTACTGACCATAATTTTTATAGCAGTTCAGAAAAGATGTGAACTTGGACTGTTGTGACGCAGGAAAGGCTTTATAAAGAAGGAACTTGACCCAAACACTCCAGGGTGGGTGGAATTCAGATAGGGGAAGAGACTCAGACATCCTTACTAACTCTCTCCCCTCCAACCAAATACCAGATTTGGATTATTTTCTTTTAAAGCCAGTGATAGTGAGTTATATGTTTTGCTTTTTTTTTTTTCCCCTCAAATTCCAAATAGATTCTACATTTAGAACAAAATGATATAAACACAAAATTTAAAAAACATGTTGCTATTAAAAGTATCTAACCTCTGGTCATTGCTCATGGGATGTCTTGTGATTTCCTAAGACTGCCTCTTCTGACCTGGTCACAAATAATTCCAATGTAGGAAAAAGGCATCTGCTGCCATCTGAGAGATTTTTAGAATTATAATAAAAGATAAAGGATTAGTATGTCTACTTCTGAGGGCCTATTCTCTTTCTTAATTGTTAATAAGATGACCAAAGCCTTCAAAGGAAAGCTGAGTTTTACTCCAAAGCTCTCCACTTTCTACTTGTAGGGAGGCTCTGTCCCCGGGGTTATGCTAGGGTAGAGACAAACTCTCATATGCAACTTGAATATGTGGGCTTTCTTGGCTCTCTGATGATGTTCTGCAAAGGGCTAGAAATGCCACCTCCTTGGCAGGGGCCCTGAGCTCAGTCTGGTGTCAGCTGGGGCAAGTGCCATGATTATGGCCATGTCTCTGGGTTTGTCTCCTAACACAGCATGCTTTTCATCTTTATATCTGAATGGGCATTGACAATTGGATGTTTTGCTACATTGCAATAGTAACTGAAGAGAGACTGGGTTAAATAAAACCACCACCACCCGTGTGGAGGACTTTGACAGCAAGGAGGAGTTGGGAGAGGCATCACCTGGACCAGAGTTCCCAAACATGGTCAGCTGCCAATAAGCCTTGCTGATTATTGATTGATGGCAAGCAAGAAGCTCCCCATGCACCCCAATCCCCAAAACAAGGCAAGGAGAAGAGAGGCCTGGAAGCAGGGATAGGATTATTTTGCTGACAGAACAGAGGAGAGGCCAAGCAGAAGCTGGATGAGACATTGTCCTCATTCCCTCCTGAGTGAACCTGGGTGTGGTCATATTCTGTAACTCTCCCTTTCAGCATTGTGTTGTTCTAGAATTTATAACCCCAGACTGAAACCAGCAATTCCAGCTAAATTCCTAAAGCGCTGGTTACTTTCCTAGATAATTGCTCCTAACTGGTCCCTGTCTCCCACCTCTAGTGTCTCCCTCATTTTGATCTTTCCCACACAGTGGAACCAGACTAGCCTCCCCAAATATATCTTGGCCTGCAACTCTGTTTATTCAGAGTTGGTTCATGCTATGCCTTAGCACAGAGAGAGAAGAGAGATGAACCCTAGGCTGTGAGATTCAAAGGTACACGACAACCTGGCCGAAAAACTTATCTGGTCTCCCACAATGCTCTTTTTTTTTTTTTTTTTTTTTTTTTTAAGATTTATTTATTCAGAGAGAGCAAGAGAGAGGCAGAGACACAGGCAGAGGGAGAAGCAGGCTCCATGCAGGAAGCCTGACGTGGGACTCGATCCCTGGACTCCAGGATCACACCCCGGGCTTCAGGCGGTGCTAAACCGATGTGCCACCGGGGCTGCCCTCCCACAATGCTCTTTAAGAGGCCTCTGCCCCCTTGGGCTTGGGGTTAGCTCTTTTGATGGGCCTCCCTCCGTTCTCTCCACTTTTCTAGCTCCCCAACACTTTTCTAGCTTGTTTGACATCCTTTTGAGTCCCACCTGCTGCATTGAGCCCCCTGAATGGCCTTCTCTGGGGAACTCTTGGCCCCCACTTCATACCACACTTAGACTGACAGTGCTTACTTTTGAGTAAAGTTTTCTCCAAGGCGAAGGGTAAAAGTCCTGAGCTATGTCCTACCGTGTGAATTTCCCCAAGAAACACGTCCTGTTTTTACCAGGCAGAATGCCTCTGCTGTGAGTTACTTGTGTTCAGAGATCGTGCCTTACTCCTCTCAACACTGCAGAGTCAGCTTGGTACTTATGATGAACTCGATCAATGTTCTGGGGGAAAAAATGAAAAGAGTGGACATTTTTTTCTTCTGTACTTGTAATTTGTAGACAAATCAACACTTGCCTTAGTGATAAAACATAAATCAACTTGAAATCTTAGCATACTTGAAAACATCTATTGCCCATCTTCAGCCAAATAGAAGGGATGTGTTTGATAGAGCTATCGAATAAATTAAATAATTAACAGCTAGAACTGCTTCGCTCTTAGGTGCTTTACAGTCATGAACAGGAATCATAAATTGTAAGAGTAAGCATCTAACAATATATGAGAGAGAGAGAGAGAGAGAGAGAGAGAGAGAGCAGTCCCCCTGAGAAGCCAATTAGCCCATCTCTTTCTCAGTCCATAAATTCCAGACTTTTTTTTTTTTTTAAGTACCATCAAAACAAACCTTTCAAGACTTTCGGCTAAACGTGGCAACCCTTCAAAAGTGTATGAAAAACACAGATGTAAATCTAGGTCTTATGAGGGGAAATGACAGAGGCATAGTATCTGTTAGGGCTCGACTTTGCAAAGTTGTTCTGTAAATGCTTTTTATTTTGCTGACCAGCTTTATAATCCCCATCAGGCAAATGTCTACCTTGAAACTATAATTGTGCACACGCATGCGCGTGTTCCGGCCAATGTTACCTGAGCCAGACTGTATGAACTCATTAAATGATTAAATGTCTACATGAAGAAAACAAATGCATTACTGACAGATGACTATTGGGTCCATCTGGCAAATGCAAAAAACATCTTGTTCTTAAGGAAAATATACTTCTTTTATTCAACTCCTATATTTAGAAACTTTACTGTTTTTCAAGAAAAGAAAATTCCTTGAAAGGGAGGAAAATGCACACTGCAATATTCCTAAGGCCAGCCACACGTTCCCCAGAACCTTGCCATGCAAGCCCTCCTGGGGACATACTAAGATTCTTGCCCATCTTGGATTAATTTTCCTTTTCAGTAAACAGAGGAAGTACAGGAGGCCACATGTCGACAACAGGAAAACATCTAGAACCAGGTGACCTATTCTCTCCATCACTGTCTCTCTCCCTGGAGCACTGGGGCTTCTCACTGCCTCTCTACATCTGATTCATTTCGAGTTCTCCAGGGATCAGGCTAAAAATGCTCACAACAGCAGCTTCAGCTCCTTGGTCAACATAGCCTTTAGCTAAATGACTGTGGCTTCCTATTCCCAAGCACACGGCTGGAAAATCAGATGGACTCAGCAAGGGCTGGTCAGCTGCTACATTTGGAGATAGGTGGGCAGTTCCTGGGGCCTCTGCTGCAAGTTCTGAAGGGCAGGGAGAAAATGATTGGCATCTCCAGCACAGAAGCCAGTGAACACACACTCAGATCCTATCTCCCCGTCTCTGGTTATACAAAGGGAGAATGTCTTTGTTTGGAGAAGGGCTTAATTCTTTGTTTCTTCTCTGGCAGTAAGTCCCCTGCCATTTGGGAAGCAGAGACGTTTGTAATGCATCACATTGCAACTGACATGTTTGTTTCAACAGTAAATTAAGTCATCAGACTTGATTAATGGGCTTAGGTTGAAGACTTGCGAGTCCTGGAGCTCACCTGACATCTAGAAATAGCATATTGATTTGCCCAGAATTTTCCACAACTACAGACCAATCTTCTTCCTGAAGAGCTACAATTATAGATGGGAGGGAGATGGGGCCCAGCCAGCCTGGGAGAAAATGGCATTTTTGTGTAATAATGAGCAACCTAACGTGCAAATCTGTGGCATTCTTCTTGCTTTGTGTCAGGCTTGGATCTGACCTAGTTTACTTTTTTACACTGTGGGCTCTAGAAATTTGTGAGTTCCAACAAACACACATGGCACTGTAGGTACTTGCTCAGGTTCTGCACATACAACCCAGAACTGGACAGAAGGAAACAACCGTAACTCCTCCCCTGGCCTTTCCAGAGCTTCCGCCACCTTTTCTCAGTTTTTCACAAGCCTTCAAGAAGGCCAAACCCTCAGCTCTTACCGGATCCCACTCCATTCCTACATCTGCTTTAGTCTCTTGCATCCTTTCCTCTTGAGTTACTTCATTCAGTTGAATGTCCCCAAAAGAACAATGGAGGCTTCAGAAACCAGCTGGGTGACTGTGGACAAGTTGCTTAATCTCTCTGGGCTCCAATTTTGTCCTCAGTAAAAATGAGCCCTATCAAAAGCAAAAGTTCTAGTCCTAGGACTCTGCTCTGTTCCCACGAGTTGGCTTCAATTTGTACTTTCCAGAATGCATCCTCTGTTGCTTTCTCCTGCCAATTGCTGGAGCAGGTGGTCAGAGGGCCAGGTGTGTGTGTATTTTGATATGCATTCATAAAACATCTCTTTTTTGATATGCATTCATAAAACATCTCTTTTCCTCATCTTCATCCTAATCCTAGGACATGGGAGATGCTTTCTGAGAGGATAAATGACTTGCCAAGGTGTCATGGGTAGGAATTAATAGAGTTAAAGAGCTGAGATTTGATCTATGTTCAGAATCCAGTCCTCATGTAGAACCACACAGCTACTTGTTCCACACCAAATAAAGCTCCCATGGACCCATTGGGAAGAAGGAGTATGATCCATGCATTGTTCAGCCATTGTTTCAAGTTCAAGTTCACAAGCCACTCTAATGAAGTGGGTAGGGATTGAAGGAGCCAAACATCATCACTATGAAGATTCAGAACTGGACAGCCCCAGTGGCCCAGTGGTTTAGCGCCGCCTTCAGCCTAGGGCATGATCCTGAAGACCCAGGATCAAGTTCCACGTCAGGCTCCCTGCATGGAGCCTGCTTCTCCCCCTGCCTGGGTCTCTGCCTCTCTCTCTCTTTCTCTCTCTCATGAATAAATAAAATCTTTAAAAAAAAAAAAAAAAAGAAGAAGAAGAAGAAGATTCTGAACCAAACCATTGCCTTTTGGGCAAAGGTTGTTGATCTCTCCAGAGAGATGAGGTCTACTGTGATCAAACCCAGCCATTCAGTTCCTATCAGGATTCAGAGGCTGAAAACTCCCCAAGGGCTTCATTCCCACTGACAACCTTGCTGACATGGGCCCAGACCACTACATCTGAAGGACTCCAAGCCTCAGGGATACCTGCTACCCTCAGATGCCTTACAATCCTTGAGGATCTAGTCACTACAGTTGCATAACACATCATCATCCCAAAACTTAGTGCCATAGAACAGCCACTTATTATGCTCACAGATTCTGTGGGTCAGGAATATACCCAAGGGATGGGGAAATGGCTTATGCCTGATGCACCTTGTCTAGAGCCTCAATGGGCAGAATCAAAAGCTGGAGGCTGAAATCATCTGAAGGCTCACTCACGAGATGCCCAGCACCAGGACTAGGAAGACTCCAACAGCTGAGCTCTTTGAGCATCTCTCTCTTTCCCTCCAACATGGGGGCTTCAGTGTGGCTGGACTCCTCACAGAATACCTCAGGACTCCAAAGGCATGTGTCCCAGCAGAGCCAGGCCAAATGGAAGCCAAGCAGCCTCACTGGGCAGTCACACATAGATGTTTCCATCCACAGCCTCATGAGGATCCAGGCAACAGCCAGCATCAGGTGTGCAAATGATCAAACCTGTTGATGGTTCCAGATCCCACTTACTAAGTACCTTGCAGCCTTTGGGCAACCCAAGCAGTTGCTGTCAAGAACAGAGACAAGCTATCCCACAGCATCCTGCCTACATTGCAGATTCATGGGGAAAATAAAGGATCACTCTTGTTTTAGGGCACTAAATTGGAGTGGCTTGTTATGTAGCCATTGATTACTGGAACAGCATTATGTAGTTATATGCCACCCTTCCTGCAATGGACTACTGACCTCTGAGCCTCTTCTTTTCTCTTGAGAAAGAAATAAAAATCTACTTTGCTTAAGCTGCTGTTTTTTTTTAAAATATTTATTTATTTATTTATTTATTTATTTATTTATTTATTTATTTATGAGAGAGAGAGAGAGAGAGGGAGAGACATAGGCAGAGGGAGAAGCAGGCTCCATGCACCGGGAGCCTGACGTGGGATTCAGTCCCGGGTCTCCAGGATCGCGCCCTGGGCCAAAGGCAAGCGCTAAACCGCTGCGCCACCCAGGGATCCCTTAAGCTGCTGTTTTATCTGCCACCCACAGTGGAACTTGGTCCTACCCGATGCACTACAGAGTCTCTTACCTACTACCCCCGCGTGCACGCAGTTCCAATCCTGCCACCACACTACTCTAACATTTAGCTTTGTATAATCTCTCTAATACTCTATCATCTGTAGTGTGGTCCATTTCTAAAGGAATTTAGTCCACATTCCTTAGCCTGGCACTCCAAGGCCATTGTTCTTTTAGCTCCACTGACCTCTTTATCTTTGTCTCCTATTGCTTCTTTTATTCATATTTTCAAGCTATGGTATTTGTACCTCTGGGGATATGGGCAGTGTGCCAGGGACTACTCAAAGTCCCATAATGTACACTATGGTAGCTAGAGTTAATAACACTGCACTGTATATTTATAAGTTGCTAAGAGAATAAATCTAGAAAGTTTGCAACACAACAAGAAATACTTTTGTAACTATGTATGGTGACAGATGTTAATTAGATTTACTGTGGTGATCATTTCAAAATATAGAAAAATATAAAAGTAATTTTTTTTAAAGATTTATTTTTATTTATTCATGATAGACAGAGAGAGAGAGAGAGAGAGAGAGGCAGAGACACAGGCAGAGAGAGAAACAGGCTCCATGCCGGGAGCCTGACGCGGGACTCGATCCTGGGACTCCAGGATCGCGCCCTGGGCCAAAGGCAGGCACAAAACCCCTGAGCCACCCAGGGATCCCCCTAAAAGTAATATTTTATGTTGTACACTTGAAACTAATGTTATACGTTAATTATATCTCAATTAAAAAAGAAAGCCCCAGGCTAAACAAACTGCTTTTTACCAGCATCAATTTTACAATGTGGAAGAAAAAGACTTTCTAACCCTTTTCTTGATAACAATTTCAATATTTTTATAAATTAATATAACTATCCATATATTATATTTAGAATACTGTGTGTGTGTGTGTTTCAGATAAAATCTGAAGTCATTTCTTGCTGATGGAAGGCCAGTTTGAACTATATGCTTCAGGTCACTATACCTCTACTAATAGGGGCACTTTGATATAAAATTTGAGAAGCATGCTGTCATCACTTAAAAATGCATTCAACCATGCAGTGACTTAAGACTAGTTTAGGCAGCAGTAACTGAGGAGTTGGCAGTTAACTGCCACTGATTCAGGAGCTCAACCACGTTGGAGCCAGAGACTGTGGAACGCCCTCATCCCTTCCTTCATACTTGTCCACAGATCATTTCCTAAGCCTTTCTTTCCCACTGCCACAAAATGGTTGCTGTAGCTTCAGATATCAAATCCATGTTCAAGGCAGCTAAAAGTCAGAACAGAATAGAGTGTTGCTAGTCTGATATTCCATTTTTATTAGGCCAAAAAAAAGGTTTCTCCAAGCCCCTACAAGACCACTACTTAATTCTCATTGGCCAGAACAATTACACGGTCACTTTTAGCTGTAAAGGAGGCTAGCAACATGAGTCAATCAATTACCAAGGGCTGGGGAGCTGGAGTCACTCCCATCAATTGCCCTCCTCCCCAAAATTGGTGTTCTATCAGCAAAGAGGAAAGGGGACTTGGGGTGCTTAGGTGGCTCAGTCAGTTAAGTGTCTGACTCTTGATTTTGGTACAGGTCATAATCTCAGGGTCGTGATATACAGTCCCATCTTTGCTGGGCTTGGAGCCTGCTTAATATTCTCTCTCTCCCTCTCCCTCTGCCCTGCCCTACCTCCCACCCCGACTCATGCATTCAAATGAGCTCTCTCTCTCATAAAAAGGAGAAGAAGGAGGAGGAGGAGGAGGAGAAGAAGAAGGAGAAGGAAGAAGAAAGAAGGAGAAGGAGAAGAAGAGAAGAAGAAGAAGAAGAAGAAGAAGAAGAAGAAGAAGAAGAAGAAGAAGAAGAAAGGAGGAGAAGAAAGAAGGAGGAGAAGAAAGAAGGAGGAGGAGGAGGAGGACTAGATCTGGGGGAGGCACTTAGTGATCGCAATAGTACTCTTCCCTCCAGCCAAATTAGTTTTCTGGTCGATCCTAGAGCCTGACACATAATAGGGGCCAAAAAAACAACCCACTATTATTTGGAGGGAGCAGAAATGGCCCTCTCCCAAATACCTATTTAGTCTCTCTAGACTATTGGAGCCCAGCATGATCCTGAGCCAAAGGAGAAGCTCTGCCCATCCAGATGCAGAACTTGGCATCTGGCAGAGGCAGAAAGAACTTTCTGTCCAGGTAGCATATACATTTCCATTCACCCCCACAGAAAGAGGAAGTGTCTGTCAGGGTGTCCCCCGAGGATAACACCTCCCAAATATTTAGAAAAAGTAAAGATGTCAACCCACCCAATCCCCTAGTCCTCAATAAACACCTACTTGTGTGGCACAACTTTCTGTGGATTTCTGGACTGAAATAAGAACTCTTGCTGCACTTCAGTTGTCCAGTCTATTATGTTCAGAGCTGCTAAAGATCCCTTTAGAAATGGCAAAAACACTGCCAAGCACCTTAGAATGAAGACAGGCTTTCTTTTTTTTTTTTTTTTCTTTTTCTATAGGCACTTCTTGAGAAGACTCTTGGTCTATAGAAAAAAGAAACCATGAGACTGGAAGGGCTTGCAGCCTCATCACTTCCAGAGCTAGCCACTCTGCCTGTTGCTCTGACTTGGCACCAGGAGAGAAGGGAGGAGCCCCGTGGTTCCTTTCCAGGTTTATCCCATGCCTTCCCTCTGCGTACAGGAAGTCACAAATGGGGCCAAGAAACAGATAATTGAACTTGAAAAGGAAAACACAGGAGGCCTCATCCAACCCAGAAGTCATAAAGGAACAGCAGAAAAGGTCTATAATGCATGGGGTAGGTTTCCATAGTCGTCTGCCAGGCTTACATTTCTGAATCATTTCTTAACACTTGGCAAAGAGGCTTAGATGTTTAAAACTCCTTTTTTGGCTGGGGAACTGGAAGTATCACATCTGTACCCAACAATGGGTTTTAACTCTTTTGTACTATAATCACTTTCACTTTAAAATATTTGATGCTCTATGGAAATGCTCTCTTAGGCTGAAGTTTTTTTTTAAACCTGTTCTTCAGAGGTCACCTGACCAAGCAGAACACCAGAAATGACAAGACATTCTTAAAATCCTTAATATTTGGAATCCTTTAATATAATGCTTGTAGGTGATCAGACTTCATGTTTTCTGATAATCTCTTGGTGGTGGTAACAAGTTCATTGATATTTTTTGAATGCCAATTCTGTGCTAACTGTGCTGGCCCTATGGGGAAAACCAAGGAAGGCTATGAGTCACCCACTTAACTGCATAAATTATAATTTCATGTTTATTATTGGGCTAAATTCCTTAGACCTATTTAAGATTGATTAAGTGAATAATGATAAAGCCTTGAATGGTTACTTTGCACAACTATGAGATGACAAGGAGATCTATACAGGTATGGGTAACTGTCCATTTCCTGGGACTACTGTGACAAGTACAAAGTACAAGGCCATTGTCATGGCTTAAAAGAGACATTTATTCTCACACAGTTATAGAGGATGAAAGTCCAAAATCAAAGTATCAGAGAGAAAATGAAAACTCTCATTCAAAAAGATGTATGCGGGCAGCCCCGGTGGCGCAGTGGTTTAGCACCGCCTGCAGCTGGGGGTGTGATCCTGGAGACCCGGGATCGAGTCCCACATCGGGCTTCCTGCATGGAGCCTGCTTCCCTCTCTGCCTGTGTCTCTGCCTCTCTCTTGCTCTCTCTGAATAAATAAATAAATAAATCTTTTTTTAATAAATTAATTTTTATTGGGGTTCAATTTGCCAACATACAGAATAACACCCAGTGCTCATCCCACCAAGTGCTCCCCTCAGTGCCCGTAACCCATTCACCCCCCCCCCCCCCCCGCCCTCCTCCCCTTCCACCACCCCTAATTCGTTTCCCAGAGTTAGGAGTCTTTATGTTCTGTCTCCCTTCCTGATATTTCCCACACATTTCTTCTCCCTTCCCTTATATTCCCTTTCACTATTATTTATATTCCCCAAATGAATGAGAACATACACTGTTTGTCCTTCTCCGATTGACTTACTTCACTCAGCATAATACCCTCCAGTTCCATCCACGTTGAAGCAAATGGTGGGTATTTGTCGTTTCTAATGGCTGAGTAATATTCCGTTGTATACATAAACCACATCTTCTTTATCCATTCATCTTTCGATGGACACCGAGGCTCCTTCCACAGTTTGGCTATTGTGGCCATTGCTGCTAGAAACATCGGGGTGCAGGTATCCAGGCGTTTCATTGCATCTGAATCTTTGGGGTAAATCCCCAACAGTGCAATTGCTGGGCCTAGGGAAGATCTATTTTTAACTCTTTGAGGAACCTCCACACAGTTTTCCAGAGTGGCTGCACCAGTTCACATTCCCACCAACAGTGTAAGAGGGTTCCCTTTTCTCCGCATCCTCTCCAACATTTGTTGTTTCCTGCCTTGTTAATTTTCCCCATTCTCACTGGTGTGAGGTGGTATCTCATTGTGGTTTTGATTTGTATTTCCCTGATGGCAAGTGATGCAGAGCATTTTCTCATGTGCATGTTGGCCATGTCCATGTCTTCCTCTGTGAGATTTCTCTTCATGTCTTTTGCCCATTTCATGATTGGATTGTTTGTTTCTTTGGTGTTGAGTTTAAGAAGTTCTTTAATAGATCTTGGAAACTAGCCCTTTATCTGATATGTCACTTGCAAATATCTTCTCCCATTCTGTAGGTTGTCTTTTAGTTTTGTTGACTGTATCCTTTGCTGTGCAAAAGCTTCTTATCTTGATGAAGTCCCAATAGTTCATGTTTGCTTTTGTTTCTCTTTCCTTCATGGATGTATCTTGCAAGAAGTTACTGTGGCCAAGTTCAAAAAGGGTGTTGCCTGTGTTCTCCTCTAGGATTGTGATGGAATCTTGTCTCACATTTAGATCTTTCATCCATTTTGAGTTTATCTTTGTGTATGGTGAAAGAGAGTGGTCTAGTTTCATTCTTCTGCATGTGGATGTCCAATTTTCCCAGCACCATTTATTGAAGAGACTTTCTTCCAGTGGTTAGTCTTTCCTCCTTTATCGAATATTAGTTGACCATAAAGTTCAGGGTCCACTTCTGGGTTCTCTATTCTGTTCCATTGATCTATGTGTCTGTTTTTGTGCCAGTACCACACTGTCTTGATGACCACAGCTTTGTAGTACAACCTGAAATCTGTGATGCCCCCAGATATGGTTTACTTTTTAAAAATTCCCCTGGCTATTTGGGGTCTTTTCTGATTCCACACAAATCTTAAAATAATTTGTTCTCTCTGAAGAAAGTCCATGGTATTTTGATAGGGATTGCATTAAAGATGTAAATTACCCTGGGTAACATTGACATTTTCACAATATTAATTCTTCCAATCCATGAGCATGGAATATTTTTCCATCTCTTTGTGTCTTCCTCAATTCCTATCAGAAGTGTTCTATAGTTTTTAGGGTATATATCCTTTACCTCTTTGGTTAGGTTTATTCCTAGGTATCTTTTGCTTTTGGGTGCAATTGTAAATGGGATTGACTCCTTAATTTCTCTTTCTCCAGTCTCATTGTTAGTGTATAGAAATGCCATTGATTTCTGGGCATTGATTTTGTATCCTGCCACGCTACCAAATTGCTGTATGAGTTCTAGCAATCTTGGGGTGGAGGCTTTTGGGTTTTCTATGTAGAGTATCATGTCATCGGTGAAGAGGGAGAGTTTGACTTCTTCTTTGCCAATTTGAATGCCTTTAATGTCTTTTTGTTGCCTGATTGCTGAGGCGAGGACTTCCAGTACTATGTTGAATAGCAGTGGTGAGAGTGGACATCCCTGTCTTGTTCCTGATCTTAGGGGAAAGGCTCCCAGTGCTTCCCCACTGAGAATGATATTTGCTGTGGGCTTTTTGTAGATGGCTTTTAAGATGTCAAGGAAAGTTCCCTCTATCCCAACACTCTGAAGTGTTTTGATCAGGATTGGATGCTGCATTTTGTCAAATGCTTTCTCTGCATCTGATGAGAGGATCATATGGTTCTTGGTTTTTCTCTTGCTGATAGGATGAATCACATTGATTGTTTTACGAGTGTTGAACCAGCTTTGTGTCCCGGGGATAAATCCTACTTGGTCATGGTGAATAATTTTCTTAATGTAGTGCTTGATCCTATTGCCTAGTATCTTGTTGAGAATTTTTGCATCCATGTTCATCAGGGATATTGGACTGTAATTCTCCTTTTTGGTGGGGTCTTTGTCTGGTTTTGGAATTAAGGTGATGCTGGCCTCATAGAACGAATTTGGAAGTACTCCATCTCTTTCTATCTTTCCAAACAGCTTTAGTAGAATAGGCATGATTTCTTCTTTAAACGTTTGATAGAATTCCCCTGGGAAGCCATCTGGCCCTGTTGTGTCTTGGGAGGTTTTTGATGACTGCTTCAATTACCTCCCTGGTTATTGGCCTGTTCAGGTTTTCTATTTCTTCCTGTTCCAGTTTTGGTAGTTTGTGGCTTTCCAGGAATGCATCCATTTCTTCTAGATTGCCTAATTTATTGGCGTAGAGCTGTTCATAATATGTTTTTAAAATCGTTTGTATTTCCTTGGTGTTGGTAGTGATCTCTCCTTTCTCATTCATGATTTTATTAATTTGAGTCTTCTCTCTCTTCTTTTTAATAAGGTTGGCTAATGGTTTATCTATCTCATTAATTCTTTCAAAGAACCAACTCCTGGTTCTGTTGATCTGTTCCACAGTTCTTCTGGTCTCGATTTCATTGAGTTCTGCTCGAATTTTAATTAACTCTCTTCTTCTGCTGGGTGTAGGATCTATCTGCTGTTTTTTCTCTAGCTCCTTTATGTGTAAGGTTAGCTTTTGTATTTGAGTTCCTTCCAGTTTTTGAATGGATGCTTGTATTGCGATGTATTTCCCCCTTAGGACTGCTTCTGCTGCATCCCAAAGATTTTGAATGGTTGTATCTTCATTCTCATTAGTTTCCATGAATCTTTTGAATTCTTCCTTAATTTCCTGGTTGACCCTTTAATTTTTTAGCAGGATGGTCATTAACCTCCACGTGTTTGAGGTCCTTCCAAACTTCTTGTTGTGATTTAGTTCTAATTTCAAGGCATTATGGTCTGAGAATATGCAGGGGACGATCCCAATCTTTTGGTATCGGTTCAGACCCGATTTGTGACCCAGTATGTGGTCTATTCTGGAGAAAGTTCCATGTGCACTTGAGAAGAATGTGTATTCAGTTGAGTTTGGATGTAAAGTTCTGTAGATATCTGTGAAATCCATCTGGTCCAGTGTATCATTTAAAGCTCTCATTTGTTGTTGTGCTTAGAAGACCTATCGAGGATAGAAAGAGCTAGATTGAAGTCACCAAGTATAAGCGTATTATTATCTAAGTATTTCTTCACTTTGGTTATTAATTGGTTTAAATATTTGGCAGCTCCCACGTTCGGGGCATATATATTGAGGATTGTTAAGTCCTCTTGTTGGATAGATCCTTTAAGTATGAGATAGTGTCCCTCTTCATCTCTCACTACAGTCTTCAGGGTAAATTTTAGTTTATCTGATATAAGGATGGCTACCCCTGCTTTCTTTTGAGGACCATTTGAATGGTAAATGGTTCTCCAACCTTTTATTTTCAGGCTGTAGGTGTCCTTCTGTCTAAAATGAGTCTCTTGTAGACAGCAAATAGATGGGTCCTGCTTTTTTATCCAGTCTGAAACGCTGCGCCTTTTAATGGGGTCATTAAGCCCGTTCACGTTCAGAGTTACTATTGACAGATATGAGTTTAGTGTCATCATGATATCTATTCAGTCCTTGTTTTTGTGGATTGTTCCACTGAACTTCTTCTTAAAGGAAAATTTTAAGAGTCCCCCTTAAAATTTCTTACAGAGCTGGTTTGGAGGTCACATATTCTTTCAGTGCCTGCCTGTCTTGGAAGCTCTTGATCTCTCCTTCCATTTTGAATGAGAGCCTTGCTGGATAAAGTATTCTTGGTTGCATGTTGTTCTCATTTAGGACCCTGAATATATCCTGCCAGCCCTTTCTGGCCTGCCAGGTCTCTGTGGAGAGGTCTGCTGTTACCCTAATACTCCTCCCCATAAAAGTCAGGGATTTCTTGTCTCTTGCTGCTTTAAGGATCTTCCCCTTATATTTGGAATTTGCAAGCTTCACTATTAAATGTCGAGGTGTTGAATGATTTTTATTGATTTTAGGGGGGATCTCTCTATTTCCTGGATCTGAATGCCTGTTTTCCTTCCCAGATTAGGAAAGTTTTCAGCTAGGATTTGTTCAAATACATATTCTGGCCCTCTGGCCCTTTCGGCACCCTCGGGAACCCCAATTAAACGTAGGTTTTTCTTCCTCAGGCTGTTGTTTATTTCCCTTAATCTGTCTTCATGGTCTCTTAATTGTCTGTCTCTTTTTTCCTCAGTTTCCCTCTTTGCCATCAACTTGTCTTCTATGTCACTCACTCGTTCTTCCACCTTGTTAACCCTCGTCATTAGGACTTTTAGTCTGGATTGCATCTCATTTAATTGATTTTTAATTTCTACCTGATTGGATCTAAATTCTGCAGTCATGAAGTCTCTTGAGTCCTTTATGCTGTTTTCTAGAGCCACCAGTAGCTGTTTAATAGTGCTTCTGAATTGGATTTCTGACATTGAATTGTAATCCAGATTTTGTAACTCTGTGGCAGAGAGGACTGTTTCTGACTCTTTCTTTTGAGATGAGGTTTTCTTTCTAGTCATTTTGCTCAGTTCAGAGTGGCCAAAAACAAGTTGTATTGGGAAAAGGAGAAAAAGAGAGGAGAGAAAGAAGGAAAGAAAAGAGAAAAAGAAAAAAGGAAGAAAAAAGGAAAAAAAGAAGAAAAAGAGAAAGAAAAAGAAAGAAAGGGGGGAAAAAGGGTGGGGAAGCAATCAAGAAATCAAAAAAAAAGGGGGGATCCCTGGGTGGCTCAGCAGTTTAGTGTCCGCCTTTGGCCCAGAGTCTGATCCTGGAGACCTGGGATCAAGTCCCACGTCAGGCTCCCTGCGTGGAGCCTACTTCTCCCTCTGCCTGTGTCTCTGCCTCTCTCTCTCTCTCTCTGTGTCTCTCATGAATGAATAAATAAAATCTTAAAAAAAAAAAAAAGAAATAAAAACAAAAAACAAACAAACAAACAAAAAACCATGTGGGAGTATCTTCTGATTCTGTATACTTTAAGTCCCTTGACTTCCCCTGGAACTGGTCCGTCCAGCTGGTCTTCTGGGGGAGGGGCCTGTTGTGCTGATTCTCAGGTGTTAGCACTTGGGGGAGCTGCTCTGCCCCTGCCTGGTGCAGGGCTCAGTGGGGGTTGTTTACCCGGTGAGGCCCCGGGAGGAAGCCACAGTGGCGGGGCGGCAGCTCTGCAGCCCTGGAGTCAGCTCCCGCAGTAGCTCCGGGGCTCTCCATCTGCAGGGCCTGGGGGCTCCGGGGCGGGGCCGCTGATCTGCTCAGTTCCAGGCAGGAGCGTCCTTGCTGTCCTGGGCCCTCCCAGCCTCTGCCTGTCTCTGGGGGAGGCCGGATCCTGGGCTGTGTCCCGGCGCCCTGTACTCCGGCGCCTGCGCTATTGGATTCGCGCTCCCGCCCCGCAGCCCCCTCCGCGGAGCCGGAGCCGCTGCCCGAGCCCCTCCGAGCTGCTCTCGGAGCCCCGCAGCCCCCTCCGCGGAGCTTCTTCCTCTGCCCGAGCCCCTCCGAGCTGCTCCGGGTCCCGCCGTGCGCGGGGCAGCCCTTAGGGAGCTCGCTGCACTCTCCCGGGGCGCAGGTGCCTGTTAGTGTCCCAGGGAGCCCGAGGGCATCCCCGCCCTCCTGGGTCCTGCTCTAACTCCCTGCGGGCCCCTTTCTGCGGGGAAGGTTGGTGCAGCTCCTGCTCCTCCGGGACGGGGCTCTCCTGTCCTGGGGACACTCGCCCTGGCCTCAGCCCGGCTCCTCACGGGGCCCCTCCCCCTTGGAGGCCTTTTGTTTCTTTATTTATTTTTCCCCGTCTTCCTACCTTGATAGAAGCGCGAACTCTTCTCACTGTAGCATTCCAGCTGGTCTCTCTTTAAATCTCAGGCCGAATTCGTAGATTTTCAGGATGATTTGAAGGTTATCTAGGCAATTTGTTGGAGACAGGTGATTTGGGGACCCTACTCTTCAGCTATCTTGCCCCTCCTCCCCTAAATAAATAAATCTTAAAAAAAAAAGATGTATGCACCTCTATGTTTATGGTAGTATTATTAGCGATAGACAAAATATGGAAGCAATCCAAGTGTCACTCGGTAGATGAGTAGATAAAGAACCTGTAGTATATATATGTATAATGGAATATTACCCAGCTATAAAAAGAATGAGATCTTGCTATTTGTGACAACATGAATGAACTCAGAAGGTATTATGCTAAGTGAAGTAAGTCAGACAGAGAAAGACAAATAGCATATAACTAAACTTATGTGTAGAATCTAAAAAGCAAAAATAAAAGCAAAAGCAGAAACATACCCATAAATATAGAGGACAAACTGATGGTTGCTAAAGGGAAGGGGGATAAGATAATGGGCAAAATGGGGGAAGGAAAGTGGGAGATACAGGCTTCCGGTTACAGAGTGACTAAGTCATGGAGATAAAAGGCACAACACAGGGAATATAATCAATGATATTGTAATAGAACTGTATGGAGCCCAGCATGATCCTGATACATAATAGGGGCCAATAGCACTGTATGGTGACAGGAGCTACATTTTGTGGTGAGCGTAGTGTAACATATAGAATTGCTAAATCATTGTGTTGTATGCCTGAAACTAATGTAACATTGTATGTTAACTATACTGCAATTAAAATAAATGGCTAAATAAAAAAATCAAGGTATCAAGCAGGGTCATATTCTCTCTGAAGATTCAGTTGTCCAATCTGTTGTGTTGTGTTCAGAGCAACTAAAGATCTCTTGGAAATGGCAAAAGCACTGCCAAGCACCTTAGAATGAAGCTTCTGGGGGATGTCTCTGACTCTTCCCAGCTTCTGGTGGTTGCTGGTGATCCCTGATATTCCTTGGTTTATAGACATATTTACTCTAATCTTTCCCTCTTCACATAGCCTTCTCCCTATGTGTCCATGTACCTATGTCCAAACTTCTCCCTTCTTATAAGGATACTAGTCATTAGATTAGGGCCTACTCTAGTCTAGTATGACCTTATCTTAACTCCATTACATCTACAAAATCCCTATTTTCAAATAAAGTCACATTCTACAGGTAGTGAGAATTAGGACTTAAACATACCTTTTGGGGGGACACAATGCAAACCAGTATACTGTTCATGCTAGGTGAAAATAACAAAAGGTTATCAGAATGTGAAAACGCAGCTGCAAGTTCTCTGATATTCCTCCTGTAGAGTGGGACTTTGGCCCCTCCACTTGAATTTTGGTGGGCTTGTGACTTCTTTGACCAATACAGCATGGCAGAAATGATGTTATCGGACTTCCAAGACTAGATCACCAAGAGCCACACAACTACCTCATTCACTCTTAGAACTTCAAGGCACCATATAGGAAGTCTGATTACCCTGAAGCTACCATGTTGTAAGGAAGCACAAGCCATGTGGAAAAGCCACATGTAGTCACCAATCCCTGCTGGGCTCAGAATTCCAATTCCAGGTGCTAGTTCTGAGAATGAAGAAAGAAGCCTCCAGAGGTTTGCAGACACCAGACATTTCAATTATTCCTAGCCATTTGAGTTTTCCCAGCTGAGATCCCAGACCTCATGGAGCAGAGGCAAGCCATTCCTGCTGCCTCCAGTCCAAACTCCTCATCCAGAGAATTCATGAGCCATAACAAGGTGGTTGCTATTCTGTATCTCTGAGTCTTAGGTTATCTCATGTGGTAATAGATCATGAATAAACATCATGAATAGTACAGTCACATTTTTTATAAAGCCTGAATATATGTGCATGCACAGGAAAAACCTAGGAAGTGTGACCTCAAACTGTTGGAGATTATTTGGGGAGGGGGGTACACTCTTCTTTATATTTCTCTATATTTTAAAAACTCTTTAAAATGAGTCCATATTACTTAATCAGGAAAAAAGAAAATGATTTTCATTTAGACAAAAAAGGTACCGCTGAAATATCGTGGTTGTGTTTTCAGCCACAAGTAATGGAAGACTCTTGGTAAAAGTTGAGACATCTCTGTAGAGTAGCCATAATCAACACACCAATTATTTTGCTTGTTTTAGCTAAGTAGACTACAAATCCCAGATCTGAATTTAGTCCCTTCAGGGGTGGGTCATATGGAAGTAGCAGTGACTGAAAAGAAGGCACTTCTCTGGCGCTTGCCTCCTTCAGGTGGATGGGCGCAGAGTTCAGACAACCACCCTGTTCTTTGGGGATGGGGAAGGGCAGTGATTATGCAGCAGTGTGGGGAGGGGTGCGGGTGGAAAGGACAAGAGAAGTGGGAGTGACATATGTGTAATATAAGAAATAGCGAAAGGGACCCTAGGGAAGGGGTGGAAACTGAGTGGGAAAAAATTAGAGAGGAAGACAAACCACAAGAGACTCCTAACTCTGGGAAACAAACAAAGGGTTGCAGAAGGGTGGGTAGGTGGGTGGGGTGATGGGGTAACTAGGTAACAGGCATTAAGAAGGCCACATGATGAGATTACCACTAGGCATTATACTACATGTTGGCAAATTGAATTTAAATAAAATTAAATTAATTAACTAAATAAACAAATTAATTAAATTTAAAAATTAATTAATTAATTAATAATTTAAAATAAATTATTTAAATAATTAAAAATAAATAAATTAATTAATTAAATTTAAAAAAAAAAAGAAGAAGTGGGAGTGAACATTGAGGGCCTGGAAGATGGAGACTGGGTGCTGTGGCTTCCCTCCCCTGGCAGGGAAGGAGAGAGTTTACATGTCTTCACTGGGTTGGTATGGGGGTGCGCCCCCACACACACACACCACAGGACTGGGCCTGTGTGCTGCTGATGTTATGTCTGCCACTGCTAACAACATTTCTAACATAAAGTGTGTCACTGGAGCATATCCTTTTCCTTCAGAGATGTAGTACTCAAAGGTTAACAACACGTCCTGCCAAGAGCACAAACACAAATCTTGGCATGACAAATGAGGCCTTGGCCCTCTTGAATGGCCACACTTTAGAAACCAGGGGAAAGCAGGGAGAAGCAAAAGGCCACAATTGAAAAGAACAGTCCTTGTGACTTACACAAAAAAATGTCAGAATGGAGCCAAGGGTGAGTTAAGTATTATATGCATGGTTTCTAAGGAAACTTTAAAAGCAAATAGTACATCAGGGAGAAAGGCCCTCATTACACAGATAAATTCCCAATCCCAGGGACCCAGCCTTCCCTTCCAACTTCCACAGAACATACCATGCCAAAGATCCCAGGCACAAAGACACCCAGTGGCCTCCACACAGGTGGAAAGAGTCTCAAGAGACCAGGCAAGAAGTGGGTGCCAAGGTGCTTTGAGCTCTGCTGGGCCAACGTGAGATACTTTCTGGGTATCCTCCAGGGTGCCATTACTCTATTAACAGCCTATTTCTGCTAAATTTGTGAACTTCTGTGTACCCGCCTGCCCGTCAGTAGGTATTTGGGTAGAGTTAACTATTTATGTGGCTCTGGTTTCTAGAGAGGAAGACATGTGGTAGAAAGCAAGGCAAATACTTCCAGCTTCTTCCTTTTGTTCTTCCATCACATTGCCTTGACAAAATGAAACCTCTTCAATTCCCAGGCAAGGCAGTTTGGGTCTGGGGAAAGCCCCAAACCCATCTACTTTACAATTCGTATGATATTCTCTGCCTGTTCTGAGACCCCTCTGGCTGGTCTTCCATGTTTATACATCTTTGATAGCTTCATACACCACCCTCACTAACCTTTCCTGGACCAGAAAAATCTCACTCTTACTCATTCTCAGTGACCTTTGTTCTCACACACAATTCCTGAGGACCACAGCACCACACCCCACCCCCATTTTAGTGTGCACGTGGGTGTATTCACCCTCTTTAATATTCTCATGTAATTTCATAGCTTATTTTATATCTATTTAATATTTATTCCTATGTGTTCATTTCTTGCTACTAGTATGATTATTATGTTTTTTTCCTCTCTGTTTTATAACTGATTATTATTTGAATATAAGGTAGCTTGGTTGAATTTCTTTGATAATAGATTTTTTCTCCGCTAAAATTATTAGCTTCCAGAATACAGTTGGGGAATGCCATACAGTGTCAGGAAGTGGTTATTATGTGTGGTGACACTGTAATTCTTTATGAAAATATGAATTCATAGTAGTGAAATCTGCTTTATTCTGCATTTTGATATATTATTGTAAGTTTCTTTTAGCTAGAAATAGCTCCCGTTTCCCTATTACAGGACACGCCATCCATTTTCATAGTATAAACACAACATTCAGCTCTAGTAATGGAGTTGCATGTGCCTGTCCTAAGATTGAACTTTGCCCATTGAAACTTTCCATCTACACAAAGTAGAATCCTAATGCACTCATGCTTTTTTTTTTTTTTTTTTTTTAAGAGAAAGAGAGAAAGTAAGTGTGCATGCTCCTGAGCTGGGGGGAGGGTCAGAGGGAGAGAAATAATCCTAAGGAGCCTCCACACCCAGTGCCAGCCCAATGCAGGGCTCAGTCTCACGACCCTGAGATCATGACTGAGCCAAAATCAAAAGTCAGATGCTTAACCAACTGAGCCACCCAGGCACTCTTGCACTTACTCATGGTTTTGAGTAAAGGATGAGAAGGTCTCTATGTGCTTCATCACTCACTATAATAAAATAAATCATAATTAATTGTGGCTATTTTAGAACATACAGAATTTCTAGATCAGAGATTGTATAGTTGTTTACCCATATCAATCCTATTTCAAAAACCTATGAGGAGAGCAGAAAATGGGCACAGTATATCACCATTTGTGTAAAAAGGAGTGACTCATCCTTACATGTGTTTATATATGTAGAGAATGTTTCTACAGTGATATATAAAAATCTAACATCAGGGGATCCCTGGGTGGCGCAGCGGTTTGGCGCCTGCCTTTGGCCCAGGGCGCGATCTTGGAGACCCGGGATCGAATCCCACATCGGGCTCCTGGTGCATGGAGCCTGCTTCTCCCTCTGCCTGTGTCTCTGCCTCTCTCTCTCTCTCTCTCTGTGACAATCATAAATAAATAAAAAAATTTAAAAAAAATAAAAAATAAAAATCTAACATCAGTGGTAGCCTCTGGGGGAGACCAGAGGATACAGGCAAGCAGGAGACTTACTTTCCACTATGAACTTTCTTGTACTCTCTATCACACATGGGTATTGTACTTATTAATAAACTTCTATGTCAAGAAGATATTGAGAAACAGCATTATTTTATGCTAGCAACGGTGTGGTGAGAATGAGATGGGAGTTTTTTAAATTTGCAAATGGGATATAAGTTTGTGTAATTCAGGAGCCTTAACAAGTTCCTTTATCTGCATTTCTGATTCTTCTTGCAAGGTAGACTCCTAGAAGCAGAATTATTGCATGTGCTAGGTGAAATAATGGTTTCCCCAAGTGGTCTCACATGTCCTAATCCCTGGAACCTGTGAATATGTTATATTACATGGCAGAGGGGAATCAGGTTGCAGAGGGAATTGACATTGCTAATCAGATGATTTTGAGATGGAGAGATTATTTGGGATTATCTAGGTAGTCCCAATGTAATCATTGGGATCCTTATTAAGTGAAAGAGGAGGACAGAAGAGTCAGCATCAGCATAATGCAGTATAAGGAGTCAACTAGCCATTGCTGGTTTTCAAGATGGAAGGAGCCATGCATCAAGGAACGTGGGCAGCTTCAGGAAGTTGTAAAAGGCAAGGAAATGCGTCTTTTCCTAGAGACTCCAGCCCTGGCAAGATCTTGATTTTAGCTCATTTTGGACTTCCGGCCTACAAAAATGCAAGATCAGTTTGTTATTTGTGGTTTCAGCCACCAAGTCTGTACTAAGGTTATAGCAGCAATGTAAAACTAATACGTTATGTCAAAGAAATAACTATGTATAAGAAATAAAAATCTGGAGACAATCTAAGTATCTACTAACAAAGGAACAGAAAGTAAATGTTGCCACATTTATATGAAGGAATATTACCCTCTTGGCAAACATTTGATTTTGAAATTTTTTAAATGTTTCTTCTTTTTTAAAAAAATTATTTATTTATTTGAGATAGAGAAAACATGAGTGAGGAGGGGGAGGGCCAGAGGGGAGAAGGAGAAGTAGACTGTCCACTGAGCAGGGACCCCAACACACTGGGCTCAATCCCGGGACCCTGGGATCATGACCTGAGCCAAAGGCAGGTGCTCAACCGACTGAGCCACCCAGGTTCCCCCAATTTTTTTTAAATGTTTATGAGAAAATATTAAGTTGAGAAAGGCAGTTTATAAATCTGTGTTGGATTCCAACTATAGAAATCATATACCCATGTATACGTCACATCAGTTGGGATTCAGCCACAGAAGAGTGAAATTGCTCAAATTGCTTCAAATAGAAAGAGACATACAAAAAGATCCATACAAAATCATGGATGAGATCATACATGAACTGTAGGAGAGGGACTCCAGAGGCCTCTTGAGAGGTTGGTCAGCCTGCCAAGGTCATAGCTACCTCTACAGGATAGCAAGGTGGAGTGTCAGATGGAGCCTAGCTGGAGGCCATGCCTCCAAAGGCAGCGGAGAGAGACCTTTTCTTTTCCTCCTTTTCCCATAACCACTATATTCTACTCATATGGTATAAAGAATGTTTACATCTAACACCACATTTTTCTGTCTCCCTATTTATAAACAAGAAGCAAACATCAAAGAATCTATTGCTGTGAAGAATGCAGGCTCTGGAGTTCGATGACCCAGATTTAAATCCAGCTTCATCTTTTCCTTTGGGACTCTCACTGAGGGTTGGTGCCTAAGCATCTTTGTCAGTAAAGGGAGAAATATCCATGCCTTCCCCACAGTGCTGCCTGAGGGTCGGCAAGGTCAGGGGGCCAGGTGCCTAGTAAAGTAAAACTGCTCAAAAAATAGTAGCGATCGTTTTTATAATATTTTCCTCTATCAGGTATTATTTATCATGTATTAATCTTATCATCAGAGAAATAAAAACATCATTTTAGAAAAAGCCAAACTGGATGTCAAGCTTCCAAAAATAATCACAGTCTGAAGAAAATACGTAAATTGTAAAACTTGTTGCTTTGCATCAGGTTCTGTCCGTTGTATATCTGCTTCCTGTTGATAAGGGGAATAATAAAGACACAAGTTCTATTTAAAAGTCGAGAGTCAGTAGACTGAGTATTTTCATTCTCAAGGTCATTAATTCTGCAGAGCAAATGTCACTCTCCATCTTTTGCATAAAAAGCACCTTATTTTGGCATTTGACAATGAATGGATACATTTTGGGGGACAAAGGGAAGAATTTATGATAATAAAAAGGGGTAAAGGAGGCAAATGGTTTTCAGTGAAGGTTGATTTGCTAGTCTGACTATTGATTATAGAGCCATCTAAATATGGACATTTGGGATCCCTGGGTTGCGCAGCGGTTTGGCGCCTGCCTTTGGCCCAGGGCTCGATCCTGGAGACCCGGGATCGAATCCCACGTTGGGCTCCCAGTGCATGGAGCCTGCTTCTCCCTCTGCCTATGTCTCTGCCTCTCTCTCTCTCTGTGGGACTATCATAAATAAATAAAAAATTAAAAAAATAAATATGGACATTTATAACTGATTAAATGTTAACTTAGAGGCCACCTCTTTGGTAGTGACTACTCAATTTCCAGCCTGGTCCCCAGATTTGGGCGCCACTCTCTCTCTCCTTATGGAATTGGGACCCTGGGGAATATGCTTGACAGTTTACATTTTCACACACATGCTTTGTCACTTGGTGCCACAGTCTCCTCTGGGTTAGTCAGCTCCAGATCCTCTTGTCAAAATGGGACTATAAGTCTGGTGCTCTTGTCATTGCCCTACGCTGCTGAGGACTTCTTCAAAGAGCCACATGTAGTGATTCGGTTTTTAACAACAGCCAAACCTTTTAATTACATTTAAAACCTGCATGCTGGTGTAAGTCAGGTTTTACTCCTTGCAAATCTTAAGCAGGTTTGTGATTTGGAAATACGTTCACCAGGACATAGATCGACGGTAAACCATGACTGTCACTGGATTTCAGCTTGTTCCTTTATGAATTATGGCTTGTTCCTTTTCTACATCAAACGACCTCATGGTCTCCAGAGACAAAAAAGCATCCAGTACATGAACTTTAAAGGACTTAACTATAAACCCCAATAGGAAGTGATTTTACTTGTATTTCCAAATTCCATTACACACAAGTAAAGCTATTAATTTGGTCAGCACTACAGATAAGAATCAAGCAGGAAATGACTTTTTATGTGACATCATTGAGGGCCTGTGTCAGAGCAGGGACGGGAGGGGCAAGTCCTTTGTCCGTTACAGATCTTTCCCAGCCTACTCTGAATGAAAGAATGGTACAGGCAGGGACGAATTTAATTCTGTTACCTCAATATGGATTGTACTGCTCTATGTGACCTTGATGCAGACATTAATAATGAAAGACACAAAGAATGAGAAAAGAGGAAATGTTGGGGCGGGTGGGTAGGAAGTGAAAGCTATAATTATTTAGTAAGATAAACCTTAGCTGGAGAAGCCAGTTCATGTTTCTAGGAATTTTATATCCTAGTTAAGTAATTGTGTCCTTGTGTTGTTTTTAATAAGAGCATTTCTACGTTAGAGAATACTTTGGATGGTGCTCGATGGAAATCACATTCATCTCATACGTGACCTTTAATTGTCAAGCATGAGGATTCAGGACAAAGACAAATTAGGCTCAAATCCCAGTTTGGGTGACTCTGGGCAAGCAAGTTACTTAGTTTCTTCATCTACAACATAGGGTCAATTATCCCTACCAACCAAGGTCATTGTGAGGATTAAATGAGATGATGCTTGGAAATGTCCAGCATGGTTGGTACTCAAAAAATGTTTGTAGTAACTTCCTCTCATGACTGCTTAGTAGATAACCAATTTGGTTTCTTTTTTTAACTCTTTTTTATATGTGTTAAAATTCATTAGTTAACATATAATGTATTATTAGTTTCATAGGTAGAAGTCAGTGATTCATCAGCCTTATATAACACCCAGTGCTCATTACATCACGTGCCCTCCTTAATGCCCATCACTCAATTACCCCATCCCTCCATCCTACCTCCCTACCCCCTTCAGTTTGTGTCCTATTATTATGAGTCTCTTATGGTTTGTCTCCCTCTCTGATTTTGTCTTGTTTTTTTTCCCTCTCTTCCCTTATGATCCTGTTTTGTTTCTTAAATTCCACATTTGAATGAGATCATATGATAATTGTCTTTCTCTGATTGACTTATTTCACTTAGTATGATATCTAGTTCCATCCACGTCATTGCAAATGGCAAGATATCATTTTTGATGGCTGAGTAGTATTCCATTATAGATATAAATATACCATATCCTCCTTATCCATTCATCTGTCGACAGACATCTGGGCTCTTTCCGTGGTTTGGGTATTGTGGAAATTACTGCTATGAACATTGGGGTGCAGCTGCTGCTTAGGATCACTACATTTGTATCTTTGGGGTAAATACCCAGTAGTACAATTGTTAAGTCACAGGGTAGTTCTATTTTCAACTTTTTGAGGAACCTCCATACTGTTTTCCAGAGTGCTGCACCAGCTTGCATTCCCACCAACAGTGCAAGAGGGTTCCCCTTTCTCTGCATCCTTGCCAACATCTGTTGTTTCCTGACTTGTAATTTTAACCACTCTGACTGGTGTGAGGTGGTATCTCATTGTGGTTTGGATTTGTATTTCCCTGATGCTAAGTGATGTTGAGCATTTTTTCATGTTGGGTTTTTTTTTATATTTTTCTTTAAATTGTGGTAAAACATAAATGACAAAAAATTTGCCGTCTCATTCCTTTTTAAGTGTATTGTTTAAGTAGCATTAAGTACATTCCCACTATTGTGCAACCAACCTCTAGAACTCTCTTCATCTTGCAAAACTAGAATGCTCTACCCATTAAACAACTTCCACCATCCCCTCTCCCTAGTCCCTGGCAACCACCATTTTATTTTCTTTTTGTGAATTTGACAACTCTAGGCCCCTCATATGAGTGGAACTTGCCTTTTTGTGACCAGCTTAATTCAGTTAATCAGTTTTTTAGATCACTTTTTGAAACTTGACAAATTTTTACACTCAAAGTTTTGGCAACTGTATGTTATATTTTGATATTGCATGATTCCCAACTATTTAGGTAAAAGTATGAAGTTGTCAAAAATAAAGATGATCCATTATGAGATCATGTGAGTTGTTTGGATAGATTTTACACAAATACAGTCAATTCTCAAATCATCTGCCATCTCTTGTAACTTAGTTCTTTTACTGCTTGTAAATTCCTAGAGGTCAGGTGGTCCCTGGCGTGCATTAAGAATATGATAGATACTAATGGACTAATTAGTAAATTAATAAATCTGTGAATGGCTAGCAAGAAAATACTGGTCATAGGGTATTTCCTTTACTATTGGTTCAGTGCCACATCTTTATTCATCAACTGATGGTAGTTAGAGAATGCAAAAAGATCAGCTTTTGGATCATAGATACTTCTGCATCTCATCAGCTTCTTAATGTCAACATGTCTCAAATTTGTTTAGTTTTCAAATTATGTATACTAATTGATTTTAAACAACAGGATTGGCAAAGATTTAAAACATTAAAATATTCAGAATTGGTCAGGGTGAGAAGAAATAGGGGCTTGAATACAAGTGTTAATAGAAGTTTTAAACCTTTAAGAGGGCAATTAAAATCTTTTGTGCATTCTCCCCCTCCCCACAACTCTGTAAGTTCATTTCTTGTTAATTTATTCCACAGAGATGATCATACAAATTTCAAAGATATAGGACTGTGGCAAAGTGAATAATGGTCCCCTAGAAATGTCTATATCCTAGTCCCCAGAACCTGAGAAGCTATATGTCATGTTCATGACAGGGGATAATAAAGATTGCAGATAGAATTAAGGTTGCTAATCAGCTGACCTTAATATAAGATGCTGCTGGACTGGGGCAGCCTGGGTGGCTCAGCGCTTTAGCACCGCCTTCAGCCCAGGGCCTGATCCTGGGGTCCTGGGATTGAGCCCCACGTCAAGCTCCCTGCATGGAGCCTGCTTCTCCCTCTGCCTATGTTTCTGCCTCTCTGTGTCTCTCATGAATAAATAAATAAAATCTTTAAAAAAAAAAAAAAAAAGATGCTGCTGGATTATATCAGGTGGGCCCTATGTCACCCTGAGGGTCATTTAAATCTCTACGAGGAAGGCCGAGGAGTCAGTGTAAGAGTTATTTGAAAAGACTCAACCACATTTACTGGTTTTTAAGGTGGAAGGGAGCCAGAAGCAAAGGGATATAGCAGTCTTTGGAAGCTTTTAAAAAAGGCAAGAAAAAGGACTCTCCCCCAAGAGCCTCCAGAGCCAAATGCAACCCTGCTGATGCCTTGATTTTAGCTCAATGAAATCTGTTTTAGATTTCTGACCTCCAGAACTGGAAGATTATAATTTGCGTTGTTTTAAGCCACCAGGTTCATAATGATTTGTTACAGCAACAATAGGAAACGCATACAATGGCCACAGAAGTTCAGGGCAACATTATTTGTGACAAAATCTGTAAGCAACCCAAAGCCTATCAATAAAAGCTTGATAAAACATTGTGTCGTTACCATGGATGTTGAAGATTTTAGATTTTCACCAAAGAGAGGGCTGCCAGAGGCAACCTCTCCCTCTGCTTTTGGCAAGAGCTTGTCAATCAATTTAAAATAAAAGAGAGGAAAATTATACCAAAGAAATTCCGGTTAACAAATTGTCCTGCTTGTAAATGCACAGCAAAGAGAACACAACATGGGGACGGTAGTACCTTTGGGTCACCCAGTCTTATTTCATTCTTCAAATAAATCTATAAATATGCCAAGCACTGTGCTAACCACGGGAAAGTACTGACTGAGTGGAGAAGGAGGAGAAGCAGGCACGAGAATTCTATGAAATGTAAGAAAGGCCAAGGCAGAGGAAAGCATGGGCACCTTGGGAGCACAGGGAGGGATACCTCACTGAGTTAGGGTAGGAAGGCGGGACAGGGAGAGCTGCCAGGAGGAGGAAATGCCTGAATCCAGTCCCAAAGGAGGAGTGGGATTCAGCCAGACAAAGAAGACTTGGAAGGCCTCACTGGCGGAGGAAACAGCTTACAAAAGGCTAGCTGGCATGATGTCCAGTGTGGTGTGTGGGTGGGTGGCACAGGAGAAAACCGGTCAACTCTTAAAACGCTGCACAAAGACGTTTACAGAATTAGCTGGTTTGTGTTCTCTGAACCGGTTTCCACACCTTCATAATAGAATCAAGGAACCTTCCTTGTAGGAGGATTAAGGGATCTGCCCAGAGTCTCAGGGCCAGAGAAGGAAGACCTGGCTCCTGGGATTCGCTGCCCTGTACTCTTTCCTCCAGGCCCTGGCTATTTCCCAGAGGAGCCCCTTTTCACCAGGCAAGCTGGAACCACTTCCAGTCTCTAAAACCTCGATGCATTAAAAACTGAAAGACATTTTGTGGTATATTTTAATCATTTGTATTTAACAGTTCACTGCTCTTAACCCATACAAAATACAATGAAATAAAATTGTGCTTTTCAAATGGATTACAGACTAAAATTATATTAATTCATAGTTCATTGCAGGCCATGTGTTCTGGTAATGGAACAGACATTTAAATTTACATAATGAATGTTTTCTTCTTTCAGGCCTTTCACTGATTCTCTCTGACTCTCCATATAACCTCACTTAGACAAGAGAGGACCTTTGAGCACCTTAGAGAATGAGCAGCCCAAATAGCCTGCTGGTGCTAGGCCCTGTTTATATTGCCTTCAAGAAAGAAAGCAAAGTTGTGCATCAGGATCATCAGGTGGGGAGGGCAAGGGAGGCTTTTAAAACATACTGGAGCCTCTGCCCCACTCTCTAGAGTCTGATTCAGTGGGTTTAGAGTGTGGTCCAGGCATCTTCATGTTCCCCAGGTGATGCTAATGGAAAGCCAGGGCCAAAAAATACCATACCCGAAAGTAGGAGAGACTGGCAAAGGAATCCTCTAAAGTCTTATTAACTCATTTGCAGATAGTTGTTAAAAGGGAAACAATGGTTTAAAAAAAAAAAAAAAAAGATCAACAAATGGCAGCAAAAGGAAGTTTCAATAAAAAGTCTCACTGATACTGTGGGGTACAGCAGAGGCACCCTGGCCAGCAGGCAGAGCACAGGGCACAGTGAAGGCCCAACCAACCACCAAGGGCAGTGGGCCAGATGTTTGCACATGAAGGGAGGGAGAAGCATCCAAAAGAATTACGAACAGCCTGTTAAAGTATGTCCATTCCACTTGCAAATGTCACATGGCCACACCCTCCTCCAGGCAGTTCTGAGGTCCCCAGGGTGGATGGAGAGACATCTGCTGAGCCCTCAGCCCCTATGTTGGAGACACCAGCACTGGTCAGCGGGGCCACTGTGGCAACCAGGCAGGTATAACTGCGCTGGAGAAAGCAAAGATTCTTGGCTATAACCAGGATGGCCAATCTCCTGCCGACATATGGATTGCCCCCACTCCGCCCACTGCCCCAGAACCTTGGAAGTGAACTTTCTGTGTCAGACCTCTCTAGGCAGGCTACTATACCTGGGGGTGGGGGAACAGTGATGAGGTGGCCCCTAAGAAAGTAAGAGAATTTTCTGAGCGCCAAGTTATAAAATCAGTATTTAATACATCAAGAGAGAACAAAGGAGAACGGATGGCCCTTGAATCAGAGCAAGATAGATCACTAAACTATAAAGTAAGAAGTTATCCATCGAAAGGGCAATCATCAGCCATGAAGGCTAGAAAGCAAAGGGAGATGCTATGCTTGGGCTTGCTAAGCTCCACACTGGGGGCATGGTGCCCTGGTCAAGGAACTCAACCTGACTTCTTCAGCTTCCACTGAGGAGGCTGCTCTTGCTGCTTCCACCTTAGTGTGGGCCCCATCATATCTGGATTACCATAAAGTCTCCTAGCTGGTCTCCCTGTTTCTGCCTTTGCTACCCCCCATAGGTCAGCCAAAGTGGCCCTGTCACAACTTGAAGTAAATCATGAGATTTTTTTCTGCTCAAACCCTCCTGAGGTTCCCCATCTCAGAGAAAAAGCCAAAGTCCTCACAACGCTATATATGGCCTTCTATGATCTGGATCCCCCCACCTCTGGGAGTCACTCTTCCCCTCAGCCCTGCACCACCACCGCCTCTACCCTCCACCTCCCACACCCTATTCCCACACCCATCCCATCCCATCTCCCTGATGGGCTTCTAACATTCCAGGTAAGCTTTCCCACCCCAGGGCCTTTCCACCTGCTGTTAGTGTTCTAGAAAGTTCTTTCCTTGGGTATTAACATTGGTCAACACTTAATCCTTTAGTTCTTTACTTCAGGTTGGAGGCCTGTCCTGGCCACCTAAAACAACAAATTCTCCCACCCCTCACTACTCAAACCCCCCCTTCCCCACTTTATTTTTCCCCCTATCACCACCTGTATATTTCACAAATTTGAGTATTATATCTCCTCCCATTGGAATACAAGTTCATGAGGGCAGGTTATGTGGGCTGATTTTGTTTACTGCTATATTCTAGTGCCCAGACCAATGCCTGGAAGTTAGGAATTCACTACATATGTGTTGACAAAAGAACAAATTAATCAACCCAAGTGTCTAAGGTTATCTCTGCTATGCTGGTGGCTTCATCCAGCTTTTGAAGCTAAATGACTCAAATGTGACTGGACATGGGGTAACTACCTTTTCTCCATGGTGATGATGATGATTTGGTCTCCGGCGAGGTAAAGCAGGAGAAAGGTTGGAAGACATGAAGTCTGGTCCCATTCAAAGTTTCTGTAGTGAAGGAGTAAAAGAACCAGCATGGCAATTTCTTACTCGTTCATCTCACTTAGGGCTTCAGACCACAAACAGCTTTGACGGTGGTTGAGTCCCTGCTCTTGACCCATGAGAGGCCTGGGCCTCCCGCTCAGAGGCCAGCCTTCCTCAGGACTCCTGGAGCTCGGCTTGAGCTCCTCTTTCAAACCCTGCCAGTTGTGTTTAGGGAGAGCAAAGAGCAGTAACCTGGCAGATGGAGATTTGACAATGCAAACAAAAGCCGTCCCCAAATGGCTGCTGTAGGGTGTGATGTGCTGTCACGCGTCCCGTCGCTGAGGCACAGATTTGAATCCGCAGGCCGGGGCGCAGGAGCAGGCCCACAGCTGAACAAAGGCCGCACTGT
Organism: Vulpes vulpes; assembly: GCF_048418805.1. Classification (NCBI taxonomy): domain Eukaryota; kingdom Metazoa; phylum Chordata; class Mammalia; order Carnivora; family Canidae; genus Vulpes; species Vulpes vulpes. Next base: position 119,667,618 of record NC_132783.1, read on the forward strand.
GGCTCGGCCCGGCTGCTCGCTCCTCCTGCGGCCGACTCCTCCGTCCCCTGCAAGCATAACAGAGGACTGTCTGTGGAAAACTGCCCTCAGGAGCAGCCCGACTGCTTGCGAGGGTAGTGCCGACGCAGAGGGCTAGCATTTTGGCATTTTGTTCCTTTCTGAAGATGCAATTCAGTGTTATTCGAAAACCTGGCGAGTCACAAAGATCTCCTGTTCTCCAAACCACGGGTTTCCTGCCTTCGCCACCCATGCCTAGCGCCTCCCAAGGAGAAGTCAGGGACAGGGCTTGTCCTCAGGGAGACTACCACACCATCTCCTCAGTGGCTCAGGCGCTGGACCCTGCCTTCTCAAGTAGTTGTGCAGCGGTTAGTAACATGCTGTGGAGTCTGGTGACCTGAGAGTCAGGTGAACCTGGGTTCACATCCCAGTGCTGCCTCTTTCTGGCTGAGTGACCCCTGAAGAACGTCTAGAAACCTGCTTCCTTGTTTGTGAAATGGTTCTGCAGAGAGTTCTCTGGATGAAATCATGTAGGTGATGGCCGGTAAGAGTATCCAGTCAAGGGCATGCCGAACGCTCAATGTCTAAGGGGTTGGAATAAGAAGTAGACCTCAGCCCATGGTCTGTGGGTCCTTAGCTGCAAAATGCCATTGAGTAAGAGACAGGCGGGGCTCGGTAGGGAGAGATGGGTAGGGAGCCATGGAATCAGGCTGACGACACAAAATCCCCAAAGTGCTGAGATATAAGAGATAAGGGAACAAACCAGAGCACTCTGGCCTAAGTATGGGTGGAGAAGATATATTTTTTTTTAATGACAGCTGCCTGTGAACAACAAAGGATAACCAGACCCAAAAGGAAGCTCTTAAAGATGCTATCATCAGTCCTCACTCAAACCAAGACGTCACAAGAATGACAAGGCCACAAGCTCCCTGGTCAGTTCTAAATTAAAGACTGTCAGTGGAGGCCCATGTTGGCAACCCTGTCGGGACCTCTCACTCCTGACAGCTCCCTCTGAACCCTTGCTTAATAAATTTCTATCGCTTTACTCACTCTTTGTCGCGAGATTCATTCTTCGACTCCAGGAGACAAGAATCAAGCTCTCCCACTTCATCATGAGAGTGATAATGGGTATAGGCAAAGGTGGAGACACCAGGATCGCGGGATTGAGGGAGGCTTCATAGGACAGGGAGGGACAGGCGAGGTTTTGCTCTCGAAAAGAACAGCTCATACCATAGAGAACAGATTATGGTTCAGTCATCTTTCCTTTTACAGTCTACTTCACATGTTCTCCTGAAGAGCACACATCCTAATGCTGCAGCATTTCTACAAGGAGTAATACAACAAAGACTGACTTGGTCATGACTGTGAGTCCATTGTCTGGACAAGATTGTTCTTTCTATGCTTGTACAATTTGCTTCTAGGTCTCGGAGGGGTTGGCACAGAGCTAAGAGTCCACCCTCCTTCATACAACATTTTTTTTTTTCAGGAGTGCCTCTATCAATTTTAAAATTTATCTTCAGTTATCTTTAATTTTTATTTCTTAAATGGAAAATACATTCAAATTCAAAAGATATAAAGGTATACAATAAAAATCTTCCTCCCACCCATCCCCCAGCCACCCAGTTCCCAGACCCCAGGGCAAATAATGTTACCTTGCTACCAACTGTTTCCGTCTACTTACAGAAATAATCTATAAATATATAAACAAATATATTTATTTCCTCTTTAACTCAAAGTATAGCATATAAAATAGTTTTGCCATTTTTTTCTTGGAAAAATTCCATATTGCTATATAAAGAGCTTTCTTTTTTAAAAAACAACACATAGTTTTTAATCCTTCAGATAACTGCAATTTATAATGAAATCATCTGTCAGCCTGAGTACCTAAAAGGCAAATTTACTTTCTATGGATTCCAGAATAAGAGCCATTAAAAAGCAACATTTTTCAAGAAAGTCCTTCTTCTGGGATGACAGGTTTCACCTTCCCTGTAAGTACTTTGGTTCAGATAAAGAACACAGGCTCATGGACTTACTGGTATCCCTCAGTAGCAGCCTTGTACCAAAGATGTAGCTGGCACTTGCTACTCCAATTGGCTCATAAGGGAGTTCGCAAATGGACCAGGTGATAAAAAAATGATCAAAACTAGACACAGAATACCATCAGATACACTGAAATATCATTGGTTTCAAGCTGAACCTAATTTGCTAAATCCTTACCTGTTCTCCAATTTTTTTTCAAGCCTTCCCACCTCAAAAAAGAAAAAAAAAAAAAAAAAAAAGATTTTCCTCCTCAAGGGAACCATTTTGAATCAAAAATGAAAACTACATTTTCTAAAACTACTAGATGGTTGTCTGACCAAATTTGGTCTACACCAACATTTGATTTGATTCAAGGCATGGTTACTCCAAAGTCACTCAGAGGCATTAAGTTTAATTTCCCAGAGTGGCTGCATTGACCATCATTTAGAAATGTCTGCAATTGGTGTGAGGTCAGAGCTAAGATACTAAACACTGAGCATACTGCCCCTCATAGTCCTAGACTTCAAGTACATTATTTTTAAGGGGTGAAAGCAGCACACATCAATACAATCATTGGCAATCTGCTGAATAAAAACAGAATTCCAAGCTGTCTTCTGCAGATACTCCTAAAGAGCTGCAGGACCACTTTCTAAATAAACTGGTAGTTAGCTCTTTAAGACCAAGTGGAGAGCCTTATTGGAAAGGGGTTCTCTCTGGAGAGCTGAGCTCCTCCCAACCCCAATAGGAGGAATTTGATGAGTCTGTGAGGTGGAGAATGAGAATGGAATATGCGAGGACGCTGTGCAGGATTTTGGGAGCAGTTACCCAGAGAGGGGTCTGGAGCTGGGGCTGAGCTGGATCAGGAGAGAGCAAGTCAAAGCAGGTAGAAGGTGAAAAGAGCTGTGCCGAAAGCAGGATCTCCTGCCTGACTGGACCCAAGTGTGGATTCCTTAATTTTCCATAGCACAACTGATACAAGGATTTATGGTTAAATTCTTCATCTTATCCCTTCTCGCATAAACACAGAGAATCTTAATTGTTCTTACTCAACAAGGTTTGAGGCTCAAGGCTTTTGATTTGTCATTCAATTTTCACAAGAATTCTGTGAAGAGGATACTATATCCCTTGCAGATAGACAACTGTCTGAGAGATGAAGTGACTAGTTCAAGGTCACACAGTGTTTGGGCATGTGGCTATTATTTATTAAGTACCTCCTTCTGGAATTTATATCACTTCCCTTGCTATTTATAAAGGGAGTACTGCAAAATGATTAAGGACTTTACTTACTGGTTAATCTAATCACCCTCAATAATTCCATAAAAGCTAAGTACACCTGTCCTACCACTGAGGAAACTGAGGCTCAGTGTGGGTTGGTGAGTTGTCATTCAGAGTAGAAAAGCTAGGTTGTGACCCCTAGCTCCAATGCACTGCCTTTCTCATTTGTAATGCTGGGTCAGCTTCCCCACTGTGCTTGCAGACAAGTCCAACAGCTCAGCAGTTATTAAGCCCCGAGAGCCATTTCCTGAAGCGACTGAAAATTTAAACCACTACTAAAATAAGTCTGATGCATCTGGCCCCTTCCAAGTTAGAAATAGGCTGATGGGACTCAAAGCAAAAGAAAACCACATTTCTAAGCCCCTCTGAAGGTAGCTTCATAGGGACAATTGGCCTTGTCCTAGGCAGACTACTGGTACAAGTTCACCCAAGGAAGTCAAACTGTTCTTCAAACCAGGCACCACTATAGCAGTACTGGAGCTCCATCTCAGCCACAAGAATGATGGGATTGGGACATCCTGGGAATAGTGCCAAGTGGAGAAACCAGTGATCTCTAGAAAAGCTTTAGCCATGACCCAATCCCAGATTAACTTCGCCCTAGCTCAGAGGCCTGGAATGGAGGCAGACGCTCAGCTGGTTTCTCCAGGTTCCCAATCTTAGATCCCTGGCACCACATCCTTCTGTACTCTGCCCAGAAGTCCACTTCACCACTTCCCAGAGTTTACTATGTGAAGAATTCTGTTGCTACTACCTGTGACCAAGT